>NC_057798.1:174451430-174781635 GCF_018294505.1 Triticum aestivum
CGGTGGAGGCTGGATGAACAGGAGCCCGTGGAGGCTGGAGGAGGTCGACGGTAGGCCGTGGAGGCTGGAGGAGGTCGACGGTGGAGATGAACAGTATCCCGTGGAGTCCCGTTTTGTGGTACGCCACACCCCTCCCGATGAACAGGACCCCCGTTTCGACCGTAGGAGGTCCGTTTCGTCCATTTTGCGGTACGCCACACCCCTCCCGATCAACAGGACCCCCGTTTCGACCGTAGGAGGTCCGTTTCCTCCGTTTTGCGGTACGCCACACCCCTCCCGATCAACAGGACCCCCGTTTCGTCTGTAGGAGGTCCGTTTCCTCTGTTTTGCGGTACGCCAGGCCCTTCCCGATCAACAGGACCCCGTTTCGAACGTGGCCGGTCGAACACAAGGCCGTTTCCTCCGTTGTGCGGTACGCCAGGCCTCGTTTCCATCGCCTATTCCGTCCAAGCCCTCCCGATGAACATGACCACACATTCCGTTCCGACCCAGCCGGTTGGCTCCCACGCGTTCCGTTGCCTCCCGATGAACACGACGCATTCCGTTGCCTCCCCATGAACACGACGACGATGCTGTTTCTCCGTTCCGACCCAGCCATGTACGTATGCGCGAGTAGGCGTTCGAGACCCTGCCCGTATGTACGTATGTGGCCATATTTTCTTTCTTGCACCCTCGCCGCTGTACGTACGTGTACATGCTACGTGCGCGCCTCTACTATGACACGTGCGCGCCTCTATTATGACACGTGCGCGCCTCTACATCGACCAGTATGTACATACACGTTCGCGGCCAGAATGACAACGGTACGTACGCTTCGACCAGGTGGGTCCCGACTGTCAGGCACTTCCTTGCCTGCGAAGATGTAGCTGGTGGGTCCCAGCAGATAGGGGGAAACGTTTTTTTCATGAAATACGGTGGCCCGTCCGGTGGGTCCCCGCTGTCAGGTGGAGGAATAATTATTTTGCACGTAATAAGGAGGCACTTCCTTGCTGCGGCCATGGACCCAGCTGTCAGCCTCTCCACGTACATTCCACGTCCGATGGACGCCATTCCTTGACCATGTTGACCACGCCGCACCGAGAGCACCAGGGCGGTGGACGACGGCGAGGCCTAGGAAGGGGACGACACGGAGCCGGGGAAGACGCGGCAGTGGATGCCCACACGTAGAGGAGTATGAGGGTTCACTCGTTCGGCTGCGGTGTGAGGCTGCCGTCGCCGCAGAATAACAGGGGGTGTGGGTGCGTAGAGGGATGGCCTGGCAGCGGTGGGAGTAGTAGGGGACGGTGAGGCCTCCGCGGCATCACAGCCGGCCACGGGCGGCAGGAGCAGGCGGCACGACCGGCGATGCTTTGGGCGGCTGGAGCAAGAAGACCAGAGGTTGAAGAAGCACTACGGCCGTTGGATGGACATCGTACGATCACTGGAGCTAGAATCGTTCATATATTGACTAAAGTTGACAAAGGCCTCCGTCCCAGTCAACTTAGTAGGCCCACAAGTCAGCCTCCCACCAAGGTTGGTCCTAGCTAGCAGGGGGGTATTCATTTTTTTGTGCGTAATAAGGAGGCACTTCCGGTGGGTCCGAGCTGACAGGGGGGGAACGTTTTTTTCGCGAAATACGGTGGCCCGACCTGTGGGTCCCAGCAGTCAGGGGGAAACGTTTTTTTCGCGAAATACTGGTGGCCCGTCCAGTGGGTCCCAGATGTCAGGTGGAGGAATAATTATTTTCCGCGTAATAAGGAGGCACTTCCTTGCGACTGCCGTGGACCCAGCTGTCAGCCTCTCCACGTACAGTACTCTTCCGATGGAAGTCGGTCGTTGACCACATTGACCACACCGCGCCAAGAGCACCACGGCGGTGGACGACGGTGAGGCCTAGGAAGGGGACGACGCAGAGCCGGGGAAGACGCGGCAGTGGAAGCCCGCGCGGAGAGGAGTACGAGGGTTCACCGGTTCGGTTGCGGTGTGAGGCTGCCGTCGCCGCAGAATAACAGGGGGTGTGGGTGAGTAGAGGGATGCCCTAGCCAGCAGTGGGAGTAGTAGGGAGCGCTGAGGCCTGCGCGGTAGCACAGCCAGCCACGGGAGGCGGGAGCAGGCGGTCCCGCCGGCGCTGCTTTGGCGGCTGGAGCAAGAAGATCAGAGATTGAAGAAACACGACGGCCATTGGATTGACATCCAACGGTTACGTCTGCTAGAACCGTTTGTTGACGTAGTATATAATAACTAAAAAAATCTTGCATACGCGTCAACTAAACAGGTAAACAAGTCAGACCACTCCCTCTTTTTTTAATAATTTATATATAGCTCATGGCAACTTCTTATGCAATTTATTGCAGTAGTTTTCTTTTGGTTGGCCAGGGCCAATTTCGCATATTTCTGTGGGTTCCAAACTATTTTTAATACCAAAATGTCGAGCCAGATTTAAAGTACTTTGAAGATATATTTGAATTAGGTTAATGCCCAGTGAAATAGGAATCTAAAAATGTGAAAAAAATCAGAAATTATAAAGTAATTGCCAATTTGTCATCTGTTTTTATATTTACAACCCATTTCATATTACTTTCAAGGCGTAGAAAAATAAGTAGGCCTGGATTGGGTATTCTTCAGAAAAAATAAACTGGGCTCATTTGCACAAAGAAAAAATAGCTGGGCTGGTTACATGGTGAACATAAAATATAAGCCTGGGCTAGACAGGCCACAGCCCAGTTCAAACCCTGCTCCGTCTCAACAATACCAAAAAAAATACTGCTCGAGTAGCTACGTCCCAGGTGTCAGCCGATCTTGTGCTGTTCTCTTGTCTATTGACTATATACGCTCACAATGTCGTGGGTCCCAGATGTCAGGAAAACACTAGGAGGAAGCATTTTATTTTTCCATATGCTGACCTGGTGGCCCCCTACTGTCATCCTCTCCACGTACTTCTGCCGATTCCTGTTGTTTGTTGACCATGTTGACAATGCGAGAGGGCGGCACCGCGACGAGCGCACCAAAGCGCGCGGAGGACATCGGCGTTAACAATTTAGGAGATGATGGGGCGGCGATGCGTGCGCTGAGGCGCAGCCAGTCGTGGGAGGCGGAAGCAGGCGGCCCCGCCGGCGCTGGTTTGGTTTTGGCGGCTGGAGGAAGACAGGACTGAAGAAACACGACAGACTATAAAAGCAGCAGGAGTACTTAACAACCTTAACTGAAACCAGCAGGGGCACTTAACAACCAAAGCTAAAAGCAGTATGAGTACTTATACAGGTTCAACCGTACAAAGCACGCCTCGAACAGTGCTACTTTGCCTACAGGCTACAGTTAACCAAGGGTGAGGCCGCCAAGCCCCAGGACAAGGCCCAGGCGCCACCCCGCACATCCACAACCTTCTGAAAGCGGCTTCATCTCGCAACGTGGTCAATAAACAGGATATTCGCTTTAGAGCCATGGAAAAGCATGAACATAATCTTCTGTCCTATTCTCCAAGATGGACGGTCCTTCGTTATCTGAGACCACCCACGAATAAGTATCTTTTCTCCTCCAAGGGGAATTGAGTAGGTCGACATAAACATCATGTTGTGACCAAGCGCAAGTCTGACCCGACCATGGTCAGGCATCTGTATAGGAACAATAGAACTCGGCAATTTCTGTTTCAAGAAGATCACAACTGTAAAACTGTGTATAAGCAATAGTTTATGAACAACATATATAACAGAAAACGGCTCGTACCATAAGTTTCTCAACACAGTTGGACCTGTTCAACGAGTGCAGCAGTGGCACACATATCCCACGTGGCCTTCCACCATTGAAACGCCCCACAAGGACCTCAAGACGATCACTAAAGTGTAGGAACATGTGGATGTCGATCCAGTCAACTTTAGTGCCATTAGTAACAGCCGAGTTACTACAGAGTAACAAATGAGCAGACTGCTTAACTCTGAAAAAACCTACACATGCCACCAATTATAAGACAATATTAGTTAGAAGTAGCATCTTTGTGAGAGATTCATTGCTACTTCTAAAGTTAAATTGTGATTAGTTAGACAGAATAGGTGGATTAAGAAGTAATCGAGGCAACAAGCAAGAACCAGATACAAAACTAACATGGATGAACAATTGGAACGACGTCGGGGTGGAAGATCGCAGTGAAGATGAGACCAGGTTCTGCTATTTCCATCAACATTCGTGCACCAACTTTCAGTCCGTAACACTTGAGAAAGTTTATCCAAGTTCGGCCATAAAAAAAGCAGCGATCTTCTTGGTTCATGAACCCAACTCGGAAGCAATATCCATGGATTATCTTCACTGTGACCATTAAACTAGTGTATTCAGTGATGGCAAGGCCGAGCATCTTGAGTACATGTGTTCTGGCAGAGCAAATAATACACTGCAGGAAAAATAATATGAGAACACAACATGTTCAAAAAAAACCCACCCTCCCGGATAGAGAAAAGGATTCTAGGAACATACTGTGCGCGTTTCAAAATGCTGTGGTAGGATGAGAAGGAACAAGTGTGGCGTCTCGCCGTGGGCGCAGAAATCTGTAGGGTACTCGCACTTTGGGTACTGCAACTGAAACACACTAGATTCAGTATGAAGAAAAATGCATCAACGGCGGCGGCTGCCATCCTAGGATTACCTGCGACCAAGGGACTTGGATTTATCGGGGATGGATGAAGAATTCGTACCTGGTTCTCCATGAGAAAACCCTATGCAATCGCCGAGCGGGGGTTTTCTCTGAACAAGCAGACGAGGGAGAAGGGGATTCAGGCCCAGTGAAATATTGCCGCTTCGTCCGTCCAGCTTACTGCTAAAGCTGGAAAGGGGGGGTTGTGATTTGACGGCTCATTGGGCATTACTGCGGCGCTACGACCGGGGTGTGTCTACCGTGAAGTTGTGCACTCTAATTTGTGCATATGGCACGTGGACCCCGTTGCCGGTTGCCCCACATATTAGCGAAAGGAAGTAGAAAGACAGGAGTAACTAGTTACACATAAATATATTTTTTGACAGAGAGATACTCCCTCTGTAAAGAAATATACAAATCTTTTATATCACAGGCTCACCTTGCCGAGAAATATACTCCCTCTGCAACGCACGAGCATTATGGGGGTTCAGCTGAGAATATAATACTCAGATAGGCTCATAGTTCTGGACTTTGGGCCGCAGGCCGACCCTGCATGTTTGGGGGCCCATGTGTTCTACCTCAGCGCTTTTCATATTGCAAGCGATCGGTACTGCGCTGGTTTTAGATGCTGTCGCAAGGCGAATACACAAAATTGAATAAAGCACGGTAGCTGTTGGAATGAAATCGAACGATAGTTCCTAACCAGCAATCAGAGTTGCAATTCTATCAACGATATACCATGTGATAAATAATACTGTCGTACTACTTATACACACAGGACACTTGTTTCACCATGCCAGATTATTACATCAAAATCTCTCGGAGGATAGATCAGTTCGGCAGTTGCGTGCTGCTACTGAAGAATTTCAAAGTTGATTTGGACCAGCTCTCCTTGCCGAGAAAGTTCGATTTTGACATCATCCCCTACCGCAAGATATGATTTAGATTTGAACCTTGACCATCCTTTAGCACCAATCATCATGCGACCATCCTTTGTACTTACGGTATATTGAGCAGGTTCATTCACACCAAGGCTGCGCATGGTAAGAGAAACTTGGCCGCGGTCGCCCGGATTGTTGAACGACTCCCTCGTTGCTCTAGGAATTCTCTGTTTGAAAACAAGAAGACATACCCAAACAGTTAGATCAACACAGTGAATCATGTGAAACAACATGGAAAGAAAAAAGAACGAAGCACTTGGGCAGCCAATGCTTACCAAGAAGGTGGACATGTCGGTTTTGTAAGGACTTTGGTATATGAAGTGCGAACTGCAGCCCAGTCTGTTGCCGGTGCAACTGCACGGGCCGGACCAAATGCAAGTGCAAGTGTTGGTGCAGGTGCCGAAGCCGCTGCTGCTGCCGGAGATGGTGCTCCTTGTAGAGCTGGTGCCGGTGTCGGTGCCCGATCCTCTGGTAGATCATACTGATCCGCTGACGCGGTCGGTGCCCAATCCTCAGCTGGATCAGACTGAGCTGCTGCCACTGTCAGTGCTAGAGCAACTGCCGGTGCTCAATCTGTGCAAGATAGCGGCGATCGTGTCTGGTCTGCTATGATCTGCTTTCTAACCTGACTAAAATCCGTGACCGTGATCCAGTTTTTTACTTCATTTCTTTTAAACGCGAGAAGGACTAATTGTGGCGTTTTTGTTAAACCAAACTGCAGTTCATCATAGGGATTCAGCTTGTACTCAGACAACAGACTGATCCAATTTTTTCCAGTAATATAAGTGATGGACAGTGCCTTTGTTACTGACACGGCATAAGAAGTGAAACCTGCAAAATAGCCATCGTAGAGCAAACCAAACGGTTTATTCTGTGATGAATGTCACATGGCAAAACCTGCATCATAAAATTGCAGGAAAAGAAAGAAAACATGACATTAAATCAATAAGATTTAGACAGTAAATGAATAAGATTTACTTGATGTGACACGAGTGAATCCTTACCAGGAAATCACTATGTTAAAGTACTAAACAGAAGATTGATCGTCTAACTACGAGTGGCATGCAGGGGCCCTGCCTACTCCCACAAGCAGGACAGTCCAAAGGTCGTGACAAATCGTATGGACCGAACATCCATGGGACTGGAAATCCTGGTGGGTGCGATAAACCCTGCAATGCATACAGATATTGGAGTGTAACCATAATTGATAAACCGTCCTTACAAAAAATATGATCTGGATACTTCAAAATGTACAGACTGAATTGAGTGGACAGACATTAATATAGACCGTTCTCAGGACCGACCACACACCAAAAGTGGCAGTACTAATAAACAATACAGGGTTCACAAACACAAATCAAGTACTGAACAATAGTACTTACTACAGACAAGCAAAGTTGCACTAACTAAACTCTGCAGACTATTTCTTGCCACTAACCTACGGGATGAACCCCGCATAACTGACTAGGCCATGGACTTCGTGTGAGATGTCTACATGTACCATCACCATCTTGTCAACCTTGGAGAACCTAACAGAGTGGTCTTTCCACTCATAAACATGATGATGAAGACATGCCGCGTCAGATTTGTTGGGAAGCTTTACAAAAACCACACCCTACGTAATCGAAGGCACAACCAAGAAATTGTTGTGGTCAAGTACAGCCTCGAGAACACGCCTGACAACAATGCTACAGGAAAACACTAGTTCAGGACACGTGGCGACAAGGACACAACAGCTGGATAGTTCAGCAGTAGAACTCATCATCAGGCCTTCCAATTCACACGGCATGACTTTGAGAACTTCATCTCCACCACGGACCTGGTTCTAATTCAAACAGAAACCATATTTCATTACTACCTCCGTTCAGAAATATAAGATGATTTTCGATATTATACTCCATATATGACTACATATATGCACAGAAATGAGTGAACAAAGACACTAGAACATGTCTTCAAAGGCATAAGAGCAGATGGATTACATGCAATATCCATAACACAAGTTACTGAGGCAAATATACCCTCTTAAAAGGTAGCATTGATGTTCATAAAGTACTCCCTCCGTCCCAAAATTTTTGTCTTAGATTTGTCTAGATACGGATGTATCAAGTCACATTTTAGTATTAGATACATCCGTATCTAGACAAATCTAAGACAAGAAATTTGGGACAGAGGGAGTAGTTGAAAGTAATCTATAAGAAATCAGTGTCAACCTCTAGCATGTTTTGGTCAAAAGAGGAATTTAGAACCGTCATTTGGCACACTAAAATCACATGCAAGATCACCTAGAAAGTTGTACTACCAGTACTAGTACTGTGTGTTAGATGAAAAAACACGATCAAGATCGAGAAAAAGATCGTCAACAAGAGACATTACCTGGACTTGCTTAATGAGGGATCCCAGAGAGGGGGGCTTGGACAGGGCGATGGCTTTCAGCTTGTCTGCGGTAGTCTCGGCGGGGTGCTTGCGCTTCTTCGTACCATGAGCCTCGACGGTTTTGGCCAGAGCCATAGACATCACGTCGGTCGGTGCTTCGGCGTCCATCCAAGAGAGGAAGCTGAGAGAGAAGAGTGAAAGGAGGAACGAGATGAGGGAGAAGCGAAGCGAGTGGGGGTTTTCTTCAAGAGAGGAAGCTGAGGGAGAAGAGTGAAATGATGGTTGCTTCGTCCGTCCAACTTACTGCTGGAAAGGAGGGGGCTTTGTGATTTGGCAGCTCATTGGGCATTTCTGCGGCGGTTCGATCGGGGTAGTCTACCATCACTCTACTACGGAGTAATTTAGTGCATGGCTGGTGGACCTAGGTGCTGGCTGTCCCACACGTCGGCGAAAGTGAGTAATTTAGTGCATGGCTGGAGGAGGATCCGCACGGTAGAGCGTGCCCACTGTTTTTCATTCTGAAGAAAAAAATGATTACACCAAGCGTTTCCACTCTTACGATGGAGGAGTGCGAAACACGGCAGCCACTTGAACATACACAGTGCTCCTACTACTAGGCATGTGCAGTGGTTCATACGTCAGTACTACACAATCTTGTTGCTGTGTTTTGCGCATGTCAACTACTCCTATATGTAACATAGTACCGCTTTTTCAATTGTCCGGTCAAGAATGAACAGTGAGATCAATGTTAACAGAACTAGGTCCATAGCGCACGGAGAGTACGGTGCTACAGTACTCCATGAAACATGAACCATATGAAGCACATCCTATAGTGTTAGATAGGGTGTATGAAGGGTGCACGGGATGGGAGCAAAAGTTCCCTTCTTAACCCACTTTTGGGTGTTTGGTAGAGTGCATGAAGGGTGCATGAGTCCACACTAGTAGGTTGACAAAAATACATGAAGAGGAAACAACTATATTGAGATGAGAATGCAACCAAACACACCCACACGCTTTGTGCTACAGTGACGGATCTGCACCGTCTGAGTTTGATCCAACGGTCATGTTGCGCCGAGACATCGACATGCCCATGCAGAGGGCGCCTAAACACCACCGAAGTCCCTCTGCTTCTCGAGGCGCACGACGTTGGTGATGCAGGGTGCAACCGCCCGCAGAGCCCGCTCCCGGTCGACGGGAGCCAGCTCGTCAAAGACGGCGTCCAATGGCACGAATGGATTCCGGTGACGGAGCCTGAAAGGATTCGCCCGGCAACGGCGACGGCAGCGCACAACCCCTCCTTGTCCAGCTCAGCCCCCACCATCATGCGGAGATGGCTCAGCTCCTCGGAGATATAGGTGAAGAAGGAGACCAGGTCAGGAAGCCGCAACTCGTTGAAGTCGACCGGGTGGTCGAACGGGTTTAGCCCGACGGCCGGCATTGTCGCGCTGGCACGACAGTAGGCATCGCGCAGCCGCAACACGTGCGTGGCAACTTGGTTCACCAAGTGGCTGAGGCGATCCTGGACCTCGTCATGATCAGCCCGCTCGCGCTCCAGCCGGCTCCCCTGACGGCCTATCGTATCTCCCACTTTTTGCAGCAATGTCGCCGATGCCTCGAGCATCTTTGTGGTGGACGCCTGCCGCTTTTGAAGCTCCGTGAACTCCCGCACATAACGGAGGAGCATGGCACTCCTCTCCTCCTTGAGCTCACGGAGCTCCGCGTCCTTGGCCCTAAGCTCCGCATCCTTGGCATGGAGCTCCTGTGTCAGGCGCCTTACCTCGGACTACGTGATCTGCTGCACCGCCATGGCACCAGGTAGAAGCAATGGGGAGAGGAAGCAAAGGGGGCGAAACGGCTGAAAGGCAATGCAATCTACGGGAAGGCGGAGGGAGCGAGCCAAGGAGCAGGGAATCTTTTGGTTTTCACCACGGTAGAACACTAGTCGACGACTTCTCACATCAGGGAGCAGTGGGTTTTTACAGGCGGAGTCATCATGACTAATTGCTACCGCGCCTGCTCCCGTCAATCAAAAAAATTAAAAATCCTGCCGCGCCTGCTCCCGTCAATCAAAAAATTTAAAATCCTGCCGCACCCAAACACCGGAGCAACGCCGTGGTGGATATTTAAATTTACCTGCCGGCAAGTAGATAAAAAAAGGGGTGAAAAAACAAATGTGGCGGCGGCCTAGCTAATCGGTCGAACTAGCCCAACTAGCTAGCCACCGTGCTTCACTGATGTACTCGGCAGGAAAGGTGGTTGAGGGAGTCCCGGATTAGGGGGTGTCCAGATAGCCGAACTATCACCATTAGCCGGACTCCTGTACTATGAAGATACAAGATTGAAGACTTTGTCCCATGTCCGGATGGGACTTTCCTTGGCGTGGAAGGCAAGCTTGGTGATACGGATATGTAGATCTCCTACCATTGTAACCGACTCGGGGTAACCTTAACCCTCTTCGGTGCCTATATAAACCGGAGGGTTTTAGTCCGTAGGACGAACAACAATCATACCATAGGCTAGCTTCTAGGGTTTAGCCTCTCTGATCTCGTGGTAGATCTACTCTTGTACTACCCATATCATCAATATAAATCAAGCAGGAGTAGGGTTTTACCTCCATAGAGAGGGTCCGAACCTGGGTAAAAACATCGTGTCCCTTCTCTCCTGTTACCATCCGCCTAGACGCACAGTTCGGGACCCCCTACCCGAGATCCGCCGGTTTTGACACCGACATTGGTGCTTTCATTGAGAGTTCCTCTGTGCCGTCGCCATCAGGAAGGATGCCCCGTCCCGTCTTTAAAGATGGCATTGTGGTTAAAGGAGCCTTGGTTATCGGCCAAACTCTCCGGATAGGTAGTTTCCTTATGACCGCCTGTTCGGCCACCGCGCCGACGATGACTTCTCGGGTCATCGAAAGCAATCTTCACGTTAACTCGGGACTCGCCGAGCAGTTAGATCTGATGGAGCTCTCTTCCTTAAACGAGCTCTTGGATCGCATCGCCGCCCTGGGAGTCGCTACAGACTATGATCAGATTGGGCTTAAACCCGATCTAAGAGAGATTAATTCTCCCTAGGTTACCCACCACGTTGCCATGGTAGAGGAGCAATGCGGCAACCCTTCTTCTATCTTAAGGACTAGCTATGTCCGGA
The DNA here is from genome assembly GCF_018294505.1 of Triticum aestivum. Classification (NCBI taxonomy): domain Eukaryota; kingdom Viridiplantae; phylum Streptophyta; class Magnoliopsida; order Poales; family Poaceae; genus Triticum; species Triticum aestivum. The sequence continues at coordinate 174,462,495 of NC_057798.1, forward strand.
TTCCTGATCCCTCCATGCCGGATTCCTACGGAGGGGAGGACGTCACTCAAGCCCTGAACCTAAAGTCAGGCAGCGGGCTAGATTCATTGGACAGCATCCAAGAACCAAAGCTTCCAAGTTCGGAAACTTCTTGGCCCCTGAATTTCAGATTGGACGGGGTTCTGAATTTAATTCCACCCGCCCACCCAAACACAAGCGATCTATCCCAAATCCGGCAAGAGCCAGCAGAAACAGTACACCATTACTGGGCCAGATTCCTCCTGGTCATAAACAAGATAAAGGATTGCCGTGAGGAGGACGCAATTTCATTCTTCTGCAATAATTGCACGGACAAGGGAATCCTCAACGCCGTAAGTCACCGTGAAATTACATGCTTCGCTGACTTGGCGTCCATAGTGTTGGGGATATTACCACTAGGCGTAAACCGGCTTACTTGGGCCGGGTTAGCTTCATTAGTGGTATAAACAGATGAAGGCCCAAGGCCTGTAGTTGATTTAGAACCTGTAGCCGTAAACTGGCCTAATGTATAACTTGTATTGTAAGTTAGGAATAGAGAGGAACCAACCGGGATACGAGTATGAACCGGTTGGGACTCTGAGGACCGACGGGCGTCACCTGTGTTTATAAGAGGACGACCCGGCGGCGGTTCAGGACAGACAACCACAACTCGAGCCTAGGCGAAGCTTGTTTGCTCCCTAGCCATTGAGACCACATCAATTCCATCACAACTAGACGTAGGCTTTTACCTTCATCGAAGGGGCCGAACTAGTATAAACCCTCGTGTCTTTGTGTCCGCTTTAACCCCTTCAAGTAAACCCGTAGCGATGGCTCCACGACTAAGTCCTTTCACTAGGACATCTGCCGCGACAAATCCACGACAGTTGGCGCCCACCGTGGGGCTATCGCACGATGGTTTGATGATCTTGGAGGGCAAGCTCAAGGGACTCGAAGGCTATGTTGTGGGCCGGATGACCAAGAGTCGCCGTGGCAGGATCTACATCGACGACGCAGGATGGGGTCCTGAGGCCGATTCGATCGAGTATGGGTACCGGGTCCCCTTTGGTGGCATACACATTTTCATCGGCAAGATCGGCGAGCCTGGGCCTGAGCCAGACATCTGCACCGACCTCGTCGAGACGGCTCAGCGTGCGAGATCTACCCAGGCTAAACCGGCCGTGAAGCGTGTCTTCGTTGGAGTCATCCACGGAGGAGAGCGTGAGGACGAGTCAGAACACGGTAGCGAGACCGTCATCTATTCCGGTGACGAGTCCTCGACCGGAGAGACTGAATCGCTATACCAGTTGCAAGACGACCAGGTTAGGGGCTGTTCCGATGGCGACAGTATTCCGGACCCCCCGGGCCAGGTCAACCGGGTTGGAATATTCATGGCCGACACACAGGCGGCGAATCACTCTTTGACCGCCGCAACGATGCTCTCCGGATCAGCAGCGGCAACGGCAGCAGGGGCAGGAGGCCTTGTGCGCCCGCCGGTTCAAGTTCTATCTGATCTATTTGATGCACTAGCCGCGCTTATGGCAAAGGCCAATCCGGCGGATCAGGAGGCCCATGATGCAGAGATTGCAAAGGTGAGAGAGCAGATCGTGCAAGCCAAAGCAGATCTGGCAGCAGAAAAGGACACGATGGCTGCAGAACGGGCCGCTTTGGACGCCCAGGCCTATAAGCTCATGCTTGACCAGAACGCGTCACAGGAGGTCTTGAAGCGGAAGCACAGATCACGCCTGCCGTTAGGGTTTGACCCCCGAAATCTCTTTCACACTGCAGGAGCTGGACCCAGTAATCCGCCGCAGTACCTGGAGACAAACTGAATTGAGGCACCAGGGCCAGGGGCGATGGTCCAACCCCACCTGATGGAACCTCCTCAACAGAACATTGTGGTTCCTCCGCCGGTCCAGACGCCCCCGGGTCATTATTCTAATCCTATGGACAACCTTGTTGCAGCTGTCACGCGATTAGAGGCTATCCCGGTCGAAGGGGACTCTCCGCAAGCGATAGAGACGCGCCAGGTTAAGGAGCTTCTCCGGACCGCGCTGATTCAGTAGGAAGCATATTCGTACAACCGTGATTGGATTCACTCCACGCCCCGTCCAAGCCGGAGCTATAGCAGGTGCATGGATGAACCGGCCATATCGAGCAATGCGCGAGGCCGAGAAGCGGCTCGCGGCAATAACCCGGCAGGTGGTGTTCGCGATGCTCAGGATGTGGTGGACCGGGCCCGGGCATGAAGGGAGGCTGAGTTAGCAGCACAGAATGATGCGGGTCAACTTACACCGGTTCGTCCTACCACCTCCACCGGACCAGGGGTCGCATCCGCTTTGGGAGTGCCTTGTTTAATTCCCGCTTTACGCAATGTGCACCTGCCCAAAGATTTCAAGGGTCCGTGCAAGGTGCCGAATTACACTGCTGATTTATCTCCCGAAGCGTGGGTAGAGAGTTATGAGATGGCCATGGAGATGCTAGATGTGGATGAGACCGCGTGTGCAAAATACTTCACCATGACGCTTGAAGGCATGGCTCGTACTTGGTTGAAGAGCCTGCCGCCCAATTCTATCAGCTCATGGGCCCAGTTGCGGGCCCGGTTTATCCAGAATTTCAAGGATACATGTAAGCAGCCCAAGTCCATAGTAGACCTGGCGGCTTGTGTCCAGGAGGACGGAGAATCAACGACCCATTGGGTGCGCCGCGTTTCGGAAGTTTTGCACTCGTCTGACAGGATCAATGCTGACTCTATGATCTTAACCCTGGAAGGCAACTGCCGGTTTAAGCCTTTAAAATTGAAATTGGGACGCATGAAGCGGTTCTGTAATGACATGGGAACTCTCATGGCCGCTTTAGTGAAGTATGCTGATTCGGACAGTACCAAGGATCCTGAGACTGATGATGATGAAGCAGGGAAGGGAAAGAAGAATAGCAACTCCAAGGGGCAACTGTACAAACCGGCGGGTCATGGAAACGGAGGCAAGCGAAAGGCGGATGGCAGCATGGACTTTGTGGCTAACACTAATGCACAGGACAGGGGGCAGCGACGCAGAGGTAAAGCGGCAAATCGTAATGGGGCTCCCAATCCTAATGCAGATCATTTGAATTATTTGTTGAATCAGCCTTGCCCAAAGCACGGGACGAAGGAGGCGCCGGCTAACCACCTTTGGAAGGATTGTTATATTATGCAGGAGTTTAAAAACTCTAATGCCTTCCGGTATGACCGCGGGTCAGGTGGCGGTTCAGGATCCGGTTTCCATGGGCCGGGCCACGATGGAGCTTCCGGTTCAGGTCTCAATCAGGGCGGTCACAACAACCAGAATAATCAGAACGGCCAGCAGCAGCAGCAGCAGCAGTCAGGTTATCAGAGCCAGCCAAAACAGTTGAACAATGGGCAATATCATGTTTTCACAACTAGCTTGGATAAACGTGACCGAAAGCTCCACAAGCGAGCGGTGAATCTGTTGAACCGGCCTTACCATGTTACTTACGCTGGTCAGAGCAGCCTATCATGTGGAGCAGGGAGGATCACCCGCCCTGGGTTGATAATCCGGGCCAGCTAGCATTAGTGGTAGACCCTCAGGTGGGGGGTTATAAGTTCACCAAGGTACTCATGGATGGAGGGAGCAGTATTAACATACTATACTATGAGACATTCCGCCGCATGGGTCTAACAGACAAGGATCTCAGACCATCTAATACGGTGTTCCATGGTGTGGTGCCTGGTAAATCTGCATATCCTGTTGGTAAGATAGCCCTGGATGTGGCTTTTGGGGACGAACACGATTCCCGGTCTGAAAAACTAACCTTTGAGGTGGTGAAGATCCGGAGCCCGTATCACGCCTTGTTTGGGCGGCCGGCTTATGCCAAGTTCATGGCACGGCCTTGTTATATCTACTTGCAGCTCAAGATGCCGGGTTACAAGGGGACAATAACGGTTCATGGGAGCCGTAAGGTCGCTTTGGAATGTGAGGAAGGTTATGCGGCTTATGCAGAGTCGGTCTGTGCCACGGAGGAGTTGAAGTACTATAAGGACAATGTTGATCCGGCGGATATGACCCCTTTGAAGAAGCCAACTACAGAGCATGATTCGGATCTGAAGTTCAAATCGGCAGCTGAGACCAAGCTTGTTGACTTTGTGCCCGGTGATTCGTCCAAGCAGTTCACTGTCAGTGCCAACCTGGATCCCAAATAGGAAAGCGCGCTCATCGAGTTCATCCGTGAGAATCAGGACATTTTTGCATGGAAACCGTCTGACATGCCAGGTGTACCGAGGGAACTCGCTGAGCACACTCTTAATGTGGATCCTAAGTATAAACCGGTAAAACAATTCCTCCGCCGGTTTAGCGAAGAAAGGCGCAAAGCCATTGGAGAGGAAGTAGCCAGGCTTTTAGCAGCTGGCTTTATCATTGAGGTGTTCCATCCAGAGTGGCTTGCTAATCCGGTGCTGGTTCTTAAGAAAAACGACACTTGGCGTATGTGTGTGGATTACACGGATCTTAACAGGGCTTGTCGAGCGGATCCTTTTGCCCTCCCACGCATTGACCAGATCATTGATGCCACGACGGGTTGTGAGCGTTTGAGTTTTTTGGATGCATATTCTGGATATCATCAGATCAAAATGGCGGTTAAGGACCAGGAGAAGACAACGTTTATTACTCCCTTTGGAGCCTTCTGCTATGTATCTATGCCCTTCGGGCTCAAGAGTGCCCAAGCCACCTATCAACGGTGTGTACAGAATTGCCTGCATAAATAGATCGGCCGCAATGTGCACGCCTATGTGGATGATATTGTAGTGAAGTCAAGGCAGAAGGAGACGCTGGTGGATGATTTGAAGGAAACCTTTGACAACTTGCGAGTTTACAAGATGATGCTTAATCCGGCCAAGTGTGTCTTTGGTGTTCCGGCAGGCAAGTTACTGGGTTTCCTGGTGTCTAACAGAGGAATTGAGGCTAATCCGGAGAAGATTACGGCTATTACCTCCCTGGCTAAACTGAAGTGTATCAACGATGTTCAGCGTTTGGCGGGCCGGATCGCCGCACTAAGTCGGTTTATCAGCCGCCTCGGAGAGAAGGCCATCCCTTTGTACCAAATGCTGAGGAAGACAGACCATTTCGTCTGGAGTCCGGCTGCTGATGAAGCATTTGAGGACTTGAAGCGGCAATTAGCCAATCCGCCTGTTCTTGTAGCTTCAGTCGACAAGGAGCCACTATTATTATATGTAGCAGCCAATGCTCGGGCAGTTAGCGTGACTATTGTGGTGGAACGCAAGGAGGCAGACAAGGAATATCCGGTTCAGCGGCCGGTTTATTATATCAGCGAGGTGCTTACTGAATCCAAGCAAAGGTATCCGCATTGGCAGAAGCTGGTATATGGTGTTTTCATGGCCAGCCGGAAGTTGAAGCAGTATTTTCAAGGGCACCCCATCACAATGGTCAGTTCAGCTCCCTTGGGTGATATCATACAGAACCGGGAGGCGACTAGCCGGATTGCCAAGTGGGCTATAGAGCTTGGGCCACACGGATTGAAGTACGTACCTCGGACGGCGGTGAAATCTCAAGCACTTGTTGATTTCATCAATGACTGGACGGAGTTACAAGCACCAGAGGAGAAGCCGGATCACACATATTGGACTATTCATTTTGACGGATCCAGGCATTTGGAAGGCTCGGGGGCTGGAGTCGTATTAACTTCCCCACGAGGTGATAAGTTTTGTTATGTTCTCCGCTTAATGTTCCCTTGTACTAATAATGCAGCTGAGTACGAAGCCTTGCTCCATGGTCTCCGGATGGCTAAAGAGATGAATTTAAGCCGGGTTAAGTGCTTTGGTGACTCGGACCTCGTGGCTCAACAGGTGTCTGGCACTTGGGATTCTAAGGACCCGCTCATGGCTGCATATCGTCGGGAAGTGGATAATATTGCGGGTTGCTTCAAGGGTTATCAAGTGGATCATGTGGACCGTCGGAAGAATGAAGCGGTGGATGCTTTAAGCCGGTTGGGCTCTCAGCGCAAACCGGTCCCGCCTAATGTCTTTCTGGACGTGTTGCACAACCCGTCAGTCAAGCTCCCAGGTGAAGCGCATTTGGCTATTCCTGATCCGGAGGCTCAATTGGTGGCAGCCCTGCATGTTATTCCGGATTGGACAGTTCCTTATCTTGCGTACATGAACCGGGGGGAGTTACCAGAGGATGAGATTCTAGCCAGGCAGATAGTCCGGCGATCCAAGTCTATGACGATTGTCAATGGTGAATTGCATCATTGTAGTGTATCAGGGGCGTTTCAACGTTGTGTTTCTCCTGAGGAAGGCTGTGAAATCTTAAGAGAAATCCATGAAGGGGATTGTGGACACCACGCCGGTTCAAAGTCTATGGTGGCAAAGGCGTTTCGTCACGGGTTCTACTGGTTGACAGCGCATGCTGATGCGGAGGACTTGGTTAAACGGTGTGATGGATGTCAGAAATTTTCAAGGCGTGCTCATGTGCCGGCTCAAGAATTGAGGATGATCCCAATAACTTGGCCGTTTGCAACTTGGGGGCTAGATATGGTCGGACCTTTTAAAAGATCCAAGGATAAGAAAACCCACCTTTTGGTGGCAGTTGACAAATTTACCAAGTGGGTTGAAGCGGAGCCTGTCAGCAAGTGTGATGCGGCAACAGCGGTGCGGTTCATCAAAAAGGTGATTTTCCGGTTTGGCTTTCCACACAGTATCATTACTGACAATGGTACCAATTTATCCAAGGGCGCTATGAAGGAGTTTTGTGAACGTGAGCACATCCGACTTGACGTGTCATCAGTGGCACACCCCCAGTCCAATGGACAGGCAGAATGAGCTAATCAAGAGATCTTGCGAGGCATCAAACCCTGGCTTATGGTCCCATTGCAAAGAACACCAGGATGTTGGGTTGAAGAACTACCATCTGTGCTATGGAGTATCAATACTACGCCAAACCGATCCACATGATACACACCATTTTTCATGGTCTACGGAGCAGAGGCAGTTCTCCCTAGTGATATCCGGCACGATTCGCCTTGTGTGGCAGCTTATGTTGAAGCGGACAATGAGACAGCACGGCAAGACGCTTTGGACCTATTGGACGAGGAGCGTGATATAGCGGCTGCCCGTTCGGCGATTTACCAACAAGATCTTCGTCGCTATCACAGTCGCCGGGTTAGAACCAGAACTTTTCAAGAAGGAGATTTGGTGCTTCGACTCATCCAAGACCAGACAGATATGCACAAGTTATCCCCATCTTGGGAGGGACCTTTCGTAGTCAGCAAGAATCTGCACAACGGGTCATACTATCTGATTGATATTCGAGAGCATAAAGACTCACGCACATCAGAGGAGGAGACCAACAGGCCGTGGAACATAGCTCATCTTCGGCCTTAGTACACTTGAGCCATCGGCTCTATCTATGTACATATCATGACAATGTATATATTATCTTTGATATAATAAAACCGGAGCCTCAGCTAAAGCGGGGTCTCTATCTTTTCTTATCATGCGTGGTTACATGGAGTGGTTCTGTTTTTAAAGCGGCCTCCGGTTTACCCCTTGACATTTGCTTTTTTATATATCACTTGGGGCCTTGGTCGTGTCCGAACCAACGCGACACCTTTTGATAGGCGACAGCCACCAGATCACTTGGGGACATGGTCAAGTCTGAACCAGTCGCGCCTCTTGATCGGCCTAAGGCCACAAAATCACTTGGGGGCTTGGTCGAACCCGAACCATTGCCACGCCTCTTGATTGGCATATATGCCACGGTTTCATTTGGGGACCTGGCTGACTTGAATCATTGTCACTCCTATTGGGGGCTTGGTCCTGTCCGACCATGGTAACACCATCTGATCAGCTCAGTATAGCATATTTTTGCAAACAATCTTTATCATTGCCTTTGCTTCCATGTTATTTTCATGGCCTGTTTTTCTTTGTTTTTGTTGTATTTCCTTTATGTCAACAACACCTTTTTTCCGGTTCAGCCGATGGATTTGATTCCCCTTTAATCCGGAGAAGTATGCCCGGTTTACCTTTCCTGTTAACATCATGGAGTAACAAGGGGGTTCGTATTGACTCAGTACGGTTTATACGGGAGCTGTTTTCTCCCCCCTTTTTTTTGACGGTAATGGTTTATAAAACCTCCGCTTCAAGCTTGGCTAAGCCAGCTTCATGCCCAGATATGGCAGGTATTTTGTATCACCTATTTGTTACATTGCTGATACATATATAAAGATCATAAACCGGCTGGCGGTCTAACCGCCACCGAAGTTCAAATTTTTCTGATTGCAGGAAATATGAATTGAGGTTTTTCGAACAAAAGCTTCAATACTTATGCACGAAGGCATATTCAAGGTAGAAGTATTAACTATCCTATTACAAGGCGACACGGTGCCCAAATAAGATCATTGTTATTTTGGAAAGATGCCAAAGACAACTATCCAAACTGGCTTCCGGTTCAAGCCTGCTCCTCGTCATCCGCCGCTTCAGCTTCCTCATCTCTATCCATTGGCTGGAAATCAACAGTGGTCCAGTCGATTCCCATTAAAGCTTGGAAAACAGCCTCTTCATGGATCATGGAAGACGGTTCAATATCAGGAGCGTAAGTATGCTTACGGATTGGAGGAATCAGATTCTCCGCTTCAAGAGTTGGGGCAGGCACTCGCTTGTTCTGATCGTTGTATTGCGCTTGATAATGCGTCAAGTCTGCCTCTTCAGCTAATTGACAAGCCAGAGGGCGCACTGCACGGTTTATTGCCCTCAAATCATCTTCGTTGAATTCAGAGCCATCTTCCTTCAGGCTGGGATAGCCTTGAGCTGCCTCCATAGGGTCAAAATCTGGCACCCATGCCTTTGCCCGGATCAAGGCGTTAATAGCTCCGGTTCGAGCAGCAAATTTTTTTAGCTCCTCAATCCGGGCCGGAAGCATTGACAACCTGTTAAGAGTATCCTGGATTAAAGAGGGTGCCGGGTTGTTATGAGAGGCTATGGTGATGATCCGCTGGGCTCCGGTATACAGTTGTTCCACTAAGGTGTAGGCAGCCTTCAGCTTCTTCCGCACATCGGATCCTAAGTGCCCGATGCATGTACCTGCAACAATACAGGGACGGTCTCAAACCGGATTTATACTACAGCAGGTTCCAGTTATCACAGAAGTTAAAAGGAGCTTACCAAAGATCGCAGCGGTCATGGAGTGTATTTGCCGCTTTACGGCCGTAAGTTCATCCACCACCGGTTTAAGGGCAGCTTCAGCATTTTCAGCTCTTTTGGTTAAAGCGGCCTTCTCAGTGGCCCAATCAGCCCGCTCTTTCTTGAAGCCTTCCTTCAGCTGTTCAGCGATGCTCAAGGCGCTGGTTCATTCTTCCCTTGCCTTGTCTGTTTCAGCTTGTTGGGTTTTCAAGGTCTCCTGCAAATCGGGAATCCGGTCCTCCTTGATTCTCACCTCAGCCTGCATACAGACAACATTTAGCTTTAAACAAGCGGTTCAAGAAATTGAAGTTTCAACCACATAACAAAGTTATACGCCTGATACTTGGGGGCTAATGCACCTTCAATTTTCATATATTACTAGATTGCAAAGTCCCAAGCTCAATACAGGTATTCAACTTGGCACTTGGGGGCTAATGGCTATTTGATCAAATTATGTTCTAAGGATAGTTTTCTATCGGAGCCCGGGTTTAATTATGCTAAGTTAAACCGGCCCTTGGGGGCTATATTGATGGATTTCAAAGTGTTGAGGATCGTATTCAAGTCCCGGTTTGACGAAGGTTACAAACCGACCCTTGGGGGCTAGGAGGATTGATACAATGGCAGTAAGTAAAGAAGTAAGTTACCTCAAATTTATCCCTCATCATCTTTACCAGACCAGCTTCATAGTCACGGCTAGTATAAAGCCGGTTTAAATAGCCGGAATGAAGATCTTGGGCACTCAGAGCAGCATATGTCCCCAGTTCAACATCCCATTTTCCTTTGTTCAGAGCGGAAAAATCCTCTTTTACGGTATGCTTGGTTAAGGTGACAGGATTCCCGGGTTCAAAGCGGCCTACACCGGTAATCACAACATCATCATCTTTGGACTCGCCGGTTTGTGTTGGTGCGGTCGGTTTGTCAGCAGGACTGTGGGATTTCTCAATCCAGACGGAGTTGGCAGGCGGGTCAGCAGAGACTGAAGTGTTAATAGGCCTCTCTTCAGGAATAGCATCGTCTTGCAAAAGAGGATCACTGGGAATATCCTCAGGAGCAAACGCTTCAAGATCTGGCGCTTTGTCATGTTGTGGGGCTACATCTTCTTCAGCCGCTTTATCCAGGCGGGCCTTCTTGCTTGGTTTAGGTTTGGCCCTGAAAGAAAAACAAAGAGTCAAGGAACAGCATAAGCCATTACACAGTATACTGGAAGCATATGTTCAACTTAGCTTACCCAAGAACCGTTTTCAATGGTGGCAGCTGAGTGGCCGACAATTCACCAGAAGATGAATGAGAAGTAACGTGATAATCGGAGTCGGATGGATTAAGAGGTTGACGGAAGAAACCCGCTTTAGGATTTAAATCAATAAAAAGGTCGGAGACCTCGGAGCGGCGTTTTCGAACCGGACTGTTTGGTAAACCGGCGGAGGTAACTACCTGGCCACTGTGCCGGGTTGTGCGGCGAGCTTCATGTTGCTGAGTCTTCATAAGAAATTTGGGATCCAAATAAGCAAGAGGATGAGAAAATTTAACTTTTCGGTTTGCCTGGCGAAATTTTGGCAAAGGCAAGATTTCTGAATCGGAAGAGAGAATAGTTACCTCAGCGACTTCCGCATTGCTGGCTTCAGCGTCGTCCTGACAAGCATCATCATCAATAAGGCGTGTAAAAAGTAAGCCAAGTGAATCAAGTTCTACCTCAAGGTCCGGGTTACCCACATCATCATCAATAGCTGGATCAGATGAAGCGGTGGTTTTTCTCTTGTGAGCTGGCTTCTTGATAACCTTGGTCTTGGGCCGGGTTGACCGCCCTGCCTTCTCCGTTTTGTCTTGTGGAAGCTTCTTGCTCCAAAACGGATTATCGCCCTGGTTTAGCAGTAACTAAAAGTCAGACGGATAAAGCAGTAACAGGTTCAACAATAGAGCAATTAAAATCTTACTGCTGGCGGTTTGTTGGTGGTGCAGTAAGGAAGCAGACCGGTTTGAGCACAGAGGTGCTCCGGTTCATTCAACATCTTCTTTACACAATCTGTGACTTCATCGTCGGAGAGTTGGATTTTAGTGTGTCAGAGTGGGTCATCGACGCTATCAGTATACTTGCACATCAAACTGGAGCGCCGGCTCAGAGGCAGTATGCTCCATCATATCCAACAGCGTGCAAGGTCTATTCCCGTTAAGCCGTTGGCCATAAAGGCTCGGAGCTTGGACAGTTGCGGAGCATATTTAATTCTCTCCTTGGCACTTAGTCTTTGTGGAAAAGGGTGAGTGTTGCTGAGCCGTTCCGGACGGAAGCCAGGCAAGGGGTTTTCATTGTCAGGGGAGGTATCTTTGCAATAAAACCAAGTTGCATTCCATTCCTTGGGGTGAGTATGGAGTTTGACGTGGGGATAAGTAATCTCTTTCCTCTTCTGAATGGCCATGCCGCCCAATTCAGTATTGGGGCCGTCGGTAAATTCAGTGCGACGGTTTAAATGGAAGCAGTCTCTAAACAACTCGACTGAAGGCTCCTCTTGAAGGTATACCTCAGAGAGTACTTGAAAGTGACATAGATTGGTAACGGAATTGGGGCCAATATCCTATGGACGGAGCTGAAAGTTGGCTAACACATCCCGGTAAAATTTGGAACCAGGCGGTTTGAAGCCTCGGGCCAAGTGATCTGCAAAGACCACAACCTCTCCCTCTTGAGGTGTGGGAGGACATTCATTTCCAGGAACCCTCCAGTGGATCGTATCTTTGTTGTCTAAAGCACCGATCAGGACTAGATCATCCAACTGAGATTCTGTGACGCGAGAGGGAACCCAATTGCACTCATATACTTGTTTGGCCATGGTGAGATCTACAAGAAATAGGTGATCCGGTTCAAGAGTATGTGGATAAAAGAAGGAGTTGGTCTGAACAATGCTAAACCGGAGGCAATACCTATAAACCGGTCTTCTACGATGCGACATTATATGGATTCTGGCGGTTCAACAAGGGGACTAATGTTGTGGACAGCTAGGTATGCAGAAACAAGTTTCACAAGATCGTATTACAGCCGCGGATCTACAGCAAGCTCACAAAAACAGAAAATATTCCGAAGAGTAAGGCAGAACGGAAGTGAACCATTGAGCGGGTATGTGCGTGAGATCTATGGACTTAGATGAGAAATTACAGGCGGATGCTTAAAGATTACTACTAAACACAGCAGGGGTTCACAGATTCATTCAAGAGTCAGAGTACAAGTATGAGCAAGCGACGAACACAGCGCGAACATAAAACCCTAAGAACAGATCTAGGTCAAGAAGAGAAGAAAGCTTACTGGAAACGGAGAAGATGCGGAAGGATACCGCAGTGCTCTGGTGCGTTCAGGTTGATGCAGCGGCCCAGGACAAAGCAGAGGTCGATGGCGGCGGCAGAGCTCCAAGGCTGGCGATGCGAGGAAGACGAAGAAGAAGAGACGAAGGGAAAGGAAAGGAAATGACCCTTCGGTCTTATTTATAAGGCAACAGAGTTAGGTCAAGCGCGCGAATCCAGGAGCTATTATTAAAGGAGGGTGTTATAAAAATAAATTTCATGATGACGTCATGCCGGTTTACAGCAACCAGAAATGATGACGACATGGCGGTTTACCAATTACCAGAAGATGTCCAAGACACAAGATTTTGGGAAGGATTGACATGAACCGGTTCAAATCAATCTGGGGCCTAATGTTGGGGATATTACCACTAGGCGTAAACCGGCTTACTTGGGCCGGGTTAGCTTCATTAGTGGTATAAAGAAATGAAGGCCCAAGGCCTGTAGTTGATTTAGAACCTGTAGCCGTAAACCGGCCTAATGTATAACTTGTATTGTAAGTTAGGAATAGAGAGGAACCAACCGGGATACGAGTATGAACCGGTTGGGACTCTGAGGACCGACGGGCGTCACCTGTGTTTATAAGAGGACGACCTGGCGGCGGTTCAGGACAGACAACCACAACTCGAGCCTAGGCGAAGCTTGTTTGCTCCCTAGCCATCGAGACCACATCAATTCCATCACAACTAGACGTAGGCTTTTACCTTCATCGAAGGGGCCGAACTAGTATAAACCCTCGTGTCTTTGTGTCCGCTTTAACCCCTTCAAGTAAACCCATAGCGATGGCTCCACGACTAAGTCCTTTCACTAGGACATCTGCCACGACAAATCCACGACACATAGTACGAAAGTACTATGCGATGGAAAGCGCCTGGAAAACCGAAATCAATTTTTGGGACAGTCCGGCCCTGAACACAACCCCAGTCCAAAATAAAAGGGTGCATCATCGCCAGGCACCCGGGTTAAATACCAAAAAGCAAAAACCCTTTATAGGGCATGGAACCGTACTGGAGGGATGGCTCAACGGACCCTGCAAAATTCATAGTACAGAGGGCGCCACTCCAACCCATAGCCTTAGAGCATGTTGGATACTACGACAGGTGGCCAAAAGTGGCGAAAAGCTTTTAACTCCAGAGTACCAGTCCAAGGATACCAGTACGGTATTAACAGTCTTCGAGACTTTCGCATCAAATAATATGCGGAAACGAACTCTCCGTAGCCTTGCCGAAGTCTACCAAGTAGCAACAATAAACCCATGGAGTGACACGGCTATTACCTTTAATGCCAGTGATGAACCTAAATTCCGAACAGCCCGAGCACCAGCCGCATTGGTCCTTAGTCCAATAGTGGACGGCTTTCGCCTTACCAAGGTACTCATGGACGGTGGCAGCAAACTGAACCTCATTTACGAGGAAACCCTCCTAAAAATGGAAATAGACTGGAGCCGCATTGAGCGAAGCAACACAACCTTTAGAGGAATAATCCCCAGTCGGGAAGCATGCTATACAAGAAAAATCACACTGGATGTGGTGTTCGGCACACCGGATAATTACAGGTCCGAGGAGGTCACATTCCAAGTGGCCCCATTCAGCAGCGGATATCACGCTCTATTAGGACGAGAGGCATTCACAATTTTTCAAGCTATACCCCATTACGGGTACATGAAGCTCAAAATGCCCGGGCCCAATGGAACCATCACTCTTGCTAGTGACCCGGACATAGCACTCCGCACTGAAAATAAGACAGCCGCACTGGCCCTGGAGGCACTATCCGAAGCCCTAGCGGCCGAGGAACTTACTACATTGCGCTCCACGGTGAATAGGGACGATGTTATACTCGATAAGAGATCCAAGTCCACCTCCTTTAAGCCAGCAGACAAAATAGTTAAATTTCAAGTCCATCCAACGAACCCTACAAAAACGGCCTCCATTGGGGCACAATTAAACCCTGATGTAGATGCCGCACTACGAGAATTCCTATCCAAAAATTGGGACATCTTTGCCTGGCACCCTTCAGACATGCCAGGAATCCCACGCTGGCTGGCCGAGCACAGCCTAAACATCATAAAAGTATTCAAGCCAGTCAAACAGGCTCTTCGGCGTTTCTCCGAACCCAAGAGACAGGCCATGGGAGAGGAGCTAGCCAAATTATTGGAGGCCGGATTCATCAGAGATATAAAACATCCGAACCGGCTAGCAAACCTGGTGATGGTACCAAAGAAGGATAAATCCTAGCGCCTATACGTTGATTTTAAAGACCTCAACAAGGCTTGCCCAAAGGATCCCTTCCCCCTCCCCCCCGCATCAATCAAATTATCGACGCCACCGCAGGACACGATTCATTATGTTTCCTTGACGCATACTACGGCTACCACCAAATTAAGATGGCAGAGCCCGACCAGGCCGCAACGACATTCATCACCCCATACAGCCCATTCTGCTTCAACACAATGCCCTTTGGGCTCAAAAACACCGGGGTAACATATCAGCGCATGATTCAGACATGTCTGGCAAACCAGATCGACAAAACAATGGAGGCATACGTAGACGATGTGGTCGTCAAAACCAAGCACGTCGAAACTCTAGTAGACGATTTGAGGCTCACGTTCGATAATCTCCGAACATACGACATCAAGCTCAACCCAGAAAAATGTGTTTTCGGCGTACCAGCCGGAAAGCTCTTGGGCTTCATTGTATCCGGTAGAGGAATTGAAGCAAACCCAGCCAAGATCCGAGCTCTGTCACAATTGGATATCCCAAAGGACCTCAAACAAATACAAAAATTGACGGGATGCGTGGCGGCTTTAAGCCGCTTTATCTCCCGTCTAGGAGAAAAGGCATTACCCCTTTATCGCCTACTCCGACGCACCGAACACTTCGAGTGGACGGATGCCGCCACGGCCGGACTCGAAGAAATAAAAGCCATATTGGCAACAAACCCGGTCCTGGCCGCACCCAACATAGGCGAACCAATGCTATTATATATCGCGGCAACTCATAAAGTGGTGAGCGCGGTGCTCGTTGTCGAACGAGAAACGGACGGACACAAGTTCCCCCTTCGAAACCAGTTTACTACGTGTCCACTGTCCTGACTCCATGCAAGTCACGGTACCCGCATTATCAGAAGATAGCGTACGCGGTGTTCATGGCATCCCGGAAGCTGCGACACTACTTTCAAGAGTGTTCGATAACAGTAGCCTCCGAAGTATCTCTTAATGACATTATAAACAACCGCGACGCGACGGGCCGGACTGCCAAATGGGCCATTGAGCTCCTCCCGTTCGACATAACCTGTAAGCCACGACGAGCTATTAAGTCGCAAGTTTTGGCCGACTTCATCGCCGAATGGACTGAAGCCGAACTCCCTAGAGAGTACGGCGCATATTCCAACTGGATCATGCACTTCGACGGCTCCAAAATGTTGGCTGGTCGAGGGGCTGGCGTCGTCCTGACGTCCCCAACCGGAGATATGGTTCAATACGTACTCCAGATAATGTATATGGACTCCAACAATGCAGCCGAATACGAGGCCCTTCTACATGGCCTCTGGATGGCAGTCTCCATGGGCATTCAACGCCTAGAGGTGCGCGGGGATTCGAACCTCGCGATATCCCAAATAAATGGAGACTTCGATGCCAAGGATCCGAAAATGGCAGCTTATCACAACGCCATCCTAAAAATGTCAGCTCGGTTTGAGGGGCTCGAATTTCACCATATAGCCCGGGATAACAACCAGGCAGCAGACGTATTGGCACGCATTGGTGCAAAGCGTGATGCCGTCCCTCCCAACATCTTCCTAAAGAGGCTGTTCAAGCCATCCGTACTATGGGAGGGGGAATCCGGAAATAATAACCCGGACCCAACCACACTGCCCGACACCGAACATTCTGACACAATCAGCGGTTCTGCCAACAAAGTAACATCCTCAGCCCACGTAATAATGGCAGTCATTGCCCCGTGGACGGAACCATTCCTAGCCTACCTAACTAGGCAGGAACTTCCCGAGGACCAAAACGAGGCCCGCTGCATAGTGCGGTGATCTAAAGCCTATAAGGTCCATGAGGGAGAACTTTACAAGAAAATCACAACCGGAGTCCTTCAAAGGTGTATCTCCGAAGAGGAAGGGCGGAACCTTCTGGCTGAAATTCATCCCGGACTCGGCGGGCACCACGCCACAGCCCGGGCCCTTGTAGGCAAGGCCTTCCGTACAGGATTTTATTGGCCGACGGCCCGGGAAGATGCTCAGGACTTAGTCCAACAATGTGTTGGTTGCCAGCTTTTTGCTAATCAAAGCCACATGCCACCCATCGCCCTCAAAACTATACCCATAACCTAGCCCTTCGCGGTCTGGGGGCTTGACATGGTTGGACCCCTTAAAGGAGGAACCCACAAGCAAAGATACCTACTGGTCATGGTGGATAAGTTCACCAAATGGATAGAGGCCAAGCCTGTTAAGACGGCCGAATCCGGACAGGTGATAGACTTTATATCAGGGGTCGTACACCATTACGGCATCCCCCATAGCATTGTCACAGACAACGGCACGAACTTTACGGCCGACGAGGTTAAACTCTGGTGCAAAAACATGGGCATCAAACTCGACTATGCTTCAGTTTATCACCCTCAAACTAATGGTCAATTCGAGCGAGCAAATGGTCTAATCATGAGCGGCATCAAACCCCGATTAGTGCGGTTCCTTAAGGAATCTAACACGCACTGGGTAGAGGAGCTCGACTCCGTACTCTGGGGCCTGCGAACCACTCCAAATCGCACCACCGGATTTACACCATTCTTTATGGTATACGGTGCAGAGGCAGTTCTGCCCTGTGACATAATTCATGACTCACCTCGCGTGTGCATGTATGAAGAAAGAGAAGCCGAGCTCGATCGGCAGGACAGTTTGGACGCATTGGAGGAGGAGCGTGACGTGGCAAAAGCCCGTTCCGCATTCTATCAACAGCAAGCTCGAAGATATCAAAGCAGAGAAGTACGGGCCAAAACTTACAACGTTGGCGAGTTAGTTCTACGCTTGCCGGACAAGAAAAAGGACAAACTCAAGCCCAAATGGGAAGGTCCCTTTATCATTGACCAAGTCCTGACCGGTGGAGCATACCGTCTGCGAGATGCATCGGATAACCGACTCGAGCCGAACCCATGGAACGCAGCCCGTCTCCGAAGATTCTATGCCTAGCGCCGGATTTTGAGTTCGTCTCCTTCCTCCGTCTATATTTTACATATTAGCTGTCTTTTGTTTCTCTCCTTCGTACCCCTTTCCTATTACAGCCTTTGAAAGCTTGTTCGCGCATTGTTCGCACACACTTGACGCACTATCCGCGCTCATTATACCTGGGGGCTTCTTTAACAGAAGCTTATTTATACGGGCTTCATGCCCAACACATGTGTCACACTTCCGCATGTACCTTTTATTCACCATTATATGCATCGATATGACTTAAGTTTTGGCCAAGCTGGGTTGCCTGGCTCCTGTGCTTACCCCTACGTTCCCGATTGTTCGGCTAGGCGGTAAAGGGAGCACCTTTGCGATTGTTACTGCCGGGTCAGCCGGATGTGTACCTCAGACTGGGTGAAGCCTAAAGCTAGCGTTCTTAAGGGAATATTCGGTCGGTGAACTAAAAGACGATTTCTTACCTATTTATTCATCTGCCCCAGATGTTTTCTGCTTTTTTTGCAGTCCGTACATGCACTTTAGGGCATGCCTCCCAGGGAAAGGAACCCCTAATGGAACTATTCTCCCTGGAAGATGTTTCTTACTAACCATGTAATATAACATAACTAGTTGGGCACTTGTCTGATACATCACTAATGACCCCTACACCTGGTCTCCACGCATGCCCCGGTTCTTATATAACCGCGATGGTATTCGGACACACTCCAGACTATTGGGTCCAGAGGTTGAAGCGAAAAGGTCCGCTATGACAAACGATCTACAATCTGGCTAGAAGGCATTTTACATGTCATTTTAAATTACATAGTCAACTTGACTGGGCATATTCCTCTTCAATGCCATCCAGCAGGCTGTCTAGTTTACAGTCCTGTTGGGAATACTTTGCAGCCAATTCTACTTGGCCGTACACTAAGCTCACAGGGATCTCCTTCCCATCGGGCCCCGCAGGTCCGACCTCGGCCATGTGGTTTGGGTCAGCCTTCGTGTACCGCATCTTCACCATGGCCCAGGCCTCCCTGGCGCCTTGACGGCAGGCCGATATCTTCCATAAGCGGAAGTGCTGCCGTGCTCCCTGAAGCCTCTCTGCAAGCTCTCCAAGGCCTTCGGGCAGGGAGATAGATGGCCACAAGGCCTGGGCGACGCCTTTCATCACCTGCCGAACTCGTTCGTGCAGTTGCAAGAGCTCGGGAAGCAGGTCACCCGTAGAACCGGGCATCTCCTCTGCAGGACGGCCTGTGAGCATACCTACAAACATAACTCTGTTAGACGACTTCCTCACTGAACTCTTTTTCAAAGTTCATTCAAGCACTTACTAAAAATGCCGCGTCGAAGTCGCTGATTCTCCTTAACAGAGTCAGATAGCTGGGCACGAACATCCTTTAGTTCCTCACCCAGCTGGGTGTTGGCATCTTGGAGCTTATTTTTCTCCTGTCTCGCCCTTGTAAGCACACTCTCACCGGCCTTTAACCGGCGCATGAGCTGTTGCTCGTCCGGATCTATCCCGGCGCCATCTGCAATATTATTGTCAGACTTATACACACGCCGCACTTCACAAATTACTTGTCTTTTGAAGCATATATTACCAGAGGGGATCTCTTTGGCTTCCCCCACTACGGCTAGTGCGGCCTCAAGTTGGGCTCTGCACTCCTCCAGCTCCTGGGACAGTTGGGTATTCTTTTCGGTAAGACCCTGCACAACAAATGATCCTTAAATCAGTTATTCTAACTATTTCAAGTCTCAGGGGCTACTGGCATATATAACTGTCAAATCTTCTCACCCGTATGTCTTTTACATACTGCTCCGTGGCTCTGGCTAGACCATTTTGAGCGACACGGAGGTGCGCATCTCCCGAACTAAAGGCATCCAATGCCTCTGGGGAGAAACACGCGTCACGAAGAGCTGTCCGGTGGCGCCTGTGGTTCATGGCACTCTCCACCTCATAGTTGGTGGCAGATAACCTGTCGGCATCCTCTATTGGAGGAACATCCGGCGCACGCCCCGTGTTCGCCTCTGCCTCTGGACCTGGCTTTGGAGCCTGGCGAGCAGAGGACTGATTTGCAACCTCTCCAGATACAGTCCGGCGAGCGCTCTTCTTCCTGAAGAGGCGCGAGCGTTAGTACGCCTCCCGAGAATAAAGCCAGGGAGTAAGGTGACGCGCCATACCGTTGCACTGGAGTTTTGATCTGGACCACACTTCTTTTTAGCCTGTTGGGCCGTGCTGCCCCTTGTTGGCCAGTCGCCTCGGGCTCGGCCTTCCGCCTCAAGGGCGCCCCCTGTGAAACACCATTGGTATACGGTGATCAAAAACACACATGGATGGGTCATTTTCAAAGTATCGGGACTTCGGTCTTAGTTACCTGCGAGGCAGGAAGTATTCCGGGGTAATCGGCCGTAATGGCGACCAAGGCATTATCGATGCTCAGTTGATGGAAAACCCCGTCGATCAGCTCCACCGATATGTCCGGATCCTCTTGGGAGGTCGGATCGAGGAACCGTTCCGGATCCTCGGGTTGTGGAGCCGGGCTGTTTATATCCTTTATGGCCCGGCGCAGTTCCTGTGCCAAAATCACAAAATGAGATACTTGACTATGGGAGTATGGATCGGATAGGCAAGAATGAATGTCCGCTTACCCAGCTTGGAGGATTGTTCATAGAAAATCCGCCCTGTGGATTGATGCGGAGGAATTCCTCCTCTTCTCCCTTGTACAATGTGGACAAGATCTTCATCAGATCGGCGCCAGATCTCGGCCCCTTACGGCCGCAATGGGTGGCATCATCCTCCCCGTTGAAATTCCACATGGGGTGGCCTCTATACTGGAGCGGCCGCACCCCCGCATAATGCATATGGCCATGACTCCGATCATGGTCAGTCCGCAATGACCTAACAACCTTATCCGACTCATCAGGTAAATAATGTCCCTGTCATTTTCCCTCTGAGGGCTCCGTGGGCGCCAGCTTAGGCGTTTCTTCAAAGGAGCGTTATTAAACTCAGGGAGGCCGGCCCGAACAGGGTCCGGCAGGGGGACATCTTCTATATAAAACTATGCCAAAGGCTAGTCTTCGGATGCCTTCTTCGGGGTTCCGGATAGATATCCGGTCCCGGTGATGCGCCATAGTTCGGCTCCGCCCACTTGATATATTGACCCCTCTTGAGAGCGGGGCACAAGACAGAACAGCTTCTTCCACAGTGCAAAATGAGGCTCGATGCCCAAAAACAGCTCGCAAAGGGCCACAAAGCCCGCGATATGCAAAATGGAGGCAGGCGTAAGGTTGTGCAACTGGAGGCCATAGAACTCCAGGAGCCCCCGGAGAAACGGATGAATTGGGAATCCGAGCCCCTCTTATCAAATAAGAGGCAAGGCATACCCGCTCTCCTTTGGAGGGGTTGGGGACGCTCTCCGCTTGCTTTCCGCCCTTATAGGTGGCGAGTCTGGCTCGAACCTGAACCATGAAGGCCGGGGGAAGAAATCCCTTGGTTTGGAGCGCCACTAGCTCACTGTGCGGGACGGAGCATCTCTCCCAATCTCCAGGCTGAGGGCTGGGAGGGCGAGAGGAGGAGCCACGTCGACTGTCCATGATGGAATGGATTTTTGTCAGATGCGCTCTGATGAATGCTCACGAAGGGAGGATGGTGTGATTCGGATCTAGATCCTCGTCTCTTTTATAGGCAGCTCATCTACGCAGCTAGGGGGGTAAATGTAAAAATACCCTGGCTTTTCGCATTCGTTCAACACGTGGAAGATGGCCATTATTGGGCGTGGAAGCCGAGGAGTGCAATATTTACAAGAAGCCGGACACTATTCAACAGGTACACAGGATTTGGAGAAGAACCCGCCTTGCAATGCCGAAGACAATCTACGCGCCGAACTCATCGCCATTGAAGCCTGGTTCGGGGGCTACAGAGGGAGTCCTGGATTAGGGGGTGTCCGGATAGCCGAACTATCACCTTTGGCCAGACTCCTGGACTATGAAGATACAAGATTGAAGACTTTGTCCCGTGTCCGGATGGGACTTTCCTTGGCGTGGAAGGTAAGCTTGGCGATACGGATATGTAGATCTCCTACCATTATAACCGACTCGGTGTAAACCTAACCCTCTTTGGTGCCTATATAAACCGGAGGGTTTTAGTCCATAGGACGAACAACAATCATACCATAGGCTAGCTTCTAGGGTTTAGCCTCTCTGATCTCGTGGTAGATCTACTCTTGTACTACCCATATCATCAATATCAATCAAGCAGGAGTAGGGTTTTACCTCCATCGAGAGGGCCCGAACCTGGGTAAAAACATCGTGTCCCTTGTCTCCTGCTACCATCCGCCTAGACGCACAGTTCGGGACCCCCTACCCGAGATCCGCCGGTTTTGACACCGACAGTGGTCTTTCGTGATTTGACGACTCATTTACTTGCTTCGGTGCTACGACCGAGGAGGACCCATAAAACGCGCGGTAGGGCGTCCCACATCAGGAAGAATATATGTCGGCACCACCCGGGAGGACCCCGAAACCGCGCGGTAGGGTGTGCCACGTCTCGACACGGAGGAAAAATGTGCGTGTAAAAATATACTGTATCGGACGTAGTACCTATGGTTCGACCTCGGGACCCAGCCAGTCGGTCGAAAACACCCCACTAGCCACACAGCTTCATCATGCAAACGTGGCACAGTTAGCTCCGTCTCGACCAGCCGCAACATCTCTTGTTCTAGGCGATTCTTCTATTTTCCAAGCTTTTTTTAGTTGTAATAACACCACAGCAAGCTAGCGCCACTCTTCGTGTGTGCCCGTGCAAAGGTTAGACGATGGAGAGAAGAGAGATTGAGATCGCAGACCTGGGACCACCCATAAGTGAGACAACGGTCATGCACGTGTTGACGAGGCACTCCCTCTACTCTACTCTACTCAATGCAAGTACTGTATAAAATCAAGTTGTGGGACAAAGCCAACAACCGTTCGTTTTTTCAGGCTATCGACTTACGCTTTGTAGTCCAGGTTGCCACTTCGAATCTCGTCTTCCAGATTTGTTAGTTTTAGGTCCAAATTTGATTAATGACAAGTGGGACCCCCGTGTGTTGTTCCGATATTTCAGTGTAGGATGGTTGTTTTGAACAAACACTTTGCGCGGTTAGACAAGTAACGGCACGAGTTACACGTATTTTGCAAGTTTACGAACAAAAATGATAGCGGCATAGAATATCACATCCACCCTGTAGCTTAGATACTATGGTGATACGAGTTTTTACACCGTTGGAAGTGAGATCCAATGGCTTGGGGGTAGTCTTTGTAATTATGCGCAATTTCCAAACTCTCCAAAGTTTATTTTTGCAAATAAAACATTCAGGCCTCGTGTGTGCCACTGCATCTTCGATCCAACGGCTCCCCAGTGCTAATATTAGGTGCTCCCCGTAGCTTAATTACCCGCTACGATGATATGAGCATCTAGGTCGTATGATCAGTGATCAGATGGCACATGCATAGTACTTGTACTTTCTGCGCATTTCCCAAACTCTATCAGCCGTATATTGCAAAAACATTCAAACCTCCTACTGTGGGCCGTTAGATCTCAGTGAACTCGTATCACCATAGAATCTATGGTGCGGGAGCACCTCATACTCTCCCATGCGAGAAAACATAAGGTGCTATCGCAGCTTGGATGCTACGGTGATACGAGCTTGGAGGTCGTTTGATCTGAGATCCAATGGCATCTGAGCAGTCTTTGTGCTTGTAAGCAGTGGCCGAACTCTTTTGGGGCTTTTCTGCAAAAAACCATTCGAACCACCGAGGAGGTGTTGGGTCACAAATCCAACGCCTCCGAAGATCTTGTATCACCAAAGCATCTAAGGTGTGGTGGCACATGATATTCTTACATACAGGAGAATATGATGTCCTCCTTCATCTTAGATGCTATGGTGATACGAGCTTCGAGGTCGTTGGATATGGGATCAAAGGGCATCTAAGTAGTTTTTGTACAAATTGTGTGCAATTCTCAAACTCATCAAGGTTTCCTGCAAAAAAAATTAAGACACATCATGTGAGCTGCTATATCTTAGATCTACAAGCTCCAAGCAACTCGTATCGGCATATAGCATGTAAGGTATGGGGGCACATGATATTCTCCTGGGGAGGAGGGGTGGGGGGTGCACAACCAATCGGTGGTTGGGAGGGTGGAAACAAATATAATATAAACAACCCTAAACAGAGCTCCACAGTTTTATCTAAGGTCGAGGGGTTGACCCTCGACAATCATAGCTCTGCCTAAACACAACATTTGCATGTACTGTAGTACTAGACTTAATATTCATGTTTCAGTTTCATGTTCATTTTAAATATTGAACTGGGGACCATGGATGTCTTACATTTTACTCCCTTCGTTCCTAAATATTAGTCTTTTTAGAGGCTTCAAATGGACTGGCACATACAGATGTATATAGATATATTTTAGAGTCTAGATTCACTCATTTTGCTCCGTATGTAGTCACTTGTTGAACTCTCTAAAAGACTAATATTTAGGAATAGAAGGAGTATTTTTGAACTCGTGTCATACATGCATGGGTTGGAAAAATAGATGCACTATACTTATTAGATTGCTGTTGTGTTCGTGCGTGTGTGTCTGTGTGTGTGTGTGTGTGTGGTCATATGCTTGATACATACAAAGTTTTCTCACCTCCATATTGTTCATCTTTTAAATTTGAATTTGCATTGGAAAACTTACTAGGGATACCATGAAATGTGAAATCCACGTTGAGATCACTATATCACAAATTCACTCTAATTCAACGACTCGTCATAAATCAATTACCACATTGAGATTAGTATTTGCAAGGAAAATACGGGTATTGTAATACACATAGATTCGTTCGGCAATTTAAAAGGTTCCTTTTGTATTCTCAAATGGTAGGACCCAATGGCGTACCAGCCAGACCTTGGCTCGTGTTGATCCTAAAAAAACGGGCTTGTGTCCTTCGGTGGCGTGCGTGGTACGCACACTAGGCAACCCCAACCAGTCGAGCCTCGGCGTTTCAAGTCGAAATATCTGGCGGCCAGAATTCCAGCCCTAGGAAATTCCCCTCATGCCTCCGGTCCATAATGACTACCGATGAACAACGGAGGGATGCTTTAGTAACTAGATAACATTACCTACCGTGCCGAGAACGGTTCAACTCCCTTGGTCGCCGCTCGTCAATGTCACCCGTCAACTGCATTGCCTAGTACTACGACAACTACACCAGGATGAGCACAGAATTGAGGCCGTTTGTTCATGCCTAGTACTCCATACTTTTTTTGTTCGTGCCTAGTACTTGAGTTAATATATCAGGCAATGCACTGGTACAGAGGGATTATCCTTTTACTCCCTCCTTTCCGGTTTATAGGGCTTATCTCAAAATTTTAGTTTTCCCATTTTATAAGTCTCAATTTGGTTGTTCCCCATCACATGTTCAGATTTCAAGGTGCAATAAATCATTACATGCAAGTATTAGAGAAAATTGGCCAATGCATGTACTTTATGCATGCATGCATTGCAATTAATGCATTCGTAAACACAATTTTTGAGGAAAACAAGCGCATTAATTGAGTGGTTTTGCAAACTACAACAATTGTTCCACCACTCACCATCTACCTTGGTTGGTGAGATTTTTGAATTGAGCCCTATAAACCAGAAAGGAGGTTTAACTAAGCAAAATGTTTGACCAAATCCTTTCTTAAGAAATACAACAGGACAGATGTACGGCTTGAAAATTTATTGCATGATGCAGGTTATGATATTGTTTTGAATCCTGGGTTTTAAATTTCAGAACATCCAAAAGGGAGCATAAATTTTTGAAACTGAGCATGGTCACGTGATATGGCACAAATATTACTTCGTAAGTTTTTTCTTCAATTCGAGACAAGCTGCTCATGACAAGTTGCACAAATGAAGAGCCAAGGTATTTTGGAACAAAGACCTATCACTTTTTTTTGAGGGAAAAGACCTGTCACGTTAAGGCGAACGCTTTCACTATTGAAACCGTGGGAATTTACGTGCCGCCACGAGTCCCCGCTTCTCATCGGCAGGTGCCGTCCCAGCAAGCATGTGAGTCGACGGGAGGCGTGCGAGCAGACCGCTGCGCCCATTGTCAGGGAGGCGTGCAAGCAGACCGCTGTGCAGACTCACCGGGAGGCGAGCCCTTTGACCAGGCTCCGCCGCCCACCGCCGTCCCAACTGCTCCCACTTTTAATGTCGCCGGCGCCGCAGTTTAAAATCAACCCCGCACTACCCGGTATCGCTACAATCCTCTCTCTTCCTCTCCGATTCTCCTGTCATCTACCTCCAACTAGCCTGACCTAAACGTACGCCATGCTGCATTACGATGGCCTGCCCTTAGTGTTCCAGTTTCATGAGGAAGACACCCAACCGGAGTCTCAAGAACATAAGGCACTTTGGGACGAGCTTGAACTGGCCTTGCGGGAAGACGCCGCGCCTGTCCTCGCTCCCGTTCCGGCTCTCGTCGCCCCGACTGCGCCAGTGCCCATCCCCGTGGCATTGATGGTCTGGGAGCTGCACAATGTCGCCGAGCTTGATGCCACGGGTTTCCACGAGGTCCCCGTCGACTTTCATGCGCCCGAGCACCTGCCAGCGCCTGCGCCTGCGCGTGCACTGACGTGCACGCCCGTGCCGGTGCCCGTGCACCTGCCAGCGCATGCGCCTGCGCGTGCACTGACGTGCGCGCCCGTGCTGGTGCCCATGCACACGAACATCTCCGCCACGCCGTTGATAGCACTTGTCCCCGCGCGGGTGCCAGTGCCCCCTCAGCGGCATGGATGGCCGCTGTCGACCGCTTCCTTGCACCAACGCCAGTCGCCTCCTCCCGCCAATTGACTCGCTTCGAAGTCTAGAACATTTTGGCCTTCCTTGAAGCTAGGCCAACGTCCAGGAGTACGCCAACAACGGCGCAAGATGTCGCCGTCGCCGTCGATCAGTGGCCCGACGACACATAGAGCACGGCAGAGGAGCCGCTTCCCTCCGCGAGACGCCCCCGCCGCCGCCGCGTAATCTAAATTTGCCATGAAAAACGTTCGGATTGCCATGCTTAAAATCCGAACGTTTATCATTTCCGTTTATTTTATATCGATCGTCGTATAATTTAAAGTCGGAGTCAGACTGAACGAAATGTATGGTTTGATCGATTGAATGTTCTGCTAGAGCCGTATCAAATTAAATATAAAACGTCATCAAGCCACATGTATTCCTTGTCATCCAACGACCTAGACTGCTTCAATGTCGAGCGCTCAACACGTTTAGCGTGCAGTTAATTTCATGCCAAAAATAGTGCTAATCACATGACAACACGCAAATAATATCCTAGTAGTTAATATCCGCATGCACTTAATATACTTCCAAATTAACGTGCATTGCACGTACACACTGACTAGTGCTGCTAGTACGTGAAACTGGTGCCGTGACTTGTGAGTTGTGAACGCGTCCAGATATGGTCAACGGCAACATCGCCCGCGAGTTCTTCCTGTTTGCCCGTGCGTCTAAACGCAGAAGGGGAGGAGAGAGAGAGAGAGAGCACACATGGAACCCACCAGTAAGTGAAGGCGAATAGTACTAAAAATAATATTACATGTTATCCATTAATTAGGCTGTGGTAATATAAAAACATTATGTGAACAAAGGGGGTACAACAAACATTGCTATTCTACGTATGTTGCCTATTGACGTGCGGCTTGAAGGCCCGGTCGCATGTTCGATCCTCGTCCTTTATTTTTTAATTTGTATATGGGTCCAAATTTGTTTCATGACATGTGGGCCCCTTGGTGTGTAGTTTGTAGCACTTTAATTTGTGGGTCGAAATTTGTTCCATTCCAAGTGGACTATCGGTGTGTAGTTTTGTAGCTTATTTATAATAATTAAAGAGAACAACATAGTTTTTTCAATAATACCATGGTGCGACGTTGAAGGTGAGAAAGGACGTGCAAGAGAGCGATGACCGAGCCAGAGGGAAATCAACTAGGGGAGTTGCGTGGGTTGCAACGGCGTTTGGAGTAGTTGTGGGCCGAATGCTACGAAAATATAATCTAAACCGACCAGAATAAATGCCTACACAAATTAATCCAAGGTTGGAGTGCTCCTCGCAATGTAAATAGCTTCGGCTTTGCGAGGGATGGAGAGGTAGTGGCTTCAACGCGTGGAAGATACGGTATGAGAAAGCAAGGTCAATCGAGAGACATATAGATAGAGAGACAAAGTGAGTGTGGTCCGACATTCATTGAACAAATATATATGCTCCGGAGAGATATTGCCCGATTGAGCTTTTGGTAAGGGTGAGGGCTGTAAGATAGAGCTTGAGAGATGATCCAGTCATAGACGTGTAGATATATTTTGTGCGTGGGAGGAAGCAAGGTCAACCGATCACATAGGGTCGCCGTGCGATCAAAAGAGTGAGACGGGTTGGAGAGAGTGACCTAGATAGACGATGTGCGTGAGAGAGTATACAATGTGAATAGGTCGAATTGGGCTCAAACATGGTGATATATTGTTTTTGTCCGAGAAAGAGCGAGGTAAATCGAGACATACACACACACACACACACATACAGAGAGAGAGAGAGACACACACACAGAGAGAGAGAGATGGAGTGAGCGTGGCCCACCATGAGATCGAAAGAGTGGCGGCGGCTTGGATGGACTGACCTAGATAGACAATCTGCGTGAGAGAGTATAGAGTGTGTCAATCGAGGCCCGAACAGGGAGACATATCATTTGTGTGTGAAAGAAAACAAGGTTAAACGAGACTCAGATAAAGAGAGCGAGATTGAGAGAGTGTGGCCCGCCGTGCAGAAGAAAGAGTGAGACAGTCTCGAGGGAGTGACCTAGATATACAACGTGCGTTCGTGCGCAGGAGAGGTTGGGGGGGGGGCTAGATAGGCAATGCATGTATTTAGCGCGAGAGGGTGAGAGGGAGAGGGGGGAGAGAGAGAGAGCTCGGCATGGGGTGCAATGGCGGGTGTGTGAGGTAAATACATTTGGTAACAGGAGTGGAAAAAGGGGTTGTGTAGTTGAGAGACTTAGAGATCGAAACATGGAGAGAGAAGAATGAACGTGTGTTGGAAACCGATAGCTTGCTAAGGTGGCTAGGAGAGGAAGATTGACCGATACAGGAAGTATGTAGCGTTTGTGCGGGCGGGAGGGGGGGGGGGCTAAAAACAACATTTGAATGTACATAGTACGATACTTAATATCGATGTTTCAATTCGGTGTACATTGTAAGATTTGAACCGAGGACCAGGCATACGGGTAATTATTTCGAATTCATGCCATACTAAGTTTTGAAAAGTTGACATTGGCTCAATTTGTTGTGCTATTTTGTAGGTCATATGTTTGAATCCATCCAAAAGTTTTCTCACTACCATGGTGTTCATCATATACATATGAATTTGTATTAAAAAAGTAGCGTGGATACAGTGAAATGCAAAATCCACGTTAGAATTGGAGATCGCTACGTGACACACACTCTAATTCAAATAACTAACTACGTGACACACACTCTAATTCAAATAACTAATTATGTGACACACTCTAATCCATGTTAGCGTGGGTACCGTTTCGATTTTTTTTCAAATAACTCCTCATTAATTAATTTATAGTACTGCCTATGTTCACTTTTATAAGACCTTGAAAACATTTCAGACAATGTGCAAAATAGTTCATTTTAAGTTGTGTGAAACGACTTACAAAAGTGAATAGATGGAGTATCTCGTTTCGGATGACTAATTATTGCAAGGAAAACACGGGCATGGTAATACATACAGATTTGTTTGCAAATGAAAGAAGATTCGTTTGCATTCTCAAATGTAGGCGCACCAGGCAGACCAGGGTCGTGTCGGGGTGGACGCTGCTTCGGTGCCTTAAAGGCAACAACCCTTGGGTGACTGACATGTGGGCCAACCACCTGTTGGGCCCACATGTCATGGACACAAAGGCAGGTGCCTTAAGGCACCGAAGCGTAGTCCTGTCGGGGTGGTCGCGTGTGTCGGACGGACGCGTAGCACCCAGCCACCCCCCCCAAAAAAGGACGACGATAATATAAGTTCGCGCTAAATACATGCCCTGCAAAATCTCTCTTCTCCACTGTCCCCTTCCGCGCCCAGATTTCTCAAATCCCTAATTCGTTGCCATCCCTCGAATCGCCCCTCGTCTCGTCTCTTTCCCCACCGTTCCCCACCTCTGTGCTGGACGACGACGACGAAGACGACGGTCGCGCTTCACCACCGCACCGGAGCTACCTCATCTATGCCCTCGTCCGCCGCACCGGGTGGTCCACCGACAATGTCGGCCACCGCAACCGACGTGCCTCACAGACACCGAGTTCCACCGCATCAGGTGCGCTTCACCGACGCCGTCTCCCAGCTCACCGGGGCTACTTCACCGAGCACATCGTCGCACCTTCGCCCCCCGAGGTCGTTGGGGATTCACCAACGGTCTCGTCCACCGCATCGTAGCGCTCCGCTGCTACTCAAGATCTGCATCCGTGCGCGGCCAGCCAACGCCAGCGCATCACCCTCAACGGCTCTGAAGTGACCCGCACTCTAGCTAGGCGAGCATGCCCAAACGCCGGCCCGAACTAGGTATCCACACATCACTCCCTTTTGCACTGTTCCGACGATGTTTGGATATCCTTTCACTGCTCTCTTAGCTTACACGCCTATGCAACTCTGACTTTAACTCTTATTTCTTCTAGAGATATCATCTGAAATAAGCAAATCCATTTTTTAGCGAAGCATGACGGGGCTACGGGATCTGGTACATATCCTGCACACCCGTATAACCTTGTAAGTATCTGTCCTCCGGTACAACATCAAGGTCGATTCCTCTTATTTGATCAACCGTTCGCCATGTCAAAAATGCAGAGGGGGATGCAAGGAGCACAAGGCCTGCACATCCAAGCAAGTGGTAACATGGACTTGTACATGAAACATCCCAAGCGCAAGCAGAGCTGCAGCGAGCCTGTACAACGAGCTAGTGTAAGTCCCTGCATTTCATTTATTTCGTACTGGCATTCGTGTATGATTTGTGTGCAGTGGCTGATCCACGAATTCAAGTTACCAGGGGCGAACATTTAACTTAAAAAATACGAAGGCACTTGCACTCCGGAAATCAACATAACTTGAGAAATGTGAAGCTACATGCACTTTGAAAACCAGCTAATGATCCAAAGTAGTTCAGATTACAAACACTAAATGATGCAAGCACCAAAAAACACAAAATGCAACATGGTGTACAAGGACTACAAATATGGTCTGTACCTGTCTGAATTATTCGTTCTCTGGCTGAAAATATCGAAGTGTAATTGCACGTATAACCAATGCGCAAACTGCATATCAATATATCTATCCTGCACAAGTATGCCAATAGTTTCAAACAACAGATTAGAAAAGTATTTATGCTATGTTGTCATGATACGGGGACTTTCTGGTAGATGGCCTCGACGTTTCCTCAAGCTATGGAAATGCACTATAATTTGCTTGTCATCAATGCCTGCAAATCTCTGTCTCTCTCAACATAGTAGATCATCATTAGACACTAAATCCTTCAATGAGCTTGCAAAATGCTTGCATTAGATCCCTCATTAGACACTATATGTTCATCACCAGGAGCATGTAAAATGTTTGCATCAAATCCTTCATTAGCAGTCTGTTCATTAGACACTTCAGGCTCAAGAACAACATGAGCTTGTATGTTTGCATCGGAAACTTGATTAGATACATCAGATTCAGTCAGTTTAGTATTGATTGGGGGAGTTATAAAATAAGTAGAAATTGGTTTCATTTTCTCATAGATTCCCTACATACAAGCAGTTTTACAGCACCATCAGGTTTAACTATTGGCCAGAAATTGAAGAGTTGAATTAGATATAATCAAGGATGTGATGTACCTGCTCGTTGCGCATGCTACTCTTGCAAGCTGCGTCTGTCCGTTTGCGCAAGCTCGATGCCATGCCCGTGCTGCCGCTGCTGCCTCCCACACAGGCTACACCCAGGGTTGGATCTTCATCTTCTTGTCCTTCCGTTCGCTTGAAGCCCGGCGACCACCCTCCAACGAGGGCGCGAGGAAGTGTTGTGTCGGTCTGTCCAGCGGCGGCTAGGTTAGGAGCGAACCAGACTGGAGGCTGGAGCGAATGAATTGGGATTTTTCCTGCTGTCGATCGATATGGGAGGCACTCGTTTGGGCCGCGAGCCTGCTATAGGGCCTGCCTTGCACTTATGTTATTGGCCCATCCAAATTGAAACATTTTTCTTCATTTTTTACATGTCCTGCTCGTGTGTTGGGACAAACAAAACTAGCATGGGCCAGCCTGGACGACTCAAACTAGGTGCACACTTTCCAACCACCTGAGGCGGCTGCCCATACCGGCCTCTATGGTGGCGTCGCCCCCTTTTTGCGTGTATGATTGGATAGTGAAAAATATTCCAGTGGCGCTTTTGATTTACCCATAGGATGGTTGAATTGCTTGTTTCTATGAACTGAGTTCGTTAATAATGTGAAGGATGCCAGTCTTTTCATCCTATTGTAGATTGCTTAGATCTCGATATGCCAAAAGTAATTGCATGAAATATACAGTAAAAGCTAGTGTGATGTGTTTGGCTACAACTAGTCTGACTACACGTCCTCATATAACATATCAAGGACGCACCATCTTACCAGATTAACCATTCGACTTACCCATGCAGTGTGGGAAGAAAGAAGTATTGGGATTGCGTATCTAAGCAATTGATGCCATGGACTCCTTTGTACAACCTTGTAAGCAAAAAAGAAGTTGCAGTGTGCCTGTACAAAGAACTAGCGTAAGTTCAGTTACCCGCTTCTCGAAATTTTAGTTAGCCACTTATTGCAAAATTATTCAATTATGTTTCTTAGCTTAATTTAGTTTGCTACTGATTACATAATGGCACAGCCTGTTAATCATATTGTAGACTACGCCTATCTATGTGTTTGATACTTACTGTTAAGAATTACCTGTTTGCCTTAACTTAAATATCTACTTGTTTGTTTAACTGCTTTGCCGCTGCAATAGCGGGTTACAATGATGTTAATAACTACTCCCTCCGTCCCATAATATATGACATTTTTTGACACTAGCATAGTGTTAAAAACGTCTTACATTATGGGACGGAGGGAGTACTTTTCAGCATCCAATTGAAACTCTTTAATTCCTTGTTTGTTTAACTGGTTTGCTGTTATAACTCCCAGTTGATTTGTTTTGCTGACTTCAAGTTTTCTGAATCCAATCGGAACTTTAATGGCAAAACAGGTTAGCCCAAGATCAAAGAGCGAGGTCCCCATGGACGTTGCATCATCCCACAGCAGTGGCACTGGCCCAATCGTGCATTATGAATTGCCTACTGCTGATGCTCTAGAGGCTAAACTAGTGGTAGAAAGAGATTCTGCTTCTGCACTTAGAGATGAAGTTGACATGTTGAGGAAGCAAACAGCACAATCATAAGCAGTACTCAAGACAACCATTAAATATTTGGTGGATTTCAAAACGAAGCAAGCTGAGACTGACTAGATTGTTAAGGTCCTGAAGGAAAAAAGGAAATTAAATTCCTACTTGGTAAATCATTGGTGAAATGTTCTTTCCATAGTTGAATAACCTTTGTGTTGTCTGTTCATGTAATCAATCAAACCATTTGTTTTAGAGATCATGTAATAATTTTTTTGTTTTTTGGTTTGTAATTTTATTTGAGCACAAGTCTGTATTAATTGATAAGACACGGAGACATTTCATTTGGATTGTTGTGCCAGACCTACAAATATGCCAATCGAGCTGAATGTGCATTCAGCAATAGTAGTAGTATAGATGGACCATAAGTGGCACGCATCGGAAAGGGCCAAGATGCTGGCAAAAAAAAGATGCTGTTGTAGCCAAAAAAAGTACAGCGGCCTGGCTTATGTATGTTAGTTGATATTATTGATCCATATACTCTATAAGTGTTTATATGTGTGTTAGTTCTGTACATTCTTGGTTGATTGACTCGGTATTTGAATCTAGATACATCGCTTGTGTACATATCTAAATGGGAGTACACATTATGCTGCGTGTGACATTTGAGTTGGACATGAAGTGTTCCAAATATTCGAATTCACCTTAAACTGGATACTAGTTTCTGAATTTGAGTATCGACATTTGTAAACCATATTCATATATGACAGTGGAATACATCTTTGTCGTCCTTTTGAAGATATATAAAAACACATAGAACGATTTATAAAGATTCATATAGGAATACAAAATGGATTCGAATTTAGTTGCCAGGGTAAACGTGGATGCTTATTGTCCCAAAATTCGAAAGAAGCTGCAAAATGTCCACTCCCACGTCGGCTGCCCGAAGCCAAGTGTTTGGGAGATGGAAATTACTACCTACCCATTACACGGGCAATCCATCGGCTCGATTTCCACTGCTCTAAATATGGGTAGGTTAGTAACTTCAATTAGACGTGACACGACCGCCTCTGAGCCCATTCCGACACGGTGGGCGTCAAACATGGGCGGCAAAACACATTTGATTCAAGCTCATCCGAAAGACCTCTGTTTCTCCCTCCATTCCCCATTCATACACGGTGGGCGGCAAAACAAACTCGACTCGGCCGAAATCGATGTAGGCAAATATTTTCAATAGGGGCAGGTTTGTAACTTCACTCAGACGTGACACAACCGCCCTACATGTCAGCCCCGTTCATACACCGTGGGTGCCAACCATGGGCGCCAACCACCCTCTCCTCACCCGAAATCGCTTTGGGCAAATATTGGCGAGATGTGAGATTACCGTCCTATCCCCAACCGATGAGACGTCCAAATTTTAAACGGGGGCTAAGTTTGTAACTTTCCCATATTTCAGCCAGGCGCGTCCCAAAAACATGGTTCCCCGTACCTCTCCCTCCATTTTCCCATTCATACACTGTCCACGCTAGAACACCCCATCCCCACACCAGCCTCCGTCCGCCACCCCATCCATCGCCGCCGTCCTCCACCACATCCATCGCCACCGTCCTCCACCATGCCAGAGCGCCTACCAAGACCGCGTCGTCCACTGCTAGAGATGGATGTTTCTCATCCATGGCGACGGACCAATAGCCTTGCATCGCGTCCTCTCGCTTCATCGGCGCCGTCGTCCTCTTTGCTGGGGCCGCTCACACGACCTTCTCTTCCACCGCAACGGGACTTATCCCCCGATGCACCCGTCTACCGTCGCAGATCTGCTTCAACGCCACCGACAGCCATCGCACCCCCGATGCCTACACGGCGCCGCAAGAGAGGTGGTACTTCATATCTCTTCAACTTTTTGATCTCAACCAGAAAATAGATCTTAACTTGGTTACTCTACTTTCTTTTCAGCTCTTAGAATTTAGTTCTTAGTTGTAAGCAAACAATGGATGCTAAATATCATTTCTCTGGTTTGCAGCTTCAAATCTGCCATGGCACAGCCATAATACGGTTTAATTGATCATGCTTAGGGTTTAATTGATCATGTTGGTTCCGTGGTGGTTTCTTTAATAGAAATCGGAGGGAAAACCCTCTTTTGCTAAAAAAATATGCTTAGAGTTTCCCCCTTTTATGATCACTATACGATCAGAATACGTGCTTCGTGTCATAATAACACTGCTCCACGCATCAAGCTAAACAAGCTTAGATGTTCAAATATGAATCTGATATTATTAAAATAGAGTTGTTTAATTGGTCAGCTAAATGTTCCTAAATTAGTTTCGAAAATGCATGTTCGCCGCTCGGGTGTGTATCTCTACAGGGTGCCCACGGTGGGCCTGAAGGAAATATGCCCTAGAGGCAATAATAAAGTTATTATTTATTTCCTCATATCATGGTAAATGTTTATTATTCATGCTAGAATTGTATTAACCGGAAACATGATACATGTGTGAATACATAGACAAACATAACGTCACTAGTATGCCTCTACTTGACTAGCTCATTAATCAAAGATGGTTATGTTTCCTAACCATAGACATGTGTTGTCATTTGATTAATGGGATCACATCATTAGGAGAATGATGTGATTGACATGACCCATTCCGTTAGCCTAGCACTTGATCGTTTAGTATGTTGCTATTGCTTTCTTCATGACTTATACATGTTCCTGTAACTATGAGATTATGCAACTCCCGTTTACCGGAGGAACACTTTGTGTGCTACCAAACGTCACAACGTAATTGGGTGATTATAAAGGAGCTCTACAGGTGTCTCCGAAGGTATATGTTGGGTTGGCGTATTTCGAGATTAGGTTTTGTCACTCTGATTGTCGGAGAGGTATCTCTGGGCCCTCTCGGTAATGCACATCACTATAAGACTTGCAAGCAATGTAGCTAATGAGTTAGTTACAGAATGATGCATTACATAACGAGTAAAGAGACTTGCCGGTAACGAGATTGAACTATGTATTGAGATACCGACGATCGAATCTCGGGCAAGTAACATACCGATGACAAAGGGAACAACGTATGTTGTTATGCGGTTTGACCAATAAAGTTCTTCGTAGAATATGTAGGAGCCAATATGAGCATCCAGGTTCCGCTATTGGTTATTGACCAGAAACGTGTCTCGGTCATGTCTACATAGTTCTCGAACCCGTAGGGTCCGCACGCTTAAGGTTTCGATGACAGTTTTATTATGAGTTTATGAGTTTTGATGTACCGAAGGAGTTTGGAGTCCCGGATGAGATCGGGGACATGACGAGGAGTCTCGAAATGGTCGAGACATAAAGATTGATATATTGGACGACTATATTCGGACATCGGAAAGGTTCCGAGTGATTCGGGTATTTTTCGGAGTACCGGGGAGTTACAGGAATACGGGGAAGAGTATTGGGCCTTAATGGGCCTTAGTGGGAAGGAGCCAGGAGGTGGCGCGCGCCCCTCCCAAGCCCAGTCCAAATTGGACAAGGGGTTTGGGGCGCGGCCCCCCTCTCCCTTCCTTCTCCACTTCCCCCCTTTCCCCCTTCTCCTAGTTGGACTAGGAAAGAAGGAGTCCTACTCCTGGTGGGAGTAGGACTCCCCTTGGCGCGCCCTCCTCCTAGGGCCGGCCTCCTCCTCCCTTGCTCCTTTATATATGGGGGCAGGGGGGCACCCCATGACACACAAGTTGATCTTCGTGATCGTTCCTTAGCCGTGTGCGGTGCCCCCCTCCACCATATTCCACCTCGCTCATATCATTGCGGTGCTTAGGCAAAGCCCTGCGTCGGTAGAACATCATGATTGTCACCACACCGTCGTGCTGACGGAACTCATCCCCGACACCCTGCTGGATCGGAGTCCGGGGATCGTCATCGAGCTGAACGTGTGCTGAACTCAGAGGTGCCGTACGTTCGGTACTCGGATCGGTCGGATCGTGAAGACGTACGACTACATCAACTGCGTTGTCATAACGCTTCTGCTTACGGTCTACGAGGGTACATGGACAACACTCCCCCCTCTCGTTGCTATGCATCACCATGATCTTGCGTGTGCGTAGGATTTTTTTTGAAATTACTACGTTCCCCTACAGTGGCATCCGAGCCTAGATTTTATGCGTTGATGTTATATGCACGAGCAAAACACAAGTGAGTCGTGGGCGATACAAGTCATACTGCTTACCAGCATGTCATACTTTGGTTCGGCAGTATTGTTGGATGAAGCGGCCCGGACCGACATTACGCGTACGCTTACGCAAGACTGGTTCTACCGACGTGCTTTGCACACAGGTGGCTGGCGGGTGTCAGTTTCTCCAACTTTAGTTGAACTGAGTGTGGCTAAGCCCGGTCCTTGCGAAGGTTAAAACAACACTAACTTGACGAACTATCGTTGTGGTTTTGATGCGTAGGTAAGAACGGTTCTTGCTCAGCCCGTAGCAGCCACGTAAAATTTGCAACAACAAAGTAGAGGACGTCTAACTTGTTTTTGCAGGGCATGTTGTGAGGTGATATGGTCAAAACGTGATGCTATATTTTATTGTATGAGATGATCATGTTTTGTAACCGAAGTTATCGGCAACTGGCAGGAGCCATATGGTTGTCGCTTTATTGTATGAAATGCAAACGCCCTGTAATTGCTTTACTTTATCACTAAGCGGTAGCGATAGTCGTAGAAGCAATAGATGGCGTAACGACAACGATGCTACGATGGAGATCAAGGTGTCGAGCCGGTGACGATGGTGATCACGACGGTGCTTCGAAGATGGAGATCACAAGCACAAGATGATGATGGCCATATCATATCACTTATATTGATTGCATGTGATGTTTATCCTTTATGCATCTTATCTTGCTTTGATTGACGGTGGCATTTTAAGATGATCTCTCACTAAAAATTATCAAGAAGTGTTCTCCCTGAGTATGCACCGTTGCGAAAGTTCTTCGTGCTGAGACACCACGTGATGATCAGGTGTGATAGGCTCTACGTTCAAATACAACGGGTGCAAAACAGTTGCACATGCGGAATACTCAGGTTAAACTTGACGAGCCTAGCATATAACAGATATGGCCTGGGAACATAGAGACCGAAAGGTCGAACGTGAATCATATAGTAGATATGATCAACATAGTGATGTTCACCATTGAGACTACTCCATCTCACGTGATGATCGGACATGGTTTAGTTGATTTGGATCACGTGATCACTTAGATGACTAGAGAGATGTCTGTCTAAGTGGGAGTTCTTAAGTAATATGATTAATTGAACTTAAATTTATCATGAACTTAGTCCTGGTAGTATTTTGCAAATTATGTTGTAGATCAAGAGCTCGCGTTGTTGCTTTCATATGTTTATTTTGATATGTTCCTAGAGAAAACTGTGTTGAAAGATGTTAGAAGCAATGATGCGGATTGGATCCGTGATCTGAGGTTTATCCTCATTGCTACACAGAAGAATTATGTCTTTAATGCACCGCTAGGTGATGGACCTATTGCAGGAGCAGATGCAGACGTTATGAACATTTGGCTAGCTCAATATGATGACTACTTAATAGTTTAGTGCACCATGCTTAACAGCTTAGAATCGGGACTTCAAAAGACGTTTTGAACGTCATGGGCCATATGAGATGTTCCACGAGTTGAAGTTAATATTTCAAGAAAATACCCGAGTTGAGAGATATGAAGTCTCCAACAAGTTCTATAGCTAAAAGATGGAGAGAATCGCTCAACTAGTGAGCATGTGCTCAGATTGTCTGGGTACTTCAATCGCTTGAATGAAGTGGGAGTTAATCTTCCAGATAAGATAGTGATTGACAGAATTCTCTAGTCACCATCACTAAGTTACTAGAACTTCGTGATGAACTATAGTATGCAAGGATGACGAAAACGATTCCCGAGCTCTTCGTGATGTTGAAATCGACGAAGGTAGAAATCAAGAAAGAGCATCAAGTGTTGATGATTGACAAGACCACTAGTTTCAAGAAAAGGGCAAAGGGAAAGAAAGGGAAACTTCAAGTAGAATGGCAAACAAGTTGTCACTCCCGTGAAGAAGCCCAAAGCTGGACCAAAGCCTGAAACTGAGTGCTTACACTGCAAAAGAAATGGTCACTGGAAGCGGAAATGCCCTGAATATTTGGTGGAAAAGAAGGATGGCAAAGTGAACAAGGGTATATTTGATATATAGGTTATTGATGTATACTAGTGTTTATAGTAGCCCCTGAGTATTTGATACTCGTTCGGTTGCTAATATTAGTAACTCGAAACAGGAGTTACAAAATAAAATAGAAACTAGTTGAGGGTGAAGTGACGATGAGTGTTGGAAGTAGTTCCAAGATTGATATGATCATCATCGCACACTCCCTATACTTTCGGGATTAGTGTTAAACCTAAATAAATGTTATTTGGCGTTTGCATTGAGCATGAATATGATTTGATCATGTTTATTGCGATACGGTTATTCATTTAAAGTTAGAGAATAAATTGTTATTCTGTTTACATGAATAAGACCTTCGATAGTCATACACCTAATGAAAATAGTTTGTTGGATCTCGATCGTAGTGATACACATATTCATAATATTGATGCGAATAATAAAGATGCAAAGTTAATAATGATAGTGCAACTTATTTGTGGCACTGTCGTTTGGGTCATATCGGTGTAAAGCGCATGAAGAAACTCCATAGAGATGGATTTTCGGAATCACTTGGTTATGAATCATTTGATGCTTGCGAACCGTGCCTTTTGGGCAAGATGACTAAAACTCTGTTCTCCGGAACAATGGAACAAGCTACTGACTTATTGGAAATAATACATACCGATGTATGCTATCCAATGAGTGTTGATGCTTGTGGCAAGTATCGTTATTTTCAGACCTTCACAAGATGATTTGAGCAGATATGGGTATATCTACTTGATGAAACATAAGTCTGAAATAGTTGAAAGGTTCAAAGAATTTTAGAGTGAAGTGGAAAAATCATCGTAACAAGAAAATAAAATTTCTGCGATCTGATCGCAGAGACGAATATTTGAGTTACGAGTTTGGTCTTCAATTAAAACTATGTGGAATAGTTTCACAGCTCACGCCACCTAGAACACCACAATGTTATGGTGTGTACGAACGTCGTAACCGCACTTTATTGGATATGGTGCGATCTATGATGTCTCTTACTAATTTACCACTATTGTTTTGGGGTTATGCATTAGAGACAGCTGCATTCACGTTAAAAGGGAACCATCTAAATCCGTTGAGACGACACCATATGAACTGTAGTTTAGCAAGAAACCCGAGTTGTCGTTTCTTAAAGTTTGGGGCTGCGATGCTTATGTGAAAAAGTTTCATCCTGATAAGCTCAAACCCAAATCGGAGAAGTGCGTCTTCATAGAATACCCAAAGGAAATTGTTGGGTACACCTTCTATCACAGATCCGAAGGCAAGATATTCGTTGCTAAAAATGGATCCTTTCTAGAGAAGGAGTTTTCTCTCGAAAGAAGTGAGTGGGAGGAAAGTAGAACTTGATGAGGTAACTGTACCTTCTCCCAAATTGGAAAATAGTTCATCACTGAAATCAGTTCCAGTGATTCCTACACCAATTAGTGAGGAAGCTAATGATGATGATCATGAAACTTCAGATCAAGTTACTACAGAACCTCGTAGGTCCTCCAGAGTACGGTCTGCACCAAAGTGGTATGGTAATCCTGTTCT
Organism: Triticum aestivum; assembly: GCF_018294505.1. Lineage (NCBI taxonomy): Eukaryota > Viridiplantae > Streptophyta > Magnoliopsida > Poales > Poaceae > Triticum > Triticum aestivum. The sequence goes on from NC_057798.1 coordinate 174,503,323, forward strand.
GGAAATCATGTTACTAGACCATGATAAACCTATGAACTATGAGGAAGCGATGATGATCCCAAATTCCGCAAAATGGCTGGAGGCCATGAAATCTGAGATAGGATCCATGTATGAGAACATAGTGTGGACTTTGGTGGACTTGCCCGATGATCGGCAAACCATTGAAAATAAATGGATCTTCAAGAGGAAGACAGACGTTGATAGTAGTGTTACTATCTACAAAGTTCGACTTGTCACAAAAAGGTTTTTGACAAGTTCAAGGTGTTGACTACAATGAGATTTTCTCAACTGTAGCGATGCTTAAGTCTGTTCGAATCATGTTAGCAATTGCCACATTTTATGAAATTTGGCAAATTTTACGCTTTGATGATGACAGATTTGAATGGATAAATATAAGTGAGTGGGAGCTCTGTAGCATTTCTAAATACTATATGTGGATGACATATTGTTGTTTGGAAATGATATAGAATTTCTGGATAGCATAAAAGGATACTTGAATAAAGTTTTTTTTAAAAGAAAGACCTCAGTAAAGCTACTTACATATTGAGTGTCAAGATCTATTGAGATAGATCAAGACACTTGATAAGATTTTTCAATAAATACATACCTTGTCAAGATTTTGAAGTAGTTCAAAATGGAACAGCCAAAGAAAGAGTTCTTGCCTGTGTTGCAAAGGTGTGAAATTGAGTAAGACTCAAATCCCGACCACAGCAGAAAATAGAAAAGAGAATGAAAGTCATTCCCTATGCCTCAGTCATAGGTTCTATAAAGTATGATATGCTATGTACCAGACCTATTGTATACCTTGCTCTGAATTTGTCAAGGGAGTACAATAGTGATCTAGGAGTAGATCACTGGACATTGGTCAAGAATATCCTTAGTAAGGACTAAGGAAATATTTCTCGATTATGGAGGTGATAAAAGAGCCCATCATAAAGAGTTACATCGGTGCAAGCTTTTACACCGATCCAGATGACTCTAAGTCTCAATCTGGATACATATTGAAAGTGGGAGCAATTAGCTAGAGTAGCTCCTTGCAAAGCATTGTAGACATAGAATATTTGCAAAATACATACAGCTCTGAATATGACAGACCCGTTGACTGAGCTTCTGTCACAAGCAAAACATGATCACACCTTAGTACTCTTTGGGTGTTAATCACATAGCGATGTGAACTAGATTATTGACTCTAGTAAACCCTTTGGGTGTTGGTCACATAACGATGTGAACTATGGGTGTTAATCATATACAGATATGAATATTGATGTTAAATCACATGGCGATGTGAACTAGATTATTGACTCTAGTGCAAGTGGGAGACTGAAGGAAATATGCCCTAGAGGTAATAATAAAGTTATTATTTATTTCCTCATATCATGATAAATGTTTATTATTCATGCTAGAATTGTATTAACCGGAAACATGATACATGTGTGAATACATAGACAAACATAACATCACTAGTATGCCTCTACTTGACTAGCTCATTAATCAAAGATGGTTATGTTTCCTAACCATAGACATGTGTTGTCATTTGATTAATGGGATCACATCATTAGGAGAATGATGTGATTGACATGACCCATTTCGTTAGCCTAGCACTTGATCGTTTAGTATGTTGCTATTGCTTTATTCATGACTTATACATGTTCCTGTAACTATGAGATTATGCAACTCCCGTTTACCGGAGGAACACTTTGTGTGCTACCAAACTTCACAATGTAACTGGGTGATTATAAAGGAGCTCTACAGGTGTCTCCGAAGGTACATGTTGGGTTGGCATATTTTGAGATTAGGTTTTGTCACTCTGATTGTCGGAGAGGTATCTCTGGGCCCTCTCGGTAATGCACATCACTATAAGCCTTGCAAGCAATGTAGCTAATGTGTTAGTTACGGAATGATGCATTACATAACGAGTAAAGAGACTTGCCGGTAACGAGATTGAACTATGTATTGAGATACCGACGATCGAATCTCGGGCAAGTAACATACCGATGACAAAGGGAACAACGTATGTTGTTATGCGGTTTGACCGATAAAGATCTTCGTAGAATATGTAGGAGCCAATATGAGCATCCAGGTTCCGCTATTGGTTATTGACCGGAAACGTGTCTCGGTCATGTCTACATAGTTCTCGAACCCATAGGGTCCGCACGCTTAAGGTTTGGATGACAGTTTTATTATGAGTTTATGAGTTTTGATGTACCGAAGGAGTTCGGAGTCCCGGATGAGATTGGGGACATGAAGAGGAGTCTCGAAATGGTCGAGACATAAAGATCGATATATTGGATGACTATATTCGGACATCGGAAAGGTTCCGAGTGATTCGGGTATTTTTTGGAGTACCGGGGAGTTACCGGGAATACGGGGAAGAGTATTGGGCCTTAATGGGCCTTAGTGGGAAGGAACCAGGAGGTGGCGCGCGCCCCTCCCAAGCCCAGTTCGAATTGGACAAGGGGTTTGGGGCGCGGCCCCCCTCTCCCTTCCTTCTCCACTCCCCCCCTTTCCCCCCTTCTCCTAGTTGGACTAGGAAAGAAGGAGTCCTACTCCCGGTGGGAGTAGGACTCCCCTTGGCGCGCCCTCCTCCTAGGGCCGGCCTCCTCCTCCCTTGCTCCTTTATATACGGGGGCAGGGGGCACCCCATGACACACAAGTTGATCTTCGTGATCGTTCCTTAGCCGTGTGCGGTTCCCCCCTCCACGATATTCCACCTCGGTCATATCATTGTGGTGCTTAGGCGAAGCCCTGCGTCGGTAGAACATCATCATCGTCACCACGCCGTCGTGCTGACGGAACTCATCCCCGACACCCTGCTGGATCGGAGTCTGGGATCGTCATCGAGCTTAACATGTGCTCAACTCGGAGGTGCCGTACGTTCGGTACTCGGATCGGTCGGATCGTGAAGACGTACGACTACATCAACCGCGTTGTCATAACGCTTCCGCTTACGGTCTACGAGGGTACATGGACAACACTCTCCCCTCTCGTTGCTATGCATCACCATGATCTTGCGTGTGCGTAGGAAATTTTTTGAAATTACTATGTTCCCCTATAGGGCCGGCCCACCCTGGGATTTTGGGTCATCCCAATCCTCGATTCCCCTCTGTTCTGCTGCGCGCTTCTGATCTCTACTCGCCCCCAGCCGCCTGCCTCGCCGGCGACTTGCCGTCCCCGGACGGCATGACTCTAGGAGGAGACGCCGGACTAACAGGAGGCCAGGAGCCGCTCGCCCAACAGTGTCTCCGCTGCCCGGGCGCGCTGCTGTGTCTACCTTCCCCGTCCATTCAGGGCTCAGGCGTGCAGCACCCACGAAGCCAACCCGATTTATCCTGAGATACGTCCTCAACACTCAGCAGCCACTCCTCATCACCCATTTTCTAATTGATTCATTACTCATTAGGCAGGACTGTCATTAGGGTTTGTTGTGTGCTCAGTGCTACCTACACTTAATGGTTCAGATGTATTTCGGTAATCTTTAGTACCTCTAAAGTTCACAGGGTTTTCAAAATTCCGGCCCTTGGAACAGAAACTAGTCATTTTGGATTGTTGGTCGTAGTGACATTGACCCAGATTACTACTGCAAGCCAGGTTTGTTGACAATTTTACTTGTCTTTCTTACTCATTCGATATAATATCCAATTATTCACGTCGATTAGTTGCAAACAATAAGTGCTAGACAAACTTCTTCATTCAGATTTTGGACGGTCTCTTACTGCAGTTACAATTCTGCATACTTGTCCTAATAAGCTCACAAGTAAATGATTGATTCACTACATCTATGCTTGCCTTGTCATATTTGTTGTCAATATTCTTTTAGGGTGGACCACCCTGTTTCTAAATACTGGAACCGTAGACCTGAGTGAATAGTATTTCTCTATGTGATCTCTTCCATCATGTGTGGGTAACGAACACTGCATTGTATAGAAAGAAAGTGTCATTTCCAGCTTTTACATAGGTTTCGATCTTTTACATGGAATACAATCTGCCTACTTGCTTTGTGTCGCACTACCAACACTCCACCCTTGAAGCTAAACATTACGCCACTCATAATTGCTTAGTTTATTTGTTCAAATACGAATTTCATATGATTCTAATGTTCCTACTTCAGTTTTGAAATGTGTGTCTGCCTGTTATAGAGACATAAGGGGTTTGTATTTCTGTGTGTGGTCTGGTCAGCACGGTTGGGGAGGTGAACTTTGCATATGCAGGGGTTTATAGGGATACACTCTCCGAGTTGAATCCGCAATGCATTCCATAGATAATCTGACTACTTTTTATGTTTTCATGAATCTCAGATTCTGAACAGCATCATAATGATTATGAGCTTGCGCGCATGAAAAGAATAAAGCAGAACAATGCCATGGCTGTCAAACTTGGCATTAAGGGACTGAAATCAAGTCTGGATGCAATGCAATGCAAACGCTCTCCACCTACAGATTCATGCTCAGAATATGATCCTAACAGTGATTCTGAGCTAGAGGGAGACCTAAGTCAATGTAGCTCCCTAGTGGAGGAGTCAGAGGAAGATGCCCTATCTTATTCACCCATCAAGGTACTTGCTCTAACTTTCCAAGGTTACATTGCTCGCACATATCTTGCAACTGATGCTTTGCATTGCTTCTACTTTGTTGAACTGCCATTAGCTTAGTTTACACATCGTGTATGTGAATACGCCCTGCCTATCCATTTTCAGTACATATTCCATCTGTCATCATACCATATTTATCCATTCAAATGTTGTTCTTGTGTATCAGACGTTCAAAAGGAAGAGGGCGATTGCTGATCGTGGAGGAGCACAAGCAAAGTATTTGGAAAAGGTAGTGGCACCTGATAAATCAAATAGCCCATTAGGTGTAGTTGCAATATCACCTGACCCACAAAATACCCCAACTCTAGCAGACTCTAGCCCTACTACACTGGTCATTTCTGATGCCCCAACTCAGCAGACCCCAACTGCAGCAAACAGTATGATTATGCCAGTTGACATAGCACCAGCTGTACGATGCAAAACCCCCATTCCAGCAAAGAGTACACCAAATCCAGTTGCCAAATCCCTTTTCGAACCAGAGAGAGCCCCAATTGCAGCAAATAGGACCCCTGTTCCATTTCTTCCCAGTTTAGAAGATGAAGCTTATGTTGTTGTCAGGAACTTTGTGCGCATCTTTCCTTCATGGAAAGATTATACCGCAGACACAGAACAATTTCCAGTCTTCCTCCACAACTTACGCGTAAGTAATGTACTAATGTTATTCATGGTCATTACTGCATATGTTTCTGCTGACAGAAGACACAAGATTTCATTCTTTTAAATAGGCGAGGAGCAAACTGGATTGTGATGACGAGCAAGAGTTGGTTGCACTTTTCAAGCACTCGTTGATGAAGTATCATTCCTACCTGAGGCAAGCGCACTTCGATGGCAAGCCTCTGAACAAAATTTCTGTAAAGTCTCGGGTGCTACATTTATCCGACGGTGACTGGAATAATCTTGTTACACATTGGTCTCGGTTGCAGCGTAAGGTATTGTCTATGATATAACATCACAATTTGAACTACATTTCTGCATTTGCCTTAATGTATCACTTGTACGAAAACTGTTAGCAGAAGAACATTCGTTCTCAAGGGACCACAGAATCTTGCAACTATACTGCACACTGCATTGCTCTCGTGAGTACCTCTTTCCCTGTATGACCATACTTACTTTCATAGCTGTTTGATTATGTAGCATCACTGCACATGTTAGTCTCGTAATCACCCATTTGGTAGACATTATAAGATCCGTATGGACTCTTACAAAAATTTAGAATCAACCCAATGCTTTTAAAGAGGTTTAGCTCTGCAGTCCTCTTGTAAGGACTCAACGTGGTCTATCACTGTACTTACATTAATAGCTACTCCATCCGTCCCATAATATATGAACGTTTTGTATAGTACACCAGTGTTCAAAATACTCTTGTATTATGGGAAGAGGGATTGGTTCATTTTGTAGCATTCTGCATCTTATCTCCCTCACCCACCATTTACTAAAAAAGATCAGATCTATATTTAATCTTACAACAAGTAGAATACACAGACAATGCCAGTGCAGAAGTGTAGCCCATTGCTCTTGTCAGTACATTTTGTCCTGTAATGCTTGTACTTCCAGGGATTGGTAGTTGATTATGTAGCATCAATCTACATCTTATCTTCATTATCCTCTATCCCTTCCAGTATTATCATATCTATAATTACTCTCTACAAAATGTAGAGTACAGGCAATGCTTATGAAGAAGACTCTGTGCTGAAATTCTTGAGTTATCCTTCCCTTGACATGGAGAAGGGCATTATAAAGCCGGTGTTAACTGTTAATGTAAGTCAGTCCTTCTAAAGCCTTTATCCTCAACTGCTGTTTAATTTGCTCATACTCCCTATCGTTTACTGCTGTTTAGTTTGCTGTTTCTACCAAAATGCATGTTCGTAAGAACCGTAAGTTCTAAGTTTTACTTGTAAAACCAAATTTCTTATTCATACCATGCACATTACTTAATACTCCCTATATGTATGCTTGGTTTTGTGGATCTATAATCCAGTGTGTGGTGAAGCAGCCCACGTTTGCACCTTGTCATCTCCTGTTTTATCTTACTGATGTGGCTGATGATATGAACAACATGCCATGCACATTATCCAAAATAGATACAATGATTTCTTTTGCCCTTCATCTATGCTTGTTATGTTGACATGGTAATCCAGTAGTGTGGTGAAGCTCCCCGCATTATGAACAATGCCAAATTATGCTATTGATATTTTGAACTTACTCTTTATTTTCTAATTTGAAATTGGATAGAATTGACAGAACAGTTATCATCTTTGGTTATACACCTGCAAAACCTGTCATCTCTCTGCTTTGTTTCAGGGTGATATGCCTGATGGCATGCACAAGTCTGCTGAAGGCTGTGAGACAAACCCAACATATATTGCAGCAAAGAAGGCAAAACATCTTGAAGATAGCGAGACAACCCCAAAGTCTTGTCTTGATGTAGTGTTCAAGTTACTTGAGACTAACAGTCAGACAAGCTCACAGAATTCGTTGTCTGAATCAGTTCGACTTCTTCAGTCCCAAGTTCTAGCAGAAAGGCATTCTGCAACTCAACTTCAACTTGAAGTCCTATCTCTAAGAAAGATTGCGGAGAACACCAATGAGAACCTCATCGCTAAACAGCTACACCTGGAAGCTATGACCGACATGCTAGGCCGGTCTCACAGCCTTGCTCAGCAACTTGCGCAGCAGTTCCCCCGCAAGGCTAACCTTTCTTGAACTGTCTTGGAAGTGGTCTCGGTTCAGTATTATTTTGTCACACTGCAATGGTGCCCAGTTTTTGTAATCTGCTTCTTCGTTGCACTTTATGATCACTGGTGGCGAACTTCGATGCCCAATGGATGTAATATACCTTAATTCTTTTATTGTATAGTGTAGGTTTATTCTTAGTTACTATGCCGTAATTTCTTTATTGTGTAGAGTAAGTTTGTTCTTAATTCCCACTAGTTACTGCCATCATTCGCTATCTGAAAAAAATCAGATGTAGTCGACCGGGCCGAAACATTCGATAACGGGCCAAGTTTTTAGCGGGCCACAATTGGGCCGGCCTGCGTCTTTCTTGGGCCCGAATGATTGGGGCCTTCACACATTGCGCCAGGCCCAAACTTACACTGGCCTATATTTTAGTTGGGCCTTTTGTCGACCCAGCGCTTAGTTCGGCCCAGGTAGCGTTGGGCCATTAACAGGCTGAATATTGTACTGGCCTGTTATGGTCGAGATGAAACCACGGGCCTTTAGCAGGCCAAAATGCATGTTGGGCCTCAATTTTCACTAGTCATCGACGGGCCTTCAGCAGGCCGAAATGTAGACCGGGCTGTTATGGGTCCAGTTAGCTCACGGGCCATTACTAGGCCGAAACATATCTCGGGCCTTAGTTGGCCCACTGATATCATGGGCCTTTAAGAGGCCGAAAGCTTAGTACAGGCATCAACGGGCCGAATTATGCAACAGGCCTTTGACAGGCCCAAAGTCACGTTGGGCTTAACTGTTGCCACCTTTAGCACGGGCCGTTAGTGGGCCCGATGTCCCATCAGACCATATATGGCCCATGGGCAGCACGGGCCATTCCCAGGCCGAAAGTCACACCGGGCTGAAATGGGCCCATGTCTACATCAGGCCTCTAGCAGGCCGAAAGTCACTGGGCTGTAGTTGGGCCCGAATATTCAGCGAACAATTAACGGGCCAGATCTGGCTTCGGGCCGCAAATGGGCCCAAATATTGGGTGAACAATTAACGGGCTAGATCTGGCTTCGGGCCGTAAATGGGCCCAAATATTGGGCAAACAATTAATGGGCCAGATCTGGTTTCGGGCTGTAAATGGGCCTTTATTAAGCAGGCCGTTATTGGGATGGCCCACTAGTACCTGATTAAGTTCTACGGGCCTTTGACTGGGCCGGCCTTTTTAACCTATATGGGCCTCTGTTGGGCCCAGCCACGTGTCAACGTACCATAGGCATGTCTCCTCCAATGGACGGGCGACATCTGGCCCACTGACGAGCTGACAGGTGTTCCCTTCGGCCAATCAGAATTTTACACGTGGAAATTTCCCATTGGTCGGGGCTGTTAATGGTTATCGGATCCAAAACCCGACCCGATAGCTTAATGGCGTTCCGTTACGGTGGATGCCACGTGTCGGTCACCCTTGACGAAAGCACTTCTGTGATGCGCAATTTATCGTCATGGAAGTGGACACTTCTGTGATGATAATTTTGGTAATGTCATGGAACACTTCTACGACAGCACATGTATGACTATCTTGATTCTGTCATAAATTTGTCATGGATGTACATGCATGACAAAAAACACGACCTACTGTGACAAACACGTATCATCACAAAAGTGTATTTTTTTGTAGTGTGAGTGGGAGGATTGCTCTCCACTCGGAGTCGTTTTTTGACTTAGGCGAGTATGGGGTCACAGCTAAGCCCCCGAGTGGGAGGATTGCTCTCCACTCAGAGCCGTTTTTTATCTTAGGCGAGTATGGGGTCACGGCTAAGCCCCCGAGTGGAAGGATTGCTCTCCACTCGGAGTGGTTTTGAAACTTAGGCGAATAAGGTTCGCGGCTAAGCCCCCGAGTGAGAGGATTGCTCTCCACTCAGAGTGGTTTTGAAACTTAGGCGAATCAGGTTCGCGGGTAAGCCCTCGAGTGAGAGGATTGCTCTTCGATCGGAGTGGTTTTGAAACTTAGGCGAACCAGGTTCGCGGCTAAGCCACCCACTGGGGTATTTGAACACATGTACTTATGGGGTAACAATCATTAAGATACTGCAAAAATCTTGTCTTTGATAAGCAAACTGAAGGATTCTTATTACAACTCGTTGATCCGAGTGTTTTAGGTATAGAAACAGCGGAGCAGCTCTGCATTCCACGAGCGTGGCTCGTCTTCTTTCTTGGCTACATTGTAGAGGTGATACACCCCGTTGTGGAGCACCTTGGTGATGATGAAGGGACCTTACGAGGCCGGAGCGAGCTTGTGAGGTCGTTTCTGATGCACTCGAAGCACAAGGTCTCCTTCCTGGAATGCTCGACCTCTGACATTACGGGCATGGAATCGACGCAGGTCTTGTTGATAGATGGTCAACCGGATCAGAGCCATCTCACGTTCCTCCTCCAGAAGATCAACTGCGTCTTGGGGTGCCTGTTCTGCTTCAGCTTCTGAGAAGAGTTCCACTCGGGGAGCGTTGTGCAGCAAGTCACTCAGAAGCACAGCTTCAACACCATACACCATGAAGAAAGGAGTTCGGTCAGTCGACCGGTTCGGAGTTGTTCTTATTCCCCATAAGACAGATGGCAACTCAGTCACCCAGGCTCCAACAACATGCTTGAGGTCGCGCATCAGTCGGGGTTTCAGCCCTTGAAGGATCAAACCATTCGCCCTTTCTGCTTGCCCATTTGACCGCGGGTGCGCAAAGGATGCGTAATCGACCCGAGTGCCTTGGGAAGCACAAAATGCCCTGAACTCGTCAGAATCAAAGTTGGAGCCGTTATCCATGATAATGTTGTGAGGGACTCCATATCTGAATATCAACTCCCTGATGAAACTGATGGCAATGCTTGAATCAAGATTCTTGATAGGCTTGGCTTCGATCCATTTGGTGAATTTGTCGACTGCCACAAGCAAATGAGTGAAACCACTTCTGCCGGTCTTGAAAGGTTCGACCATATCCAACCCCCAGACTGCAAACGGCCACACGAGTGGAATAGTCTTCAAGGCAGATGCAGGCTTGTGAGACAAGTTGGAGTAGAACTGGCAGCCTTCGCACTTGTTGACTATATCTTTTGCCATCTCATTTGCACGCGGCCAATAGAATCCCGCTTGGTATGCTTTGGCCATGATGGTCCAAGAGGACGCATGGTGACCACAGGTCCCCGAGTGGATCTCATTTAAAATCATTCGACCTTCTTCTGGGGAGATGCAATGCTGAGCCACTCCTGTGACACTTTCCCTGTAAAGATGCCCCTTATCATGGTGAAAGCTTTGGATCGACGAACGATCTGGTAGGCCTCATCTTCTGGGAGTTCCTGCCTGAGCAGGTATGCGATATATAGCACCGTCCAGTTGGGGGTGATCACTAAAACTTCCATGATCAAGTCGACTACAGCTGGGACTTCAATCTCAGTTAGATTGGTTGAACTTATCGGTTGTGGGGGCTCTTCCTTGAAGGGATATTCTTGAACTGACAGGGTGTGGAGATGCTCCAAGAACACATTACTGGGGATAGGCTTCCGAGTGGAACCTATCTTCGCCAGGTCATCAGCAGCTTGATTCTTGATTCGTGGTATGTGGAGGATCTCTAACCCCTCAAAATTCTTGTCTAGATTTCTTGCTGCATTGCAATAGCCGGTCATTGCTGGACTCCTGATATCCCATTCCTTCATCACTTGATTGACCTCCAAGTCTGAGTCGCCGTAGACCATCAAGCGTCGGACGCCGAGTGAAATGGCCATACGTAACCCATACAAAAGTGCCTCATACTCAGCTTCATTATTTGAAGAATCAAAGTGAATTTGGAGAACATAGGTGAGCTTGTCACCTCTTGAGGATACCAAAACCACTCCTGCACCAGAGCCATTCAACATCTTGGACCCATCAAAGAACATAGTCCAATGCTCCGAGTGAATCTGGGTCAGTTGCTGCTGTTTGATCCACTCGGCGAGGAAATCTGCTATTTCCTGGGACTTGATTGCTTTCTTTGCCTCAAACTTGATATCCAAAGGAAAGAGTTCAATCGCCCACTTTGCCACACGACCAGTTGCATCCCTATTTTTCACAATTTCTGATAATGGAGCGTCGCTGATGACTAGAACCGAGTGGTCTGAGAAGTAGTGTGCAACTTTCTTCGTGGTCAAGTAAATTCCATAAACAAGCTTCTGATAATGTGGGTATCTCTGCTTGGACGGAGTCAAGACTTAAGAAATATAATATACTGGGTGCTAAACTTTGTAGGCTTTGCCTTCTTCTTCCCGCTCGAACATGAGCACTGTGCTGACAACTTGTCCAGTGGCTGCGATGTAAGGCAGTAAATGCTCTTTGCTGATTGGAGCGGCAAGCACCGGCTGGGTGGAAAGCAGGGCTTTGAGCTCTTCAAATGCTGCTTCAGCTTCAGGATTCCACTCGAACTTGTCATACTTCTTCATCAGTCGGTAAAGAGGTAAAGCCTTTTCACCGTGTGAGATGAATCGACTCAATGCAGCCAAACAACCAGTAAGCTTCTGAACATCGTGCACACGCACAGGGCGTTTCATTTGGAGGATTGTACCAACCTTCTCTGGGTTTGCGTCGATTCCTCATTTGGAAATGAGGAAACCGAGTAACTTTCCACCTGGGACTCCGAATGTGCACTTTGACGGGTTGAGCTTGATATCATATCTTCTTAAGTTGGCAAAGGTTTCAGCAAGGTCAGTCAGTAGGTCGGAACCTTTGCGTTACTTGACCACGATGTCATCCATGTATGCTTCCACATTCCGACTGATTTGAGTGAGAAGGCACTTCTGAATCATGCGCATGAATGTGGCACCAGCATTCTTGAGGCCAAAGGGCATAATAACATAACAAAAACACCCGAGGGGGGGTGATGAAAGCTATTTTTATTTCGTCAGGTCCATATAGACGGATCTGATGGTACCCGGAATAAGCATCCAAAGAGGACAATCGCTCACACCCCGCAGTTGAGTCAACTATCTGGTCGATGCGGGGCAGAGGGAAATGATCTTTCGGGCAGGCCCGGTTGATATGCTTGAAATCAATACACATTCGAAGTGACTTATCTTTCTTGGGGACCATGACAACATTGGCAAGCCACTCGGAGTGGTATATCTCGCGGATGAACTCAGCTGCCAGAAGCCGAGCCACCTCCTCACCAATTGCCTTCCTCTTCTCTGTGGCGGACCGACGGAGATGCTCTTTAATGGTTTTTGCTTTCGGTTCGACTCGCAAACGGTGCTCAGCCAGTCCCCTGGGTACACCCGGCATGTCTGATGGTTTCCATGCGAAGATGTCCCAGTTCTCACGGAGGAACTAGATGAGCGCTTCTTCCTATTTGCTGTTGAGTTTTGTTGAGATATGAGTCGGAGCAGCATTGGGATCGGTCAAGTGAATGTAGTCGGCGTTCTGGGAACGGGGGTCCCCAGACTTGCCTGCCTGCGGCCTGCGGCGTGGCTCAAAGGAGGCCCAGCACAACCCATCTTCATCAACGCAAGCTCAAGACCCTCGCGAGGGGCCAAGCCTCGCGGGGCGGATGACAAGGAGCTTCCTTAGGCACGGCCTCGTCAGGCAGGCTCATGAGGGGGCGGAGAGTTCAAGGCAGGGTACCTTGCGAGGTGCCCATGACGCAAGCCATGACGACCAAGGGTGCCAGTCGGGCGCCAGCCCGCGCAGTGTCTTCCTTTCCCCTTTGGTGCAAAGGGAGCAAGCGCAGGCGAGAGCATCAAGCAAAGGCGTCCATTTCGGTGCAACAAGACCAAGACCAGCCCAACGGCCGGAAGGAAGTCATTGTGGAGCCCAAGCCGGCGTCACCACCAGAGCCCTTGATAGGCGAGGACCAACTTTAGTCAGGATAAGTGTACCCGTTGTTCCCCTTCAAAATGGCCAATTGTTGGCGCCCTTCCTGCTCAATATTTGGGAAGAGGCCCAGGGCCTTTGCCTATAAATAGGACTAGCCACCCCAGGGTAGCAGCATCTGGATCCTCATCGAGAAACCAATAGATAGAGCGACTGAACCCCTCCTAACAGTTCATCGCGCCAGCCAAGAACAAACCCTCGCGAGGCTGTTCTCCCTTTGTATTGTTCCTCATCAGCCCAAGAGGCAATCCACCACACCACACACTGGAGTAGGGCATTACACCACGATGGTGGCCTGAACCAGTATAAATCTTGTGTCCCTTGTGCTGTTCAATTTGGTAGTTTAGGTCCTAGCGATTCGGCGAGGAGCGAGCCGGTAGAGGGTTGAATCTCCACGTGCACCCCAGTGTTCCAACCTCAAGGGTCTGCCGGAACCCGAAATCCGACATTTGGTGCGCCAGGTAGGGGTGCGCCGGAATCTGCCTTCCGTCGTCTTGTTCTTCCCGGACCACCGCAACCATGTCTGACGCTCGTCGGGCTCGCGCCGAGCGTCGAGCCGCCCTCACCTCCCATGTCGCCCAGACGGCTCCCGTCGGCGGGCGCCCTCGTCGTTCCCTGTCACCTGCTGTCAACGCCGCCACCGGCCCGGCGGGGAACGAGCAGCAAGCGCCGTCCCAGCATCCGTCCATGAGGCGGGATGGCCGCACCACCACGCCTTCGCTCACCCCCGCTGGTTCTTTGTCACGCGCGCCCTGCGCGGCCATGGAGGCCCGAGCTATGCTCATCGCAGCAAACGAGCTCCTGCGCTACCGCCCCATCGACGACGTCTACGAAGAATGGCTCGACCGAGTCGCTGAGCTCGTCCGCGCCGCCGGAGGCGCCCCCGCACCGTCCTTCTCGCTGCACCGCACCCCGCCCCGCTCGGGCGATGAAGCTCCTGGGGCGCCTCAGCCGCCTCCTCCTCAAGAAAGCGCCCTGGACCCAAGGCGCGCGGCCCCTGGGCGGAACCTGCTCCGCCAGGCGCCAGCACGGCAAGAGCAGAGCTGCCAAGAAGTCCCTTGCCCACGAGAAGCTGCCCGAGCGCTCCGTGCTCCAGCACGTCAAGACCCTGCGCTGCCCCCAGCCGCGGCGCATGGGGACCCGCAGGACCAAGCTCTCCGTCGCCCAAGGCCCCCCGTGGCCACGGCGGGCTGCCGCGCCTTCACCTCCGAGCTGCGCAATGTCACGTGGCCCGGCAAGTTCAAGCCAGACCTACCCCCTCGCTACGACGACACGGCTGACCCTGCGGAGTTCCTCCAACTCTACGAGTTGGGCATCGAGGCTGCCAACAAAGACGAAAAGGCCATGGCGAACTGGTTTCCCATGGCGCTCAAGGACGGAGCCCGCACCTGGCTCCTGAATCTGGCCCCAGGCACGATCTCTTCCTGGGACGAGATGCGCACCCGCTTCATCGCCAACTTCCAGGGTACTCGCGATCGGCCACCCGCCGTGAGCGACATGCACCGTATCAAGCAGCAGCCAGGGGAAACCCTGCAGAAGTACATCCAGCGCTTCAACAATGCGCGCCTCAAGATCCCCAGGGTAATGGAGGAGGCCATCATCTCTGCCTTCTCCGACGGTGTGCGTGACGTCAAGATGAAGGAGGAGCTGGCGATGCATGAAGACCTGTGCACCTCCTTGGAGCTGTTCAACTTGGCGACCAAGTGCGCCAGGGCTGAGGAGGGGCGCCTCTCCCTCCTCGAGCTGCCTGCCGCGGACCCCGAAGAGAAGAAGCCCAAGGCCAAGGACGTGAAGCGCAAGGGGGCTGCCGTGCTCGCGGCCGAGCCAGACTCCAAGCGGGGGAGAGATCAGCCCGAATCCTCCAAGGGCAGTCGGTACTGCGTGTACCACGACCTCCACACCCACAACACAAATGAATGCCAAGAGCTCAGGGCCGTGCGTGAAGGAAGGGTCGATAGACGTCCCGACCGCAGCGACCGGAGCTACGGCCGAGGAGGAGGAAGGAATGCAGGACGCTGGGAAGACCGCGGCCCGCACCAAGGGTGGCACGACCAACCTCGCGAGGACCGTTGGCAGGATCCGCCTCGCGAGGGAGGCTGGAGGGATCAGCCTCGTGAGGACCGCCCGCAAGGGAACGCAGGCCTCCCTCCGCTGCCGCCGCAGCCAAGGAGAAATGAGGACCGTCATCAGGACGAGGGGGCTGGGGGCTTCCAGGAACCACGTGCAATCGCCTGCATCCTTGGCGGAGCTCAAGCCCCAGCCTCTCAGCGCATCTTCAAGCAGTTCGCCCGCGAAGTGAACGCAGTCCTCCCCAAGCTCGAGGCCACGCGCCCTCTCAGGTGGTCGGCGTGCTCCATCACGTTCAGCTCAGCGGATCAGCTCAAGTGCGCGGCCACAGCCAGAGTCCTCCCGATGCTTTGTTCTCCAATCATCAGCAACGTGCTAGTCACCAGGACCCTTATCGACGGCGGGGCAGGGCTCAACGTCCTGTCCGTGGAAACATTCAACAATCTTCAAGTGCCTTACAGTCAGCTTCAGCCAACCAAGCCCTTCTCCGGAGTCACCGACGGCTCCACGGTCCCGATCGGGCAGGTCCGCCTTCCTGTCACCTTCGGGGCTCGCGACAACTACCGCACCGAGCTCATCGACTTTGACGTCGCCCACATTCGCCTGCCGTACAATGCCATCCTCGGGTACCCGGCGCTGGCCAAGTTCATGGTCGTAACCCACCACGGCTACAACGTCCTCAAGATGCCAGGAAGCGGCGGGGTCATCACGGTGCCCTGCGAAGAGAGAGACGCAGTGTGCTCCCTGGAGCGAGCCTTTCAGGCCGCATCACTGGAAGACCCAGACCGCAGCAGCAGGAGGCCTCCCGAGGCCACACCCAAGAAGAAGAAGACATCAACCGGCCCGGCCCCTCAGGAGGCAGGCCCGTCAGGGCCCGCGCCTGGCCTGGAGGAGCCTCCTTCCATCGCATAGGGAAGCGCGCCCGGCGCCCCCCTCAGGCAGGACTTGGGGGCTCTCCCCTGGAGGGCCGCCGACCTCGGCAAGGTCACGAGGGAGGCGCTTGGGCACCACGTGGAGGCATGCTTCAAAGCACATTTCCCTCAAGAAGGAGCAAGGCAAGGAGGGCCAAACCCTCAGGAGTTCGTCAGCAAGGCCATTCAGGAGCTACAGGAGTCGAGGGTCATGAGAGGCAGCCGCCGCCTACCCGATGTGGCCCCCCATCCAGGCGAGGATGGTGGGCTGCGCGTCTGCATCGACATACCAGGGCTCAACCGAGCCGCGTCTCAACAACGCCTCTGGCCCTCGCGAGTGGGACGTTGCGAGGGTCCGCCCCACAGCTACGTGTGCATGCCTTACGGCCTACCAAACGCGGCTGCTGCGCACCAGCGTCTCATGAGGGCCATCTTGGAGGCTCAAGAGGTCAGACGTGCCGCAGCCCTGGCGGAGTTGGAGATGGACCGCGAGGAGCCGCCAGCGCCTCCGGAGCCTCCAGAGGCCCCTGGGCCTGGGGGCTCATGAGGATCGGCTCCCGCAGCCCACCGAGTCTGCTACACCAACACCCCTTCGCCCCCAACATCATCAGGTGACATCTTTTAAGTTGCATTTCTGGCTGGGAGCGCCTTCAGGGCCGCATTATTCCCAGGCCGCGTGGGTCCGTCCCTGCGGCATGTATCCCTTTTATTTCATGTCCTTAGCTTATCTTATTGGGGGCGCCCCTCGGGCTGCATCATCCCCAAGCCGCTCGGGCCTGTTCCAGCGGCATGTATCCTTCTTGCGTTTATCCTAGGACTATGCTTTCGATCCACCATGCTTGTTATTTGGTGCCTTTTTCTCCTGGGTGTCGGAATCTTGCGCGTTAAAGGGGGGGTGCCTGAGCATCACGACTCAGGGCTCCTACCGGCTCTTCGGCCCTCAACCTCTGGTCTTGTGCATGGCATCGCGACCTGGCATGCCAGCGACGACTGAGAACAGCCCAAGAGCCGGGACCCGAGGACGTAGAGTTTCATCATCTAACCCAGCTTGTGCGTTAAAGGGGGGGTGCCTGAGCATCGCACTCAGGGCTGCTACCGGCTCTCCGGCCCTCACCCTCTGGTCTTGTCCATGGCATCATGACCTGGCATGCCAACGACGGCTGAGACCAGCACGAGAGCCGGGACCCGAGGATGTAGAGTTTCGTCATAGCTTGCACGTTAAAGGGGGGGTGCCTGAGCATCGCGACTCAGGGATCCTACCGGCTCTCCGGCCCTCACCCTCTGGTCTTGTCCATGGCATCGCGACCTGGCATGCCAGCAACGGCTGAGACCAGCCCGAGAGCCGGGACCCAAAGACGTAGAGCACCGGCATCTGGCCAAATTTGCAGGAACACACTCCAAGATAAGGCCCAGAGCCAGGCGCAACCCGCCTTGAGGTAGGGCCCCATGAGCCCCGCGCTGGCTCACGGGTACCCCAATACACCTCGCAAGGCCTTTCACGCTCCTCCAGAGTAACTAACGGCTAACTGTCGATTGTCGCGACAAACCCTCGTTCCTTCTGTGATGAGCTTGCAGGGTCCCTCCAAGAAGCATCGCCGAGCAACCTCGCGACGGCCAAGGCTAGCGCCGCACCTAGAAGCATTTTTCTGACCCTCAAGATAAGTCACCCTCCAGACGCACAAGTTATCGCAGCACCATCCCCGCACTCAATGCAATCCCGTGTTAGCAACGTCGCTCTCCTTTCTCACCGAATGATGGCTGCTTGAGCGCTAAGGGGGGCCTCCTGAGCATCGCGACTCAGGGGCTCTTACCGGACCTCAGGCCGCTCACCTCCTAGCCTTGACCACGGCATCGCGACCTAGCATACCAGTGATGGCTGAAGCCGCCTTGGGACTGGGACCTGTCGGCGCAAAGCATCAAGCCCTCGTGAGGACTGAAAGGAGGAAACTAAGCTAAAACGGAATGAGCATCTCGCACTGCTTCATAATAAGGATCATATTGACAGACGGAGCTACAAACATCTTACAAGCCCCTGTGGGGTATATTCTTGGCCCCTCGCAGGAACAAAAGGCGCGAATCCTTAGGAGTCCTAACTACAAGGGGCATCACGGCAGATGCCATCATCAACAGTGGGCCGCCCAGCACCGACGCCAACCCCATCCAGATCAGGGGCGGCGACGACCTGACGAGCCCGCCCTGCTCCGGGAACGGCGCAGGCTCGAGGGCTCGTAGCTGTCGTCGCTCGTCTCCGGCGTCACGAAGAGCTTGGCGGAGTCGCTGGATCCTCCGGTGCC
Organism: Triticum aestivum; assembly: GCF_018294505.1. Lineage (NCBI taxonomy): Eukaryota > Viridiplantae > Streptophyta > Magnoliopsida > Poales > Poaceae > Triticum > Triticum aestivum. The sequence goes on from NC_057798.1 coordinate 174,521,728, forward strand.
TCCGTCGCCTGAGGAGCGGCCAAGGGGGTGATCGGCTGGCCTCTGTCTCGCCGCAGCAGGGTCCCGACCGCCTCTCCCGGGGCAGCACTCCAGCCGACGACCCTCTGCATCGAAGACCTTGAAGGACATCATCGAGGCACCGTCGTACTCCATATGGATCGTGAGGGCGCCCCTCGTCCTGCAGACCCGGGCGACCTCGCCCCAGCCTCGAGTCATGAAGACCTCACCCGGGGAAACAACCGCGACCTCTGCCCCGATCGCGAGGGTGCCGCAACCGGCCTGCTGCAGCCAGAGCCCCAGGGGTTCCCCCTGCCAGACGACGGAGGCGAAGAAAGAGGGGGGACGAATCCAAGACTTAGGAGGCGTGGCGGCATGAAGCACGAACTCTCGGCAGGAGCCCTCGGCGTGGACTCCAGGGGGGAAGATGCACACCTTCGTGACCCGCCGGCGTCGGCTGCGGCGCCGCTCGTGGCGTTCGGCGCCGACTCCTTCAGAGTCGCCGATGTGCGCGTATAAGGGAAGAGGGAACCCTGGTGGCGGCCGCTCACACCAGGGTCTTGACGCTTCCTGGCGAGCGCCCTCGCCCTGACACCAGAGGGCAAGCCGCTTCTTCGGAGGAAGCGGATCAGGATCCTCTTGGGGAGCCTTTCCCTTCTCCTCCGTGGAGAACCGGCGGATCAGAGCCATTGCAGCAAGACGGAGCAAGAAGGAGGAGAAGCAGAAGGATAGACTGGAAGGGCGCGCGCCGTTCCGTACTTATAGCCGGCAAAGGCCAACCGTCGGCCTCCACGATCACCGGTAATCATGACCCTCTTTGCATGCAGGGAGTTGTCGAATCCGAGCGGTTACCAAGGCGTCATGGGGAAGCGGTGCCGCCCACGTCCAATCAACCGCCACGCGGCGCCCAGGGCCGCAGGCTGTTAGGGCCCGCGACGCTTAGCACTTGCCCTTTCGCCTCTCTGCTCAGCCAAGTTCGGGCGCGCCGTGAGCCCGGGGGCTACTGTCGGCGTTCTGGGAATGGGGGTCCCCAGACTTGCCTGCCTGCGGCCTGCGGCGTGGCTCAAAGGAGGCCCAGCACAACCCATCTTCATCAACGCAAGCTCAAGACCCTCGCGAGGGACCAAGCCTCGCGGGGCGGACGACAAGGAGCTTCCTCAGGCACGGCCTCGTCAGGCAGACTCATGAGGGGGCGGAGAGTTCAAGGCAGGGTACCTCGCGAGGTGCCCATGACACAAGCTATGACGACCAAGGGTGCCAGTCGGGCGCCAGCCCGCGTAGTGTCCTCCTTTCCCCTTTGGTGCAAAGGGAGCAAGCGCAGGCGAGAGCATCAAGCAAAGGCGTCCATTTCGGTGCAACAAGACCAAGACCAGCCCAACGGCCGGAAGGAAGTCATTGTGGAGCCCAAGCCGGCGTCACCACCGGAGCCTTTGACAGGCGAGGACCAACTTTAGTCAGGATAAGTGTACCCACTGTTCCCCTTCAAAATGGCCAATTGTTGGCGCCCTTCCCGCTCAATATTTGGGAAGAGGCCCAGGGCCTTTGCCTATAAATAGGACTAGCCACCCCCAGGGTAGCGGCATTTGGATCCTCATCAAGAAACCAATAGATAGAGCGACTGAACCCCTCCGAACAGTTCATCACGCCAGCCAAGAACAGACCCTCGCGAGGCTGTTCTCCCTTTGTGTTGTTCCTCATCAGCCCAAGAGGCAATCCACCACACCACACACTGGAGTAGGGTATTACACCACGATGGTGGCCTGAACCAGTATAAATCTTGTGTCCCTTGTGCTGTTTAATTTGGTAGTTTAGGTCCTAGCGATTCGGCGAGGAGCGAGCCGGTAGAGGGTTGAATCTCCGCACGCACCCCAGTGTTCGAACCTCAAGGGTCTGTCGGAACCCGTATCCGACAAATGTGAACTGGTTTTGTTTCACCAGACGACTGAAATGCAGACTCTAAAGCAGGCTTATTGGCACGCAACAAATCACTCGATCTGCATTCTTCTGGTATTCTTGCATTTCTACTGCTGCCATATGTTCATCGATGATATTTGAGCCCTTCTGGAGGCAATCTTCTGCTCTCTGCCGATTTCCAGTGACTGTGATCACGCCTCTGGGGCCAAGCATCTTCAACTTGAGGTACATGTAACACAGTCGAGCCATGAAATGAGCATAAGCAGACCTGCCTAGAATAGAATGATAGGCACTGTCAAAATCCACCACCTCAAACGTCAACTTTTCCTTGCGGTAATTCTTTGAATCACCGAAAACCACATTAAGAGTGATCTGACCGAGTGAATTGGCTTTCTTTCCTGGGATGACACCGTGGAATTTCATGTTGCTCTCACTGAGCTTGGACATCGGAATGCCCATCCCTTGGAGGGCCTCAGCATACAGTATATTCAAACCACTGCCACCGTCCATCAAACCCTTGGTCAGTTGAGTGCCCCCAACGACTGGGTCAACCACCAACGCTTGCCGCCCAGGGGTAGCAACGTGTGCTGGGTGGTCGGACTGGTCGAATGTAATGGGGGTTTTTCGACCACTTCAAGTATGTCGTCGTTGCCGGAGCAACCATGTTTACTTCTTTGTTGATAACTTTCAGTCGACTTTTGCTCTCAAGGTCAGCAAAAATCACCAAAGTGACATTATCGTTGGGGTAACCATCATATTCCTATTTATCCTCCTCCTTATCAGACTCTTTTTCCTTCTCACTGGGCTGACCCTCCCGGAAACTCTGAATCAGGAGTCAGCACTGTCGAGTGGTATGCTTGGGAAGAATCAAGTTTCCCTCCTCATCTTTTTGGTGTGTATATGACATGGTAAATCAAGCACATCATTTCCCACTTGATCTTTCACTTTTTTGGGGGTCCAAGGCCCTTTAGGCTTCCCATTGAACTTCCCTTGATCCAAAACTGCTGCCTCGGCCGGACCCGCTGGTTCAGCTTTGCGTTTCTGCTTTCGTCTGGAGTTTCCTCCTCTGGTGTCCTGGGCGACTAATTTGTTCTTGTCGCTCCGAAGTCGGTCTTCTTCTTTGTTGTTAGCATACCGAGTGGCTATCTCCATCATCCGAGTCAGAGACATGTACCTGGTCCGACCGAACTTCAAGTTGAGCTCTCTGTGTCGGACGCCTTCTTTAAAGGCGCAAACTACTTGATGCTCTGATACATTCTCCACTGTATGATGAAGGGTAGTCCATCTCTGGATATAGTCTCTCAAAGTCTCATTCTCCTTCTGAACACAATGCTGCAATTATGCCAAACCAGCGGGTCGCTTGCAAGTGCCCTCAAATGTTTTGGTAAACACTTGGGCTAATTCTTCCCAATTGAAAATGCTCCCAGGGGCCAACTGATTCAACCAAGCTCTAGCACAACCCTCAAGCATCAAAGGGAGGTGTTTAATGGCCACTCCATCGTTGCCACCACCAATGTGCACCACTGGGTAATCCTCCAACCAAGTGTCGGGCTTCGACTCTCCGGTGAACTTACTTACACCCGTCGCCAACCTGAAGTTGTGAGGGATCTCAGCGGCTCAGATGGCTCTTCCAAAGCACTCGGGGACGGAAACATGCACTCTGCTTCCACTGGGTCGATCCCTATCCAGCCATTCTCTATATGCTCTATTCCTGTCGACCAAACCTTGCACAAGGACTGATCTTGCATCGAACCCATGCTCTCTTGGGTCGACTGGAACTCTGTGGTCATTACCATACGGGCGCCAGTCGTCATACTGCCGGGGCGTGTATGACCCTCCCCTCGGAGGGGGTGAAGGCACTCGACAGTGGTTGTCACGGGCATACTCACGATTAAATTCTCAGTGGGCTCTTCCTAGGTGCCGATCTCGACGGTGATCATGATCTTTACGTCGCAAAGGCGACCCAGGACTATGTGCTGACTGAACTGTGTCTGCCCTCACTGACCTGCTGTGGATTCTGTTGCACGACTGAGAAACGACTGAGTTTTGCTATCCTGGTGCCCGGAGCAGTGCTCGAATCTGCATCAAGCCTCTTCCAGCCTCTGAACGGGACGGCTGAATAGATTCTGATGTACGTGCAACAGATGTAAGATTCTGGATCGGGGTGCGGTATACCTGGGGTTCAGGTGGAAACAATTGTCGTCAACTAGATTCGGGGATCAGTTGACGGGCGCGTTCATCAAGAGAATGTTGGAGGTTCTCCAGATGCATGCGCTCGGCCAAAGTGGCCAGGCGCACAACCTCCAAGGCCCGAGCCTCGGAAGTCTCCCCCACATAGGGGTCTGGAGTGCCTCCATGTTGCGGCGGTGCAACTCTTCCCACTACTGCGAATTGAAAGGTTGGGGCTCGTACTCATCATGATCATACGACGGGTCATCACTGATACGTCTCCAATGTATCTATAATTTTTGATTGTTCCATGCTATTATATTATCCATCTAGGATGTTTTATATGCATTTATATGCTGTTTTATATGATTTTTGGGACTAACCTATTAACCTAGAGCCCAGTGCCAGTTTCTATTTTTTCCTTGTTTTTGAGTTTTACGGAAAAGGAATACCAAACGGAGTCCAATTGACGTGCCAATTTTTGATGATTTTTTATGGACCAAAAGAAGCCCCCAGAGTAAAAGAGTTGGGCCAAAAGAGTCCCGGGCTGCCCACGAGGGTGGGGGCCGCGCCCACCCCCCTGGGCGTGCCCCCTATCTCGTGGATGGCTCGGAGACCCCCCTGATGTGAGACCGACGCCAAAAATTCCTATAAATACAGAAACCTCCAAAACATAACCTAGATCGGGAGTTCCGCCGCCGCAAGCCTCCGTAGCCACCAAAAACCAATCAGGACCCTGTTCCAGCACCCTGCCGAAGGGGGGATCCATCACTGGTGGCCATATTCATCATCCCGACACTCTCCATGACGAGGAGGGAGTAGTTCACCCTCGGGGCTGAGGGTATATATGTACCAGTAGCTATGTGTTTGATCTCTCTCTCTCTCATGTCGTTGATTTGGCACGATCTTGATGTACCGCAAGCTTTGCTATTATAGTTGGATCTTATGATGTTTCTCCCGCTCTACTCTCTTGTAATGGATTGAGTTTTCCCTTTGAAGTTATCTTATCGGACTGAGTCTTTAAGGATTTGAGAACATTTGATGCATGTCTTGCATGTGCTTATCTGTGGTGACAATGGGATATTCACGTGATATACTTGATGTATGTTTTGGTGATCAACTTGCGAGTTCAGTGACCTTGTGAACTTATGCATAGGGGTTGGCACACGTTTTCATCTTGACTCTCCGGTATAAACTTTGTGGCACTCTTTGAATTACTTTGTGTTGGTTTGAATAGATGAATCTGAGATTGTGTGATGCATACCATATAATCATACCCACGGATACTTGAGGTGACATTGGATTATCTAGGTGACATTAGGGTTTTGGTTGACTTATATCTTAAGGTGTTATTCTAGTACGAACTCTAGTATAGATTGAATGGAAAGAATAGCTTCGTGTTATTTTACTACGGACTCTTGAATAGATCGATCAGAAAGGATAACTTTGAGGTGGTTTTGTACCCTACAATAATCTCTTTGTTTGTTCTCCGCTATTACTGACTTTGGAGTGACTCTTTGTTGCATGTTGAGGGATAGTTATATGATCCAATTATGTTATTATTGTTGAGAGAACTTGCACTAGTGAAAGTATGAACCTTAGGCCTTGTTTCGAAGCATTGCAATGCCGTTTACGCTCACTTTTATCAATAGTTACCTTGCTCTTTTTATAATTTCAGATTACAAAAACTTATATCTACTATCCATATTGCACTTGTATCACCATCTCTTCGCCGAACTAGTGCACGTATACAATTTACCATTGTATTGGGTGTGTTGGGGACACAAGAGACTCTTTGTTATTTGGTTGCAGGGTTGTTTGAGAGAGACCATCTTCATCCTACGCCTCCCACGGATTGATAAACCTTAGGTCATCCACTTGAGGGAAATTTGCTACTGTCCTACAACCCTCTGCACTTGGAGGCCCAACAACGTCTACAAGAAGAAGGTTGCGTAGTAGACATCAAGCTCTTTTCTGGCGCCGTTGTCGGGGAGGCGAGGTAAGCGACACTAACACCCCGTCAACTAAGCTCTTTTCTGGCGCCGTTGTCGGGGAGGTGAGTGTTTGAAGGTATATCTTTAGATCTTGCAATCGAATATTTTAGTTTCTTGTTTTATCACTAGTTTATATATAAAATAAAACTACAAAAAAATGGAATTAAGGTTGCCTCATATGCTTCATCTTTTTAATGTCTTTCGTGAAAATAAGGATTTCGATAATTGTGCCAAAGTGTTAGAAGAAGAGTGCATTAGAATGCTTGGCATAAAATATGTGAATGATGAGCATGATCGCAATGTTGTTAGTATGAATTCTTTGAATACCCATGATGCTAATGATATGCAAAGCCACAAGCTTGGGGATGCTATGTTTGATGAAGATGATATGTTTAGTCCCCCAAGTTTTGATGAGAAAATTTATTATGATGAAAGCATGCCTCCTATTTTATGATGATTATTGTGATGAATGGTATGCTATAAAGAATAAAGATAACCATGAAACTTGTCATCATGATTTTAATTTTCAATTGGATTATGCTTCACATGATAGTTATTTTGTTGATTTTGCTCCCACTACTATTGATGAGAATAAATTTGCTTATGTGGAGAGTAGTAAAATTTCTATGAAAGTAGATCACGAAAAGAATGCTTTATGTGTTGGTTATATGGTTGAATTCATTAATGATGCTACTGAAAATTATTATGAGAGATGATCATATGCTTCTACATATTGCAATAATATCAAGTTTCCTCTCTATGTGTTGAAAATCTTGGAGATTTGCTTGTTTTGCCTTCCTATGCTAGTTGATTATTGTTCCCATAAGTTGTTTGCTCACAAAATCCCTATGCATAGGAAGTGGGTTATACTTAAATGTGTTAGTAATATGCTTCATGATGCTCTCTTTATGTTTAAATTCTTATCTTTTATGTGAGCATCATTGTAATCATCATGCCTAGCTAGGGGCGTTAAACGTTAGCACTTGTTGGGAGGCAACCCAATTTTATTTTTGTCCTTTGCTTTTGCTCCTGTTTAGTAATAAATAATTCATATAGCCTCTGTTTAGATGTGGTTTTATGTTTTAATTAGTGTTTGTGCCAAGTAGAACCTTTGGGAAGACTTGGGTGAAGTCTTTGCGATCTTGCTGTAAAAAACAGAAACTTTTGCGCTCATGAGATTAGCTGTCATTATTTACTGGAGAGTGCTTTTAGGTTGATTTTTTGCAGATGATTAATAGACAAATTAATCACGTCCAACAATTTATTTAAGAATTTTTGGCGTTCCACAAGTATTCGAACAAATCAGATTTCTACACACTGTTTTGTTTTTGACAGATTGTGTTTACATTGTGTTGTTTGCTTATTTTGATGAATCTATGAGTAGTATCGGTGGGTATGAACCATAGATAAGTTGGAATACAGTAGATATTACACCAATATGAATTTAAAATAAGTTCACAACAGTACCAAAAGTGGTGATTTGTTTTCTTATACTAACGGAGCTTATGAGTTTTCTGTTGAGTTTTGTGTTGTGAAGTTTTCAAGCTTTGGGTAAAGATTCGATGGACTATGGAATAAGGAGTGGCAAGAGCCTAAGCTTGGGGATGCCCAAGGAACCCCAAGATAATATTCAAGGACAACCAAGAGCCTAAGCTTGGGGATTCCCTGGAAGGCATCCCCTCTTTCGTCTTCGTTCATCGGTAACTTTACTTGGAGCTATATTTTTAGTCACCACATGATATGTGTTTTGCTTGGAGCGTCATTTTGTTTTATTTTGTTTTGCTTGCTGTTTGAATAATATCCCAAGATCTGAAATTCTTAAATGTTAGAGAGTCTTCACATATTTGCATAATTGTTCGACTACTCATTGATCTTCACTTATATCTTTCGGAGTAGTTTGTCATTTGCTCTAGTGCTTCACTTATATCCTTTTAGAGCACGGCGGTGGTTTTATTTTGAAGAAATTGATGAACTCTCATACTTCACTTATATTATTTTTAGAGTCTTAAACAACATGGTAATTTTTTTTGTTTATGAATTTAGTCCTAACATGATAGGCATCCAAGAGGTTTATAATAATAACTTTCATATAAAGTGCATTGAATACTAAGAGAAGTTTGATTCCTTATGATTGTTTTGAGATATGAAGATGGTGATATTAGAGTCATGCTAGTGAGTAGTTGTGAATTTGAGAGATACTTGTGTTAAAGTTTGTGATTCCCGTAGCATGCACGTGTGGTGAACCGTTATGTGATGAAGTTGGAGCATGATTTATTTTTTGATTGTCTTCCTTTGTGTGGAGGTCGGGATCGCGCGATGGTTAAATCCTACCAACCCTTCCCCTAGGAGCATGCGTGTAGTACTTTGTTTTGATGACTTGTAGATTTTTGCAATAAGTATGTGAGTTCTTTATGACTAATGTTGATTCCATGGATTATACGCACTCTCACCCTTCCACCATTGCTAGCCTCTCTAGTATCGTGCAACTTTCGCCGGTACTATACACCCACCATATACCTTCCTCAAAACAGCCACCATACCTACCTATTATGGCATTTCCATAGCCATTCTAAGATATATTTCCATGCAACTTTCCGCCGTTCGGTTTATTATGACACGCATCATTATTGTCATATTGCTTTGCATGATCATGTAGTTGACATCGTATTTGTGGCAAAGCCACCGTTCATAATTCTTTCATACGTGTCGCTCTTGATTCATTGCACATCCTGTAACACCGCCGGAGGCATTCATATGGAGTGATATCTTGTTCTAAGTATCGGGTTGTAATTCTTGAGTTGTAAGTAAATAAAAGTGTGATGATCTTCATTATTAGAGCATTGTCCCAGTGAGGAAAGGATGATGGAGACTATGATTCCCCCACAAGTCGGGATGAGACTCCAGAGAAAAATAAAAAAATAGGCCATAAAAATATTGAAAAGGCCCAAATAAAAAAATAAAAAAATAAAAAAATGAGAGAAAAAGAGAGAAGGGGCAATGCTACTATCCTTTTACCACACTTGTGCTTCAAAGTAGCACCATGATCTTCATGATAGAGAGTCCCCTATTTTGTCACTTTCATATACTAGTAGGAATTTTTCATTATAGAACTTGGCTTGTATATTCCAATGACGGGCTTCCTCAAAAGTGCCCTAGGTCTTCGTGAGCAAGCAAGTTGGATGCACACCCACTTGGTTTCTTTTTTTGAGCTTTCATAGACTTATAACTCTAGTGCATCTGTTGCATGGCAATCCCTACTCACTCACATTGATATCTATTAATGGGCATCTCCATAGCCCGTTGATACGCCTAGTTGATGTGAGACTATCTTCTCCTTTTTTGTCTTCTCCACAACCACCATTCTATTCCACCTATAGTGCTATGTCCATGGCTCACGCTCATGTATTGCGTGAAAGTTGAAAAGGTTTGAGAATACTAAAGTATGAAACCATTGCTTGGCTGAAACCGGGGTTGTGCATGATTAAATACTTTGTGTGATGAAGATAGAGCATAACCAGACTATATGATTTTGTAGGGATAAGTTTCTTTGGCCATGTTATTTTGAGAAGACATGATTGCCTTGTTAGTATGCTTGAAGTATTATTATTTTTATGTCAATATTAAACTTTTGTTTTGAATCTTATGGATCTGAACATTCATGCCACAATAAAGAAAATTACATTGATAAATATGTTAGGTAGCATTCCACATCAAAAATTCTGCTTTTATCATTTACCTACTCGAGGACGAGCAGGAATTAAGCTTGGGGATGCTTGATACGTCTCCAACGTATCTATAATTTTTTATTGTTCCATGCTATTATATTATGGGCCATTTGCATTTCTGTCCCTAACTCGAACCACCTACTCAGATTTGCCCCTAATTTCAAAGTCTGCTCAAATTTGCCCCTCCGCTGTTATGTGCCCTTACAGAAATGCCCCTCCGTGTCATTTCCGCCAGGTCAAAGGCCTTTGACCGTTTTCCTCACGTTTTCTCGACATTTTTGCCCCTCTGTGCACATCCCATTTACACGTGGCACCTACCTAGGAAAAGAAAAGAAAAAAACTCCCTCTCTCTCATCCCATCTCTGACTTACACGTGGATCCCACCAATATTAAAAAATTTGTCTACCTCTCTCATAACCCCTCCTCTCTCTCCCTGACATGTGGGCCATTGGACCCACTGTCAGGGTCAACTCTTGTTCGCTCGTGGTCACGGCGAGGCTTGGCGGCTCGGCCGGTGGTCGCCGCCGGCGAAGGATAGCGCGCCTGCGTGTGAGGGCCATGGTGGGAGGCTCGGGGTCGTCCGATGGAGGGGTGGAGCCGCCGCACAGGTAGGTAGGTGGGCGCGTGCACACGACCGAGCCAGTCGAGGTTAGTCATGGCGGCCGGCTTCGGGCAGGCCGCTCCGGAAACAGAATCGAGTGGGGGAAGAGAGGAGTAGGGCCGCGTGATTTCAGGGACAATGACACGGAGGTCGGGAAGGTCAATGGTGGCTCAGGGCAGTCGGATTTAGGAGGCCAAGGGCACATCTGTAGCGGAGATCGGAGTCTCTGCCATCGTCTACACGCGGCCATAGGCCCGATTCACCGTGCTGGGTGGAGGCGAGGCGTCCAGAAGGGTTCAAGGGCATGCTCTTTGGTCTCGATCTAGCCTCCGACCGCGACGGCGGCGACGGCGTCCTCCGCAGAATGTCTCAGGCGCACCACGTGCATGCCGTCGCTGTCCGCCGACATCCACCTTGACCACCACCTGCAAATCCTTCGACAGACCACCCGGAGCCCGTCCCCTTGGTCTTCACTTGCAGGCGCGCAGCCTCTCACTGGCGACAGCCACCGTCTGATCCACGCGAGCCGAGCCTAGCCTCGCTTTGGAGCGTGTTGACCATGCAAGTGGGTCCCTGGCCCACATGTCAAGGAGTGAGAGAGTTTTTTTAGTAAGTGAGAGAGAGGGGATAAGCCAGAGTTTTTTTCCTAGGGTAGGGCCCATGTGTAAGTGACAAGTGAATAGAGGGGCAAAATGTCCAGTAAATGCCCCGTAAATGGTCAAACCCCTTTGACCAGACGGAAACGGAGCGGAAGGATATTTCTGTAAGGGCACCTAAAGGCGGAGGGGCATTTTTGAGCAGGCTTTTGAATTAGGCGCAAATGTGAGTAGTGGGTTCGAGTTAGGGACATAGATGTAAAAGACCCTTATATTATACATCGAGGATGTTTTATATGCATTTATATGCTGTTTTATATGATTTTCGGGACTAACCTATTAACTAAGAGCCCAGTGCCCATTTCTGTTTTTTCCTTGTTTTTGAGTTTTACAGAAAAGGAATACCAAACGGAGTCCAATTGACGTGCCAATTTTTGATGATTTTTTATGGACCAAAAGAAGCCCCGAGAGTAAAAGAGTTGGGCCAAAAGAGTCCCGGGCTTCCCACGAGGGTGGGGGGCGCGCCCACCCGCCTAGGCGCGCCCCCTATCTCGTGGACGGCTCAGAGACCCCCCCTGACATGAGATCAACGCCAAAAATTCCTATAAATACAGAAACCTCCAGAACATAACCTATATCGGGAGTTCTGCCGCCGCAAGCCTATGTAGCCACCAAAGACCAATCGGGACCCTGTTCTGGCACCCTGCCGGAGGGGGGTCCATCACCGGTGACCATCTTCATCATCCCGGCGCTCTCCATGACGAGGAGGCAGTAGTTCACCCTCGGGGCTGAGGGTATGTACCAGTAGCTATGTGTTTGATCTCTCTTTCTCTCTCGTGTTCTTGATTTGGCACGATCTTGATGTACCGCGAGCTTTGCTATTATAGTTGGATCTTACGATGTTTCTCCCCCTCTACTCTTTTGTAATGGATTGAGTTTTCCCTTTGAAGTTATCTTATCGGATTGAGTCTTTAAGGATTTGAGAACACTTGATGTATGTCTTGCATGTGCTTATCTGTGGTGACAATGGGATATGCACGTGATCTACTTGATGTATGTTTTGGTGATGAAGTTGCGGGTTCAGTGACCTTGTGAACTTATGCATAGGGGTTGGCACACGTTTTCGTCTTGACTCTGGTAGAAACTTTGGGGCACTCTTTGAATTACTTTGTGTTGGTTTGAATAGATGAATCTAAGATTGTGTGATGCATACCGTATAATCGTACCCACGGATACTTGAGGTGACATTGGAGTATCTAGGTGATATTAGGGTTTTGGTTGATTTGTATCTTAAGGTGTTATTCTAGTACGAACTCTAGTATAGATTGAACGGAAAGAATAGCTTCGTGTTATTTTACTACGGACTCTTGAATAGATCAATCAGAAAGGATAACTTTGAGGTGGTTTCGTACCCTACAATAATCTCTTTGTTTGTTCTCCGCTATTAGTGACTTTGGAGTGACTCTTTGTTGCATGTTGAGGGATAGTTATATGATCCAATTATGTTATTATTGTTGAGAGAACTTGCACTAGTGAAAGTATGAACCTTAGGCCTTGTTTCGAAGCATCGCAATGCTGTTTACGCTCACTTTAATCATTAGTTACCTTGCTGTTTTTATAATTTCAGATTACAAAAACTTATATCTACTATCCATATTGCACTTGTATCACCATCTCTTCGCCGAATTAGTGCACCTATACAATTTACCATTGTATTGGGTGTGTTGGGGACACAAGAGAATCTTTGTTATTTGGTTGCAAGGTTGTTTGAGAGAGGCCATCTTCAACCTACGCCTCCCACGGATTGATAAACCTTAGGTCATCCACTTGAGGGAAATTTGCTACTGTCCTACAAACCTCTGCACTTGGAGGCCCAACAACGTCTACAAGAAGAAGGTTGCATAGTATACATCAATCACCGTCGCCGTTGCTGCCGTTGCAGCGAAATCCGGGTGGGCTACGACGAGAGTCGACCATGAGAACTTCCGCCATGGGGTCACTGCTCCCGTGCTCAGAAAGAGTATCCGCGGAGCCAGTCGAATGGTCCATAGAGAAATTCGTTGGGCTCGATCGCCATGACTTGAGGGGTGGCCGACTGGTGGGCCACTTCATGCTTTACCCACCGCTAGAGCCGCGACCGACTGGATCGCTTGCGGCGGCGGCGAGTGGAGTGAGTGGATGATGCGGGAGCCGATCGATACGGGGTCGACGGCTGCCGCGGAAGGACGTCGCAGGCACTCACGCGGAAGTGCGATGCCCGGCGGATTGGAAGAGCCTCGATATCAAGGGGGGCTTCTTGAAGCCAAGCGGAGTTGTCGGTGATGAAAACAAGCGCGCCGAGTCGGATCTCGCGGCCCACAGCCAAGCCACCACCGGAAACCATGTTGATGGAGATCGAAAAAATTGCAACCTCACCGGAAGTTGCCAAGACGCTTTGCCCCATGGTGGGCGCCAACTGTCGTGGTACTAAGTCTGAAAGTAAGAGTAGGGGGTATGTATGAGGAGGCAAGTCCCTAGCTATGGCGAGGTTGTACACACGAGTTTACGAGTTCAGGCCCTTCTCGGAGGAGGTAAAAGCCCTACGTCTCGGTGCCCTGAGGCAGTCGACTAGAATATGAATGTGTGTGTTATAGGGGGTGCGAACCCTTGTGCCAAAGGAGGGGGTGGCTTATATAGAGTGCGCCAAGACCCCCAGCCATCCCCCCTTACAGGGTTCAATGTACATTAAGATAGAGCGTTACTGGTAACGCCAGCTATAAAGAGATATTAATGATATTAAAGACTACGGAGTGAACGCCTGATCGTTGCCATCCTGAGTGACTCTAGGTCTTCTACACTCCGAGTGGTTTCTTGTATGGTCGAGTGACTTTATCTTGGTTGAATGGAATTGGGGTATCCGAATGAGGTAATTGGTCGAGTGGATTGCACTCTGATAACCCACAGATATAGGGGATCGCAACAGCTTTCGAGGGTAGAGTATTCAACCCAAATTTATTGTTTCGACACAAGGGGAACCAAAGAATATTCTTGAGTATTAGCAGTTGAGTTGTCAATTCAACCACACCTGGATAACTTAGTGTCTGCAGCAAAGTATTTAGTAGCAAAAGTGGTATCATAATAATAGTAAAGGTAGCAAAAGTAAAGATAAATGTTTTTGGGTTTTTGTAGTGGTTGTAACAGTAGCAACGGAAAAGTAAGTAAGCGAAGAACAATATATGAAAAGCTCGTAGGCAATGGATCAGTGATGGATAATTATGCTGGATGCGATTCCTCATGTAATAGCTATAACACAGGGTGATATAGAACTAGCTCCAGTTCATCAATGTAATGTAGGCATGTATTCCGTAAATAGTCATACGTGCTTATGGAAAAGAACTTGCATGACATCTTTTGTCCTACCCCCCGTTGAAGCGGGGTCCTAGCGGAAACTAAGGGATATTAAGGCCTCCTTTTAATAGAGAACCGAAACAAAGCATTAGCACATAGTGAATACATGAACTCCTCAAACTACGGTCATCACCGAGAAGTATCCCGATTATTGTCACTTTGGGGTTGTCGGATCATAACACATAATAGGTGACTATAGACTTGCAAGATAGGAACAAGAGCACACATATATTCATGAAAACATAATAGGTTCAGATCTGGAATCATGGCACTCGGGCCCTAGTGACAAGCATTAAGCATAGCAAAGTCATAGCAACATCAATCTCAGAACATAGTGGATACTAGGGATCAAACCCTAACCAAACTAACTTAATTACATGGTAAATCTCATCCAACCCATCACCGTACAGCAAGCCTATGATGGAATTACTCACGCACGGCGGTGAGCATCATGAAATTGGTGATGGAGGATGGTCGATGATGACGACGGCGACGAATCCCCCTCTCCGGAGCCCCGAACGGACTCCAGATCAGCCCTCCCGAGAGAGATTAGGGCTTGGCGGCGGTTCCGTGTCGTAAAACACGATGAAACTTTCTCCTCGAGTTTTTTCTCACCGAACGTGAATATATGGAGTTGGAGTTGACGTCGGTGGAGGTCCAGGGTGTTGGGGAACGTAGTAATTTCAAAAAATTTCCTACGCACACGCAAGATCATGGTGATGGTATAGAAACGAGAGGGAAGAGTGTTCGTCCACGTACCCTCGTAGACCGTAAGCGGAAGCGTTAGCACAACGTGGTTGATGTAGTCGTACGTCTTGACGATCCGACCGATCCAAGCACCGAACGTACGGAGCCTCCGAGTTCAGCACACATTCAGCTCGATGACGATCTCCGGCCTCCGATCCAGCAGAGCTCCGGAGATGAGTTCCGTCAGCACGACGGCGTGGTGACGATGATGATGTTCTACCGGCGCAGGGCTTCGCCTAAACTCCGCGACGATATGACCGAGGTGGAATATGGTAGAGGGGGGCACCGCACACGGCTAAGGAACGGTCCGTAGATCAACTTGTGTTGTTGTGCCTAGAGGTGCCCCCTGCCCCCGTATATAAAGAAGCAAGGGGGGAGGGGGCGGCCGGCCTAGTAGGGGCGCGCCAAGGGGAGTCCTACTCCTACCGGGAGTAGGACTCCCTCCTTCCTTGTTGGAGTAGGAGAAGGGGGGAAAGAGGGGGAGAGGAGGAAGGAAAAGGAGGCCGCACCCCTTGTCCAATTCGGACCAGAGGGGGGCTGCGTCCCTCCTTCCTTTCGGCCTCTCTCCTCTATTCCCGTATGGCCCAATAAGGCCCATATACTCCCCGGCGAATTCCCGTAACTCTCTGGTACTCCGAAAAATACCCGAATCACTCGGAACCTTTCCGAACTCCGAATATAGTCGTCCAATATATCGATCTTTATGTCTCGACCATTTCGAGACTCCTCGTCATGTCCCCAGTCTCATCCGGGACTCCAAACTCCTTCGGTACATCAAAACTCACAAACTCATAATATAACTGTCATCGAAACCTTAAGCGTGCGGACCCTACGTGTTCGAGAACAATGTAGACATGACCTAGAATTATTCTTGGTCAATAACCAATAGCGGAATCTGGATGCTCATATTGGCTCCCACATATTCTACGAATATCTTTATCGGTCAAACCGCATAACAACATACGTTGTTCCCTTTGTCATCGATATGTTACTTACCCGAGATTCGATCGTCGGTATCCCAATACCTAGTTCAATCTCGTTATCGGCAAGTCTCTTTACTCGTTATGTAATGCATCATTCCGTAACTAACTCATTAGCTACATTGCTTGCAAGGCTTATAGTGATGTGCATTACCGAGAGGGCCCAGAGATACCTCTCCGACAATCGGAGTGACAAAACCTAATCTCGAAATACGCCAACTCAACATGTACCTTTGGAGACACCTGTAGTACTCCTTTATAATCACCCAGTTACGTTGTGACGTTTGGTAGTACCCAAAGTGTTCCTCCGGTAAATGGGAGTTGCATAATTCTCATAGTTACAGGAACATGTATAAGTCATGAAGAAAGCAATAGCAGTATACTAAACGATCAAGTGCTAGGCTAACGGAATGGGTCATGTCAATCACATCATTCTTCTAATGATGTGATCCCACTAATCAAATGACAACACATGTCTATGGTTAGGAAACATAACCATCTTTGATTAATGAGCTAGTCAAGTAGAGGCATACTAGTGACTACAATTTTGTCTATGTATTCACACATGTATTATGTTTCCGGTTAATACAATTCTAGCATGAATAATAAACATTTATCATGATATAAGGAAATAAATAATAACTTTATTATTGCCTCTAGGGCATATTTCCTTCAGTCTCCCACTTGCACTAGAGTCAATAATCTAGTTCACATCACCATGTGATTTAACACCAATATTCACATCTGTATGTGATTAATACCAATAGTTCACATCATCGTGTGATCAACACCCAAAGGGTTTTACTAGTCAATAATCTAGTTCACATCACTATGTGATTAACACCCAAAGAGTACTAAGGTATGATCATGTTTTTCTTGTGAGAGAAGTTTAGTCAACGGGTCTGTCACATTCAGAGCCGTATGTATTTTGCAAATATTCTATGTCTACAATGCTCTGCACGGAGCTACTCTAACTAATTGCTCCCTACTTTTAATATGTATCCAGATTGAGACTTAGAGTTATCTGGATCGGTGTAAAAGCTTGTATCGTTGTAACTTTTACGACGAGCTCTTTTATCACTTCCATTATCGAGAAACATATCCTTATTCCACTAAGGATAATTTTGACTAATGTCCAGTGATCTACTCCTAGATCACTATTGTACACCCTTGCCAAATCAGGGCAGAGTATACAATAGGCCTGGTCCATAGCATAGCATACATTTATAGAACCTATGATTGCTGCATAGGGAATGACTTTCATTCTCTTTCTATTTTCTGCTGTGGTCGGGATTTGAGTCTTACTCAATTTCATACTTTTGCAACACAGGCAAGAACTCTTTCTTTGACTGTTCCATTTTGAACTACTTCAAAATCTTGTCAAGGTATGTACTCACTAAAAATCTTATCAAGCGTCTTGATCTATCTCAATAGATCTTGATGCTCAATATGTAAGTAGCTTTACTGAAGTCTTTCTTTTGAAAGAACTTCTTTCAAACACTCCTTTATGCTTTGCAGAATAATTCTACATTATTTCCGATCAACAATATGTCATTCACATATACTTATCAGTAATGTTGTAGTGCTCCCACTCATTTTCTTGTAAATACAGGCTTCACCGTAAGTCTGTACAAAACTATATGCTTTGATCAACTTATCAAAGCGTATATTCCAACTCTGAGGTGCTTGCACCAGTCCATAGATGGATCGCTGGAGCTTGCACATTTTGTTAGCACCTTTAGGATTGACAAAACCTTCTGGTTGCATCATATACAACTCTTCTTTAAGAAAACCATTAAGGAATGCAGTTTTGACATCCATTTGCCAGATTTCATAAAATTTGGCAATTGCTAACATGATTCGGACAGACTTAAGCATCGATACGAGTGAGAAAATCTCATTGTATTCAACATCTTGAACTTGTCAAAAAACCTTTTTGCGACAAGTCGAGCTTTGTAGATAGTAACACTACTATCAACGTCTGTCTTCCTCTTGAAGATCCATTTATTTATGGTTTGCCGATCATCGGTCAAGTCCACCAAAGTCCACACTTTGTTCTCATACATGGATCCTATCTCAGATTTCATGGCCTCCAGCCATTTTGCGGAATCTGGGCTCATCATCGCTTCCTCATAGTTCGTAGGTTCATCATAGTCTAGTAACATGACTTCCAGAACAGGATTACCGTACCACGCTGGTGCGGACCATACTCTGGAAGACCTACGAGGTTCTGTAGTAACTTGATCTGAAGTTTCATGATCATCATCATTAGCTTCCTCACTAATTGGTGTAGAAATCACTGGAACTGATTTCAGTGATGAACAATTTTCCAATTCGGGAGAAGGTACAGTTACCTCATCAAGTTCTCCTTTTCTCTCACTCACTTCTTTCGAGAGAAACTCCTTCTCTAGAAAGGATCCATTTTTAGCAACGAATATCTTGCCTTCGGATCTGTGATAGAAGGTGTACCCAACAATTTCCTTTGGGTATTCTATGAAGACGTACTTCTCCGATTTGGGTTCGAGATTATCAGGATGAAACTTTTTCACATAAGCATCGCAGCCCCAAACTTTAAGAAATCACAACTTGGGTTTCTTGCTAAACCATAGTTCATATGGTGTCGTCTCAACGGATTTAGATGGTGCCCTTTTAACATGAATGCAACTATCTCTAATGCATAACCCAAAAACAATAGTGGTAAATCAGTAAGAGACATCATAGATCGCACTATATCCAATAAAGTGCGGTTACGATGTTTGGACACACCATAACATTGTGGTGTTCCAGGTGGCGTGAGCTGTGAAACTATTCCACATTGTTTTAATTGAAGACCAAACTCGTAACTCAAATATTCGTCTTCGCGATCAGATCGCAGAAACTTTATTTTCTTGTTACGATGATTTTTCCACTTCACTCTGAAATTCTTTGAACCTTTCAACTATTTCAGACTTATGTTTCATCAAGTAGATATACCCATATCTGCTCAAATCATCTTGTGAAGGTCAGAAAATAATGATACTTGCCACGAGCCTTCAAACTCATTGGTCTGCATACATCAGTATGTATTATTTCCAATAAGTCAGTAGCTCGTTCCATTGTTCCGAAGAATGGAGTTTTAGTCATCTTGCCCAAAAGGCACGGTTCGCAAGCATCAAATGATTCATAACCAAGTGATTCCGAAAATCCATCTTTATGGAGTTTCTTCATGTGCTTTACACCAATATGACCCAAACGGCAGTGCCACAAATAAGTTGCACTATCATTTTTAACTTTGCATCTTTTGGCCTCAATATTATGAATATGTGTATCACTACGATCGAGATCCAACAAACTATTTTCATTGGTTGTATGACCATTGAAGGTTTTATTCATGTAAACAGAACAACAATTATTCTCTGATTTTAAATGAATAACCGTATTGCAATAAACATGATCAAATCATATTCATGCTCAACGCAAACGCCAAATAACATTTATTTAGGTTTAACACTAATCCCAAAAGTATAGGGAGTGTGCGATGATGATCATATCAATCTTGGAACTACTTCCAACACTCATCGTCACTTCCCCTTCAACTAGTCTCTGTTTATTCTGTAACTCCTGTTTCGAGTTACTAATCTTAGCAACCGAACAAGTACTCCCTCCGTTTCTTTTTAGTCTGCATATAAGATTTGGTCAAAGTCAAACTTTGTTAACTTTGACTAAGTTTATAGGAAAAAATATCAAGATTCACAATATAAAATCAGTATTGTTAGATGCATCATGAAATTAATTTTCATACCATATAGCTTTAGTATTGTAGATGTTGATATTTTTTCCTAGAAAGTTGGTCAAACTTTACAAAGTTTGACTTTGACCAAACCTTATATGCAGACTAAAAAGAAACGGAGGGAGTATCAAATACTCAGGGGCTACTATAAACACTAGTAAGGCACACATCAATAATCTGTATATCAAATATACCCTTGTTCACTTTGCTATCCTTCTTATCCACCAAATATTCAGGGTATTTCCGCTTCCAGTGACCATTTTCTTTGCAGTGTAAGCACTCAGTTTCAGGCTATGGTCCAGCTTTGGGCTTCTTCACGGGAGTGACAACTTGTTTGCCATTCTACTTGAAGTTTCCCTTTCTTTCCCTTTGCCTTTTTCTTGAAACTAGTGGTCTTGTCAATCATCAACACTTGATGCTCTTTCTTGATTTCTACCTTCGTCGATTTCAACATCACGAAGAGCTCGGGAATCGTTTTCGTCATCCCTTGCATACTATAGTTCATCACGAAGTTCTAGTAACTTAGTGATGGTGACTAGAGAATTCTGTCAATCACTATCTTATCTGGAAGATTAACTCCCACTTGATTCAAGCGATTGAAGTACCCAGACAATCTGAGCACATGCTCACTAGTTGAGCGATTCTCCTCCATCTTTTAGCTATAGAACTTGTGGAGACTTCATATCTCTCAACTCGGGTATTTGCTTGAAATATTAACTTCAATTCCTGGAACATCTCATATGGTCCATGACGTTCAAAACGTCTTTGAAGTCCCGATTCTAAGCCGTTAAGCATAGTGCACTAAACTATCAAGTAGTCATCATATTGAGCTAGCCAAACGTTCATAACGTCTGCATCTGCTCCTGCAATAGGTCTGTCACCTAGCGGTGCATTAAGGACATAATTCTTCTGTGCAGCAATGAGGATAAACCTCAGATCACGAATCCAATCCGCATCATTGCTACTAACATCTTTCAACTCAATTTTCTCTAGGAACATATCAAAATAAACATATGAAAGCAACAACGCAAGCTATTGATCTACAACATAATTTGGGAAATACTACCAGGACTAAGTTCATGATAAATTTAAGTTCAATTAATCATATTACTTAAGAACTCCCACTTAGACAGACATATCTCTAGTCATCTAAGTGATTACGTGATCCAAATCAACTAAACCATAACCGATCATCACGTGAGATGGAGTAGTTTTCAATGGCGAAAATCACTATGTTGATCATATCTACTATATGATTCACGCTCGACCTTTCGGTCTCCGTGTTCCGAGGCCATATCTGCATATGCTAGGCTCGTCAAGTTTAACCTGACTATTCTGCGTGTGCAAAACTGGCTTGCACCCGTTGTAGATGGACGTAGAGCTTATCACACCCGATCATCACGTGGTGTCTGGGCACGACGAACTTTGGCAACAGTGCATACTCAGAGAGAACACTTCTTGATATATTTAGTGAGAGATCATCTTAAATTGCTACCGTCAATCAAAGCAAGATAAGATGCATAAAGGATAAACATCACATGCAATCAATATAAGTGATCTGATATGGCCATCATCATCTTGTGCTTGTGATCTCCATCTCCGAAGCACCGTCGTGATCACCATCGTCACCGGCGCGACACCTTGATCTCCATCGTAGCATCGTTGTCGTTTACGCCATCTATTGCTTCTACGACTATCGCTACCGCTTAGTGATAAAGTAAAGCAATTACAGGGCGTTTGCATTTCATACAATAAAGCGACAACCATATGGCTCCTGCCAGTTGCCGATAACTTCGGTTACAAAACATGATCATCTCATACAATAAAATATAGCATCACGTCTTGGCCATATCACATCACAACATGCCCTGCAAAAACAAGTTAGACGTCCTCTACTTTGTTGTTGCAAGTTTTACGTGGCTGCTACGGGCTTAAGCAAGAACCAATCTCACCTACGCATCAAAACCACAATGATAGTTTGTCAAGTTGATATTGTTTTAACCTTCGTAAGGACCAGGCGTAGCCACACTCGGTTCAACTAAAGTTGGAGAAACTGACACCCGCTAGTCACCTGTGTGCAAAGCACGGCGGTAAAACCAGTCTCGCGTAAGCGTACGCGTAATGTCGGTCCGGGCCGCTTCATCCAACAATACCGCCGAACCAAAGTATGACATGCTGGTAAGCAGTATGACTTATATCGCCCACAACTCACTTGTGTTCTACTCGTGCATATAACATCAACGCATAAAACCTAGGCTCGGATGCCACTTTTGGGGAACGTAGTAATTTCAAAAAATTTCCTACGCACACGCAAGATCATGGTGATGGTATAGCAACGAGAGGGAAGAGTGTTCGTCCACGTACCCTCGTAGACCGTAAGAGGAAGCGTTAGCACAATGCGGTTGATGTAGTCGTACGTCTTCACGATCCGACCGATCCAAGCACCGAACATACGGAGCCTCCGATTTCAGCACACGTTCAGCTCGATGACGATCTCCGGCCTCCGATCCAGCAAAGCTCCGGAGATGAGTTCCGTCAGCACGACGGCGTGGTGACGATGATGATGTTCTACCGGCGCAGGGCTTCGCCTAAACTCCGGGACGATATGACCGAGGTGGAATATAGTGGAGGGGGGCACCGCACACGGCTAAGGAACGATCCGTAGATCAACTTGTGTTGTTGTGCCTAGGGGTGCCCCCTGCCCCCGTATATACAGGACCAAGGGGGGAGGGGGCGGCCGGCCTAGTAGGGGGGCGCCAAGGGGAGTAGGACTCCCTCCTTCCTTGTTGGAGTAGGAGAAGGGGGGAAAGAGGGGGAGAGGAGGAAGGAAAAGGGGGCCGCACCCCTTGTCCAATTCGAACCAGAGGGGGGCTGCGCCCCTCCTTTCTTTCGGCCTCTCTCCTCTATTCCCGTATGGCCCAATAAGGCCCATATACTCCCCGGCGAATTCCCGTAACTCTCCGATACTCCGAAAAATACCCGAATCACTCGGAACCTTTCCGAACTCCGAATATAGTCGTCCAATATATCGATCTTTACGTCTCGACCATTTCGAGACTCCTAGTCATGTCCCCGATCTCATCCGGGACTCCGAACTCCTTCGGTACATCAAAACTCACAAACTCATAATATAACTGTCATCGAAACCTTAAGCGTGCGGACCATACGGGTTCGAGAACAATGTAGACATGACCTAGAACTATTCTTGGTCAATAACCAATAGCGGAACCTGGATGCTCATATTGGCTCCCACATATTCTACGAAGATCTTTATCGGTCAAACCGCATAACAAATACGTTGTTCCCTTTGTCATCGGTATGTTACTTACCCGAGATTCGATCGTCGGTATCCCAATACCTAGTTCAATCTCGTTATTGGCAAGTCTCTTTACTCGTTACGTAATGCATCATTCCGTAACTAACTCATTAGCTACATTGCTTGCAAGGCTTATAGTGATGTGCATTACCGAGAGGGCCCAGAGATACCTCTCCGACAATCGGAGTGACAAAACCTAATCTCGAAATACGCCAACTCAACATGTACCTTTGGAGACACCTATAGTACTCCTTTATAATCACCCAGTTACGTTGTGACGTTTGGTAGTACCCAAAGTGTTCCTCCGATAAATGGGAGTTGCATAATTCTCATAGTTACACGAACATGTATAAGTCATGAAGAAAGCAATAGCAGTATACTAAATGATCAACTGCTAGGCTAACGGAATGGGTCATGTCAATCACATCATTCTTCTAATGATGTGATCCCACTAATCAAATGACAACACATGTCTATGGTTAGGAAACATAACCATCTTTGATTAATGAGCTAGTCAAGTAGAGGCATACTAGTGACTATAGTTTTGTCTATGTATTCACACATGTATTATGTTTCCGGTTAATACAATTCTAGCATGAATAATAAACATTTATCATGATATAAGGAAATAAATAATAACTTTATTATTGCCTCTAGGGCATATTTCCTTCACAGGGGGCCCACGAGATAGGAGGCCGCGCCCTAGGGGGGGCGCCCCCTGTCTCATGGACAGGCTGTGGGGCCCCTGGCATTAATTCTTTTGCCAAAAATTCTTATTAATTCCAAAAAGTGCCTCCGTGGATTTCTAGGACATTCCGAGAACTTTTCTTTTCTACACATAAAACAACATCATGGTAGTTCTACTGAAAACAGCGTCAATTCGGGTTAGTTTCATTCAAATCATGCAAGTTAGAGTCCAAAACAAGGGCAAAAGTGTTTGGAAAAGTAGATACATTGGAGACGTATCAACTCCCCCATGCTTAAACCTTTGCTTGTCCTCAAGTAATTCAGTTGATAAACTGAAAGTGATAAAGAAAAACTTTTACAAACTCTGTTTGATCTTGTTGTTGTAACATGAAAAGCCAGCATTCAAGTTTCAGCAAATATTATGAACTAACCATACTCACAATAACACATGGGTCTCACAATTACTCATATCAATAACATAATCAACTAGCGAGCCATAATAATAAAACTCGGATGATAACACTTTCTTAAAATAATCATAACATGATATAACAAAATGGTATCTCGCTAGCCCTTTATGAGACCGCAAAACATAAATGCAGAGCACCTTTAAAGATCAAGGACTGAGTAAACATTGTAATTCATGGTAAAAGAGATCCAGTCAAGTCATACCCAATATAAACCAATAGTAATGAATGCAAATGACAGTGTGCTCTCCAGCGGGAGCTTTTAATAAGAAGGGTGATGACTCAACATAAAAGTAAATAGATAGGCCCTTCGCAGAGGGAAGCAGGGATTTGTACAGGTGCCAGAGCTCGATTTTAAAATAGAGATTGAATAACATTTTGAGCGGCATACTTTCGCTGCCAACGCAACAACTATGAGATGGCTGTATCTTCCATACTACATGCATTATAGGCAGTTCCCAAATAGAATGGTAAAGGTTTATACTCCCCCAACCACCAACAAGCATCAATCCATGGCTTGCTCGAAACAACAAGTGCCTCCAACATACAACAACCCTGGGGGAGTTTTGTTTAATTATTTTGATTTGCTTTGATCGTTTTGGATCATGGGACTGGGAATCCCGGTTACCGGCCCTTTCTCGTGAATGAGGAGCGGAGTCCACTCCTCTTGAGAATAACCCACCTAGCATGGAAGATATAGGCAGCCCTAGTTGAAACATGAGCTGCTCGATCATACAAAACAGAATTTCATTTGAAGGTTTGGAGTTTGGCACATACAAATTTACTTGGAACGCCAGGTAAATACCGTATATAGGAAGATATAGTGGCCTCATATGGAACAACTTTGGGGTTTAAGGAGTTTGGATGCACAAGCAGTATTCCTGCTTAGTACAGATGAAGGCTAGCAAAAGACTGGGAAGCGACCAACTGGGAGAGCGACAACAGTCATAAACATGCATTAAAATTAATTTACACCGAGTACAAGCATGAGTAGGATATAATCCACCATGAACATAAATATCGTGAAGGCTATGTTGATTTGATTCAACTACATGCGTGAACATGTGCCAAGTCGAGTCACTCAATTCATTTAAAGGAGGATACCATCCCATCATATCACATCATAATCATTCTAATAGCATGTTGGCACACAAGGTAAACCATTATAACTCATAGCTAATCAAGCATGGCACAAGTAACTATAATCTCTAAATGTCATTGCAAATATGTTTACTTCATAATAGCTGACTCAGGAACGATGAACTCATCATATTTACAAAAACAAGACAGGTCGAGTTCATACCAGCTTTTCTCATCCCAATAAGTCCATCATATATCGTCATTATTGCCTTTCACTTGCACGACCGAACGATGTGTATAATAATAAGAGTGCATGTGCATTGGACTAAGTTGGAATCTGCAAGCATTCAACTCAAGAGAGAAGACAAGATAATATGGGCTCTAAGTTAAATAAACAATCATGCAAATAAGAGCCACTAAACATTTTCAATAGTCTTCTCGACCCCCAAAAGAAAGAAAATAAAATAAAACTATTTACACGGGAAAGCTCCCAACAAGTAAGAAGAAGAACAAGCAATCTTTTTGGGTTTTCATTTTAATTTCTACTACAAGCATGGAAATTAAACTAACTAATTTTTTTTGTTTTTTCTTAAGATTTATCAAACACACAAGAAGAAAACTAGAAAAAGAAAATTTAAACTAGCATGGATAATACAATGAAAGAGTATGAGAACCAACGACTGGTGTGTGAACATGAATGTAAAGTCGGTGAGAAATACGTACTCCCCCAAGCTTAGGCTTTTGGCCTAAGTTGGTCTAATACCAAGGACCATCGCTACTCTCCCCGGTATAATAGGAGGTGTAATCAGGATATCACTGGTTGGTCATCTCCGGATCCCACTGGACAGATGATGCACGATAAGGTCCAGGTCAGGTTCCGGCTCAGGTTCAGGTTATGGAGTAAAAGCTTGAGCTAGATGGTTGTTCACCGCTTCCGGCGTGACAAGATGTTTTTCTGCAAGCAAATCAAACAATAGAGGCGCAGGCAAAATAATAATCTCAGTGTGTTTCTTATTAAATCTAAGTTTATACAAGAGCATCTTTTCTTCGTTGTCAACAATAAACTTGTGTGCTACCATGCTCTTGTAATCTAAGATGTGAGGAGGCAATTTTATCTCATCCTCCTCATGGTGCCTAATCGGTATCTGAAAATGTTCAGCAAGACGTGCAGCATAGATACCTCCAAATATGGGGCCTTTTGTACGATTCAGGGCTAGCCGTTTAGCAACTACGACACCCATACTAAAAGTATTGTCTCCCAGCAAAGCATGTTGAAGAATAATAATATCTGGCACGCTTAAATTTCCACTGTTTCCACGACCAATCAAGCATCTACTAGCAAATATGGCAAAGTAGCATAAAACAGGAAAGTGTATGCTAGAGACTTTTGCCTCAGGGCCCTGCTTTGGCTCTTCCACAGCAATAGTTTTAACGAAGCCGCCCACATCTTCACGATGGGGTTCCTCTAATTCTCCCTCATAAGGTATCCTACATACCGCACAAAAATGACGTAAAGACATTTCTTTGAATTCATGATATAAATGAAATGATACTGCAGGCGGTGATTTCTTAGGATAAAAATAAAAGTTTTGCACGAAAGAATTGGTAAGTAAGAGATACTGATTGATTCGGTCGTTGATGAAACCGGTGAGGCCTGCAGTCTCGATTAAAAAATAAAAGTCTTCATGAATTCTGGCTTCTTTCAAGAAATCCTCACATGGCCATTCACACGACCGTACTTCCGCTAAGCGAGGAAGATTATACTTTGCTTTTTACTTCTCTTTGTCTTGTTTTTCCTTAGAGCTTTGGCTAGAAGAGCCTTTAAAGAGCCTCCTTAACATTTTCCTGAAAATTTCTGAAATTTTAGTAACTTCAAAACAAAAGTGAATAAAACTAAACAAGATTGGTAGCAACTACTCCTACAAGTGCCTAGAGCCTATATAATGCATTGGAATTGCTTGGGACCTCAAAATTTTAACATGCAAGCTCAAGAACATGGTCACCTATGCAGCAAAAATTTGCAATGAATAAAGCACTAGAACAAAAACTAATTGGACCAATGGAGGAGTCACATACCAAGCAACAATCTTCCAAAGCAGTTTTGTGAATGGAGCTTTGAGCTAAGAGATCGAAAATCGCAGCAAAACGAGCTAGAACTCATGCTTGAGCTGGATGGGGATTTTTTTGGGTAGAAGATGAAGTGTGTGGGTGCTGGCATAAGTGGAGGGGAGCCACCAGGGGCCCACGAGACAGGGGCGCACCCTACAGGGGGGCGCGCCCTCCTCTCTCATGGCCTGGTGCTTGCCCCTCCTGCAGTGTTTTCAGTGCCTAAAATCCTCAAATATTCTAGAAAAAATCATACTAAATTTGCAGGGCATTTGGAGCACTTTTATTTTCGGACTATTTTTTAATGCACAGATAATTCAGAAAACAGACGGATAATACTATTTTTGCTTTATTTATTCTAAATAACAGAAAGTAAAAGGAGGGTACAGAAGGTTGTGCCTTCTAGTTTCATCCATCTCATGATCATCAAAATGAATCCACTAACAAGGTTGATCAAGTCTTGTTAACAAACTCACTCCGAATAACACGGAACCGGAGAAATTCCGAATAACACTAAGTTACCTCAACGGGGATATGAAAATCCCCAACAATAAGAATATCATACTTTTTCTTGACAGTAGGGAGCGGAAATTCAAAACCTCCAAAAATGATAGTTGGAACTTTTTCAATAGAATTGATGCTATGAACTTGAGATTGTTTCCTCGGAAAGTGTACCGTATGCTCATTACCATTAACATGAAAAGTGGCATTGCCTTTGTTGCAATCAATAACAGCTCCTGCAGTATTAAGAAAAGGTCTACCAAGGATAATAGACATACTATCGTCCTCGGGAATATCAAGAATAACAAAGTCCGTTAAGATAGTGACATTTGCAACCACAACAGGCACATCCTCACAAATACTGACAGGTATAGCAGTTGATTTATCAGCCATTTGCAAAGATATTTCAGTAGGTGTCAACTTATTCAATTCAAGTCTATGATATAAAGAGAGAGGCATAACACTAACATCGGCTCCAAGATCACATAAAGCAGTTCTAACATAATTTCTTTTAATGGAGCATGGTATAGTTGGAACACCCGGATCTCCAAGTTTCTTTGGTATTCCACCCTTAAATGTGTAATTAGCAAGCATGGTGGAAATTTCAGCTTCCGGTATCTTTATTTTATTTGTGATGATATCCTTCATATACTTAGCATAAGGATTTACTTTAAGCATATCAGTTAAGCACATACGTAAGAAAATAGGTCTAATCATTTCAGAAAAGTGCTCAAAATCCTCCTCATCCTTTGACTTGGATGGTTTAGGAGGAAAGGGCATGGGTTTCTGAACCCATGGTTCTCTTTCTTTACTGTGCTTCCTAGCAACAAAATCTCTCTTATCATAATGTTGATTCTTTGATTGTGGGTTATCAAGACCAACAGCAGGTTCAATCTCTACATCATTGTCTTTGATAGGTTGAGCATCAACATGAACATTATCATTAACATTATCACTAGGTTCATGTTCATCACCTGATTGAGTTTCAGCATCAGAAATAGAAATATCATTGGGATTCTCAGGTGTGTCTACAGTAGGTTCACTAGAAGCATGCAAAGTCCTATCGTTTTTCTTTTTCTTCTTCTTAGAGGAACTAGGTGCCTCTAAATTATTTCTCTGAGAGTCTTGCTCGATTCTCTTAGGGTGGCCTTCAGGATACAAAGGTTCCTGAGTCATTCTACCAGTTCTAGTAGTCACTCTAACAGCAAAGTCATTTTTATTATTTAATTCATCAAGCAAATCATTTTAAGCTTTAAGTACTTGCTCAGCTTGAGTAGCAACCATAGAAGCATATTTACTAACGCGGTGAAGTTCATCTTTAACTCTAGCCAGATTATCACCTACGCATCCTATCTCGAAAGCGTTATTCTTTAACTCTCTACCAACATAAGCATTAAAACTTTCTTGTCTAGCCATAAAGTCATCAAATTCATCTAAGCATGGGCTATGGAATTTAGTAGAGGGGACTTCAACTTTATCATATCTATAGAGAGAATTTACCTTTACTACCTGTGTCGGGTTATCAAGACAATATGGTTCTTCAGGCAGTATATTAAGACCATGTATTTCTTCAATAGGTGGTAAATTCTAAACACCTTCAGCTTTAATACCTTTTTCTTTCATTGATTTCTTTGCCTCTTGCATATCTTCAGGACTGAGAAATAAAACACCTCTCTTCTTCGGAGTGAGTTTAGGAATAGACTCAGGAGTTGGCTCAATTGGTTCAGGAATTACTTCAGTAACTGGCTCAGGAAGAGTCCAATTATTTTCATTAGTCAACATATTATTCAATAGTATTTCAGCTTCGTCAACTGTTCTTTCCCTGAAAACACAACCAGCACAACTATCCAAGTAGTCCTTGGAAGCATCGACTAGTCCATTATAAAAGATATCACGTATTTCATTTTTCTTAAGAGGATGATCAGGCAAAGCATTAAGTAACCGGAGAAGCCTCCCCCAAGCTTGTGGGAGACTCTCTTCTTTAATTTGCACAAAATTATATATTTCCCGCAAGACAGCTTGTTTCTTATGAGCAGGGAAATATTTAGCAGAGAAGTAATAAATCATATCCTGGGGACTACGCACGCAACTAGGAGCAAGAGAATTATACCAAGTCTTAGCATCACCCTTTAATGAGAACGGAAATATCTTAAGGATATATAAATAGCGAGACTTCTCATCATTAGTAAACAGGGTGGCTATATCATTCAACTTGGTAAGATGTGCCACAACAGTTTCAGATTCAAGGCCATAAAAAGGATCAGATTCAACTAAAGTAATAATATCAGGATCAACAGAGAATTCATAATCCTTATCAGTAACACAGATAGGTGAAGTAGCAAAAGTAGGATCGGGTTTCATTCTAGCATTAAGAGACTGCTTCTTCCATTTAGCTAATAATTTCTTAAGATCATTTCTATCATTGCAAGCAAGAATTTCCATAGCAGCTGCTTCATTCATAACATAACCCTTAGGAACAACAGGTAATACATAATCATTGGGGGAACCTTCATCATCACTATCATCAATAATAGGTTCTTCAATATTTTCATTCCCCCTAACTCTAGCAAGTTGTTCATCAAGAAATTCACCTAATGGCAAAGTAGTATCACGCACAGAAGTAGTTTCATCATGCATAGAAGAAGTGGCATCATCAATAACATGCGACATATCAGAATTCATAGTAGTAGCAGGTTTAGGTGTGGCAAGCCTACTAATAACGGAAGGAGAATCTAGTGCAGAGCTAGATGGCAGTTCCTTACCTCCCCTCGTAGTTGAGGGCAAAATAGTAGTTCGATCGTCTTTCAAGTTCTTCATAGTGATCAACAGATATAAATCCCAAGTGACTCAGAGAATAGAGCTATGCTCCCCGGCAACGGCGCCAGAAATTAGTCTTGATAACCCACAAGTATAGGGGATCGCAACAGCTTTCGAGGGTAGAGTATTCAACCCAAATTTATTGATTCGACACAAGGGGAGCCAAAGAATATTCTTGAGTATTAGCAGTTGAGTTGTCAATTCAACCACACCTGGATAACTTAGTATCTGCAGCAAAGTATTTAGTAGCAAAAGTGGTATGATAATAATAGTAACGGTAGCAAAAGTAAAGATAAATGTTTTTGGGTTTTTGTAGTAGTTGTAACAGTAGCAACGGAAAAGTAAGTAAGCAAAGAACAATATATGAAAAGCTCGTAGGCAATGGATCAGTGATGGATAATTATGCCGGATGCGATTCCTCATGTAATAGCTATAACATAGGGTGATATAGAACTAACTCCAGTTCATCAATGTAATGTAGGCATGTATTCCGTAAATAGTCATACGTGCTTATGGAAAAGAACTTGCATGACATCTTTTGTCCTACCCTCCCGTTGAAGCGGGGTCCTAGCAGAAACTAAGGGATATTAAGGCCTCCTTTTAATAGAGAACCGGAACAAAGCATTAGCACATAGTGAATACATGAACTCCTCAAACTACGGTCATCACCGAGAAGTATCCCGATTATTGTCACTTCGGGGTTGTCCGATCATAACACATAATAGGTGACTATAGACTTGCAAGATAGGATCAAGAACACACATATATTGATGAAAACATAATAGGTTCAGATCTGAAATCATGGCACTCGGGCCCTAGTGACAAGCATTAAGCATAGCAAAGTCATAGCAACATCAACCTCAGAACATAGTGGATACTAGGGATCAAACCCTAACCAAACTAACTTAATTACATGGTAAATCTCATCCAACCCATCACCGTCCAGCAAGCCTACGATGGAATTACTCACGCACGGCGGTGAGCATCATGAAATTGGTGATGGAGGATGGTTGATGATGATGATGGCGACGAATCCCCCTCTCTGGAGCCCCGAACGGACTCCAGATCAGCCCTCCCGAGAGAGATTAGGGCTTGGCGGCGGCTTCGTGTCGTAAAACACGATGTAACTTTCTCCTCGATTTTTTTCTCCCTGAACGTGAATATATGGAGTTGGAGTTGACGTCGGTGGGGGTCCAGGGGGCCCACGAGATAGGAGGCCGTGCCCTAGGGGGGGCGCCCCCCTATCTCGTGGACAGGCTGTGGGCCCCCTGGCATTAATTCTTTCGCCAAAAATTCTTATTAATTCCAAAAGGTGCCTTCGTGGATTTTCAGGACATTCCGAGAACTTTTCTTTTCTACACATGAAACAACATCATGGTAGTTTTGCTGAAAACAACGTCAGTCCGGGTTAGTTTCATTCAAATCATGCAAGTTAGAGTCCAAAACAAGGGCAAAAGTGTTTGGAAAAGTAGATACGTTGGAGATGTATCACACTCCAAGGTTACTTCAGTCGGTATCTCTTGTTACACTTTGAATGTTCTTGATTCTAGGTTAGTGACCTTGGGTAGGGCATCTAGGTCAGGCCTGTGACCCTACCCTAGGTCCACGGCATCGTTAGGTACGTAGACACACTCTCCCCTCTCGTAGCTATGCATCTCCATGGATAGATCTTGCGTGTGCGTAGATTTTTTGGTTTTCCGTGCAATGTTCCCCAACACCATTGTCGATCAACATTACTAAAATCACTGATGAAACTGTGGCGCTAGAAGAGGTGGCTCCTCCACCAACTCCGTTCTCACTGATACAGATGATTGGCACCAATATGTGTGGAATTCCGGCCGATGAGCTCACTGAAGATGCCCCGATGGCCAGCTCAGCTGAGCCCTCCCCATCCACGTCGTAATTCTATTTATTTTATATGCAATGGTCCTTTTGGTTAATTGTAATGTTCTTTGTTGGAATGTTCGTGGTTTGAACTCGAGTGATAAATAGTTAGTGCTCTCAAATGCGATCACCTCTAATGGGTGTGCGGTTATTTGCTTGCAGGAAACTAAAAAGACTTCTTTTCATCTATCGTTCATTAAATCATGTTATCCTCGCCATTTTGATCAATTTGCTTACATCCCTTCTCGAGGGCCTTCAGGGGGAATTGCTACGATATGGAATAGCTCTATTTTCTCTGCCAATATTATTGTGACTGAAGAATTTGCTTTAGTTACGCGATTTGAATCGATGCAGTCTGCCCAACACTGGACCTTAGCGAATGTATATGGACCCTATCAAGGCAAACAATGCACCAATTTTGTAAACTGGCTATTTACTATGGACATCCCTCCAAATGAAGATTGGCTCTTTGTTGGGGATTTGAATTTTATTCGAGGCCCCGATAACAGGAATAAGCCTAGAGGGAACATTTCAGATATGAATACCTTCAATGATTTCATACGAACCCAAAGCTTGATTGAATTTACCTATTAAAGGGCGCACCTACACTTGGAGCATCGTGCATATTGGTTCATTGCTTGAATAAATCGACTGGTTCTTCACGACGAACAACTGGACCTCTTCATATCCCAATACTACGGTAAAACCTCTCACAAAACCGGTTTCAGATCATACACTGTGCGTTGTCAATATTGAAACGACAATACCAAGGTCCAAATTATTCAGTTTCAAGACCTACTAGATCCAACACCCTGGTTTTTTATGTTGTCCAGAACTCTTGGGCTAGGCCAGTCAAGTCTACTAATTGTGCAACCGTTCTTTCTAGAAAACTCAAAAACTTAAGACACAATCTCAAGCACCGGAGTAAGAACATATCAAAATTATCTATAGCTATTGAGAACTCCAATAGAACATTAAATGAGCTTGATGGACTTGAGAACAAAAGAATACTCACGGTTCCCGAGATGAACTTCTGAAGAATCCTAAAAGTGCACCTGCTCAGACTCTTATCTTATCAGCGGCAGTACTGGAGGAAGAGATGCACCATGCGTTGGGTTAAATTGGGTGATGAAAATTTGAAGTTTTTTCAAGCTATGGCGTCCGAAAGATACAAGAGGAACAATATCGCTTCTTTAACTATGACTGATTGGGCCACAATTGAAGATCATGTGGGCAAGGAATCGATCATCTTTCGAGCTTTTAGAGAACGACTAGGTACTTTAGCACACCACGATATGAAGTTCGACCTGCCAAGAATTATTAAAAGGTGTGCTGATCTTGAGCAACTCATGATATCGTTGACCAATGAGAAAATAGATGCCGTCATCAACTCCATGCCTGCAGATCGAGCACCAGGCCCAGATGGATTTTCTGGAGTATTTCTCAAGGCATGTTGGCCCATTATAAAGGAGGATTTTTACAAGATATGTCACTCCATGAAGGCAATTTAATCTAGAAAGCATAAATGAAGGATATATCACGTTGATACCCAAGATAAACTCTCCAGGCACAGTCAATGATTTTAGACCAATCATGTTGCTCAATTGTTACCTCAAGGTAATCACCAAAATCCTTGCCAAACGTTTACAAAAAAATCATTTTGAAGAGCATACACACAAATCAATACGGGGTTATCAAAGGGAGATCTATACAAGATTGCCTCTCTTGGGCGTTTGAGTACATTTACCAATGCCAAGCGTCAAAGAAAGAAATTATCCTCCTAAAACTAGACTTTGCCAAAGCATTTGATACCATTAATCATGAAGCAATTCTGGAAATTATGGCCAATATGGGGTTCAACGCAAAGTGGTTGAATTGAATTAGATGCATATTTTCCTCGGGCAAATCTTCTGTTCTACTCAATGGGACCCCAGGGAGACAATTTCATTGCAAGCGGGGTGTTCGGCACGGAGACCCATTATCTCCACTCATCTTTGTCCTTGCAACGGATCTTCTCCAAGCAGCCATCAATGATGCCTTTAGACAAGGACAAATCCAACTACATTTCCCTTGCCCTACTCAAACGGACTACCCAGTCATTCAATACGCAGACGACACAATCCTGGTCCTCCCTGCATGCCTAATCCAAGCAGCTCGCCTAAAAAACATTATATCTAACTACCCGACCTCGATTGGCCTGAAAATCAACTTTCATAAATCCACTCCAGTGCCAATCAACTGCGAGGTGAAACAAATTCAAGTGCTGGCCAATATCTTTGGATGCACTGTTGGAAAAATGCCATTTACTTATCTTGGCCTCCCCCTCGGGACTACCAGACCCACAGTGCAAGTTTTAATGCCCCTGGTTTGTGGCGTAGAAAGACGGTTGTCGACCAAACTCACCATGATTTCTTATGGAGGCAAGCTATCTCTCTTAAACTCAGTGATTACGTCGCTAATAATTTTTGCCCTATGCACCCTTAGACTCCCGGCAACGATCATTGAATTACTAGACACAGTCGGACGCAAAAGTCTTTGGACGAAGAAAACTGATCAAGGGGACAAATGTAACTCCCTTGCAGCATGGAACATGGTGTGCATACCGAAGGAATGTGGTGGGCTCGGGGTTCTTGATCTCAGAATACAAGGGGATGCTCTACTGTTGAAATACCTACATAAATTCTACAATCATTGGGACCTACCCTGGGTGGAACTCCTATGGAACACATATTACCAAGGAAAAATACCACATGCTTCTGATCCATGTGGATCGTTTTGGTGGAGAGATGACACTAAGCTAATGCCTGTCTACAAAGGAATCTCTAAGGTCAATGTGTCGCATGGTGGCAATGTGCTGTTCTGGAAAGATTTATGGTGCGATTCCATCCTGGCTGAGTCCTTCCCAAGAGCATTTTCCTTCGTCATCGGTGAAGACGCTACCGTTAGGGATTTCTTGGCGACCACGTCACTGGGACAAACCTTTCACCTACCGCTCTCTATACATGCGCATGCAGAGATTCGAGAACTTCAATCCGAGACAAGCCACGTAGCTCTGAGCGAAACCCTACCTAATGCTGACAAATGGACCTATGTCTGGGACCGCTGAATTTACGTCACACAAATATTACACCTTTTGCTTTCGTGACTTACAAGCTCACCAGAGCTATAAATGGTTATGGAAGTCCAAGTCAACGATGAAGATCAAAATTTTCGGTTGGCTTCTACCGTTGGACAGGCTCAACACAAGGAATATGTTGAAACGAAGACATTACAATATGGAAACAATCATGATCGCATATTATGTGGCTTTCCCATTGAGGAAACAGTTGAACACCTTTTCTTCGATTGCTCATACAGTTCAGCTTGCTGGCCGACGTTGCATCCTTCATGGCATCTAGACGAGCCTAGACTACAAAAAATCTCATCTG
Organism: Triticum aestivum; assembly: GCF_018294505.1. NCBI lineage: Eukaryota > Viridiplantae > Streptophyta > Magnoliopsida > Poales > Poaceae > Triticum > Triticum aestivum. Next base: position 174,557,893 of record NC_057798.1, read on the forward strand.
CAAGAGACTCATGGAACCAGCCACTCTTTATGGAAACATTTCTGCTGGCTGCATGGAGCATTTGGAAAGAGAGGAACAATAAGCACTTCAGGCCTCATTTGGATGCTAGGGGAGCTATTCCCAGGTAAGAGCCACCCCGGGTGAAATTATCTTGTGCAAATTGAAATCCCGTGGAAAATCAACATCATCATTTGGCTGACGGGAAGCCCAAACAAGAAAACAAAGAACTGAAGCAATTAAATCTACATCATCTAGGTGAGGGGAGTGGAAGGCAGAGATTGTGTTCACCGTTAATTTGACAATGGTGGGAGAGCTCCAAGATTCTGATAGCTCGCTCTTTGTTGTTCATCGGAGGAGACATTGTTGTTCACCAGAGAAAGGAGCCATGAGGGTAGTCTCGATCTCGTCAGAAGTAGAAACTGACCACTGGGCCGTCGACATCACCTGGCAGAGGATCTTGGCAGGAGGGGAGGGAGGGGGCACCGCCGGCGGAGGGAGAAGCTTTGGCCGGAGAGGCGGGCGGTCGCTGGAGGAAGATGCTCGAGAGGATCGAGTTCGAGTCTACGGCGTCGCTTGTCGAGGATTTACTGCCTGACCTGATGACATCAGGAAATCGCGCCCGGGGAAGGGCCATGGAAATGGCAGGGGTCCCTCCCGATAGTGGGCTTCCAAATGGCGGCGTGGGCTGCCCGAGGTGAAGTCAGCCTGTGGCTTCTTCCCCGGGGGACAAGGCCGGGATCCCCCAGGGATCTACTGCAACCAAACGAGGCCTCAGAGGGATCATTCCCTCCAAAGAAGCCTGGCTCAAAGGTTTAGAGAGGACTTTGCCCTCCTCACTCATAGAGTGAAGGAGAAACATAAACCCTTTATTTCTTCCTTGTTGAGCTTTCTCACCTGATTTTCACTCCCCCCACTCACAAAATGTGAGGTGGGCTGTAAGCTACTATGTACATACTCTATATTCTTTATTTAATTTAAAAGCAGTAGGAGGTACTCCTACTGTTGATAGTTCAAAAAAAATGCACCATAGCTCACAGCCCAAGTCTCCAGCACATCATGATCCAAGGATCGAGCCATTTCCAACATCAGGAATTCAGAATTCCAGACACACAACACACATGTAGGGTGCAGGCAAGAAACTACTCTTTTTTTTCGAGGGAACGAGAAAGGAACACTTGAGAGAGCTGCCGCTCACCGAAACACAACAACTCCAGCAGCAAAAGACAGGATTGCAATTCAAGGATAAAGCGCGACACTGGAGCCTGATAATTAACACGGCGAACAAGTCGCAAAAAGAGACACCGCTAGAATTTTCCGCTCACAATTCAGGCTAGGAGACGAACAGCTAAGCGAACAACAGAAAAGAGCAAGTATGTTTTGCAAGCTACTGATGTCCGATAGTCCCTAAACCAATCCCCTCGCTCTTCTTATTCAGTTGCACTGATGTCACCAGAGAAAGGCTTTTGCGGTCCAGATATCTGAAACAAAAGGGCGTAAACATCAGTTCAAACTCGAATATATTCATCCGAGCAAAAAGCCAGTAGATAGTCCACGCGATTCGAGGATATGATGAACCACACAGAGAAAGGGATCCAGTGGCACAGTTTCAGGACAAACATGTGTTGTGTGTTCAATACATCTCTGCAAATTACCACAGCTGTGGTTCGCTGCAGTTTCAATTAAACTTTGCAGACAATTATTAGACGGTTCTATGGACCCTTTTTATGATGTACTACTCTATTAAACTTCCTGATAGTAGCATACGAAAACACAACTTACAGCTAACTTGAATGATTATAAAATGCAGCTCATTGACTGTATGATACAGTATTAGCACAATACATTTTGTAGAAAGCATATTGTAAGCCCACCAAGTGTTACAGAACCTAAGTCCACATAAAAGGAGCAAACTGGCATTTAGTCACTGTTACTTTTTCTGCTATAGCCACCTACGAGCTTTATCACAAGTCTAATTCATAGCTGTTCCACGTGACCAACGTATCATTTGGATACGCTTCACAGTTTTACAAAAAATTCAAGCGAAAGCGTAATAATGTGCTTTTCTGATGTAAATTCTGATCAAAATAAATTATATGATGGAGATTATTTTTGATAAACAGGCAATAAAATGAAATATCAATAAGATGAATTGTACTAACAACATAATGATCATGACAACAATAAGGCTGGTGAATTGTTGAATAGGGATCACCATTTAATAGCGATGGGCATGCATCCGCAAATCAAAAGCATCACATGATCAACTTTGTGTAATATGAACAGTGCAAACAGAATCATGCAATCAGGAGTTAATTTCAAACAATGGCCTTGCAAATAAAGGCGAGCCTTAAACTTACTTTCTTTCATCCATGCAGGGTGCATTATTTGCTTCACCATAAGCTCCCTAAGTTGCTTTGCTTCGGGGACGACAAACACTATGAATCCCCAAACTAATCTGGGGATATTCTACAGTCTACAGACTTTTGGAGAACTCATCTAGAGGCTACAACAGATTACCAGCTACCCATAGACACAGGATAGATTACCACACAACATAAGACTAACATGACAGACACGAAATTAAAAGCAAAAGTGACAGCAAAGGAGCAGTCTATGTAGGAATTCCTCCAACCATGCTATCCTACACCATTTTGATGGAATATACCTCACCAATCGCATCAACTAAAACATCCTCCTGGAATTGTCATCTTCCCTCAGGAACGGCAGGTCAGGCAAATTCTCCATTATATCATCTGATGCATCAACATCCAAATCAAACCCAATGTCCCCATCCGCACCAAAATGCAACATCATGCTGTCATCAGTTGCCTTTGCCACCTCATTTATGTTAATTCCTCTTGAATTCTCAGTGTGTCCACTCTCTGCATTTTCACTCCAATCAGGCCCAAGCAACGATGGCTCAATGCCGCTCTCCACACCGCCAGAAGCATGCTTTTTGAGGCCTCCCCCAACCTTCTTGCGGGCTGCTGTCTTCTTGATTTTACCTCTAGGCGGCCCTGTTGCCACAGTGCCACCACCAGCACTCTTATTCCCAGGATGTGCATTTGATGGCGGTGCATTGGCATTAGTATGTCCAACTCCAACATTATTCCCAACATTCTGCTTACCAAAATTATCCGTAGGTGCTGGCTGAGATGCTGGCTGTGGAGCAGATGAATCCCGTGGCATCGGGAAAAACGGCTTCCAGTCAGTGCTCAGATCAGCGGGCTTAGGAAACCCCATTGGGATGAAACCCCAGGCGCAGTAGTAATAGTCGGTGCCGGGCACAATAGGCGGAGCCGCCGGGAGCTCGGTGGCCACGAACGCTCGCCGGCACCCGGCACTCGCGCACATGAGCGAGCGCCCCACCAGCAGGCGCTCGTACTGGTGCACATGGCAGCAGTGGGGGCAGACCGTCCAGAACGTATCTTCTGCGGCGGAGGCGCCGCCGGGAGCAGCAGGGGCGGGAGCGGTGCCGGTGGAGGTGCTCTCGGAGAGGTGGGCGAAGGCTTCTTCAACGGCGCGGAGGGCGGTGTCGGCGCCGGGGTGGGGATTGCGGCGAGGGGCGAGGAGGTTGGCGAGGCGGCGGAAGGCCCGCTTGACGTCGGCGCTGTCGGGGTTGGGCTGGAGCTGGAGGATGGCGAGGGGATCAGGGCGGCCGGAGGGGAGGAGGCGCTGGGCGGCGAGGTGGACGTCGGCGACGGCGAGGAGCTCGTCGGCGCCGGGGAGGAGGGGGTCGGCGTCCACCGCGTGCTCCGCAAAGCGCTTGCAGCCGACCAGGTCGCGCGCGGCGAGGAGCTTGGCGGCGATCTCCAGCGACCGCGCCGGCTCCCCGCCGCCGCCACCGGCGGAGGAATCCATGCGGTGCGGGTGTGGGTGGGAGTGGGGGAAGTCAGCGAGTGCTTGTGGGGGCACAGCTGTCAGACCGGCGCTTAAGACCTTCTCGTTTCGGCGAGACAGCTGGTGAGTGTTGTGAGAGCAAAATCGCCGCTTGGAGGCTTGATGGTGAGCATCTCTCTCACCCTCTCTGTTTATATAGACCACCCTCTAAAAAGATTTCCTCTCTAATTTTTCATCTCCCCTATTTACAGCGATTTATTTACTACGATTTACAAAGATTACATTCGTAACAATTACGATACCAACAGTAATAATTTAGTTTTTTCTTTGACGGCGCTACGGCGGGCTTACGCCAGCCTGAACCATTTCATTACTAGATAAAATAGTACATTTACAAGGTAGAGAAAGGGAGGGTGGGGGGTTGAGAGTACAAATCAATTAAGCTACCATCTCATAGATAAGTGAAACAACATGGTACTCCAATCTCGAAGAAGGTGCAGAACTTGCTCATTGGAGCATCTATTGGACCAAAGCATGAGGTCGTCGGCAGCCGAGCGGGCTACGAGGTTGATCGGTTGAAGTTCATTCCGAAAAGCTTTTGCATTTCTTCTTTTCCAAATATTCCACAGAATAGCAATGATAATGGTGGAGCGAGGTTTGTTGGTTAGGCCCTGTCCCCAGAGCTGGTGTAGGTCCGTTGGTAGCGTGGCAGTAATTGAATTTAGCTCTTCCCAAAACAGACGCAGGTGGTGGCATTGCAGGAGGAGGTGAGTGATTGATTCTATATCCGGGCAGAACGGGCAGCAGGCGGAGTTTGTTAACCCCCTTTTGAATCGTCTTTCATCGGTGAATAGCCGGTTTTTATGTGCTAGCCAAAGAAAAATTCTGCATTTGTTGGGTGCATAGTTCTTCCAAATGGTCGCTGCGAAGGGGTCAATTGGCTTGTTGATCCAAACAGCCTTGTAGACAGATTTGCAAGTCATAGGCTTGCCATCAAAACGTCATTGTTCGTTTATCCATCACCTGCAAATTCAAGGAAACAGATGCAAGCATAGCGCGAAGGTTTCCCAATTCGAGTTCGGCGGCATGAGTAAGGCGAGGAGCCAAGTCATGGTTCAAAGCAGGATAGCCTAGCACCCGTGCGACAGTGGACGCGGGTCCGAGAGTATGAGAAAAAAGTGCAGGGAAAATTGTTGCAAGGTTTTCAGTGGAGCCATTAAACCATAGATCTAGCCAGAAAGCGGTTGTTGTACCATTACTAATATCCACCTTAGTTATGGAACGGAAGAATTCTAGCCCCACGGCGATATCATGCCAAACATTGGACTCAAAGGGATGCGGAGAATCAAGGTCATGAGTATCAGACCATCCATATTTCAGAGCAAGATGAGAGCTACCCCTATAAGCAATGTACGAGTGAAGTTTATTTAGATGGGAAAGAAGTAGGCAAGAGTTTAAGTGTTGAAGAGAGGAGAAACCTAGACCCCCATGTGAGAACGGCGCACAAACAAGCTCCCAAGCCACTTTACACTGCCCACCAGACACTTTTTCCTGACTCGCCCAAAGAAAGGACCTGCATCATTTATCGATGTCCTGGACAATGCCCACCGGGAGCAGTAGAGCAGTCATGGCGTAGATAGGTAAGGCCCTAAGGACCGCACGAACCAGAATGGCACGACCGACAAGAGATAGAAGTACCCCTCGCCACCTAGCTAGACGACGGTCGATCTTATCTATGATGAAAAGGAAGTATTTCATATTGATTTTGTGGGTGGACAAAGGTAGACGAAGGTAAGACTGATGGAAGGATGCCACTTTGCATCCCAAAATATTGGCAAGCTGGACAGCGAGTCCAGGTTCGACATGAATAGGAGCGAAAGTGCTTTTGTGAAAATTAATGTGCAAGCCAGTGGCCGCCGAGAATTCAAGAAGGATAGATTTGAGTGTTTGTAGTTGATCATGTTCTGGTTGAAGGATGATGAGGGTGTCATCCGCATATTGGAGCACAGGGCAAGCAATGGAGGGGGTCGATCGGGTGAGAGAGCCGACCATTGGACGAAGCTTGTATGATTAGACGTTGAAGGACGTCGGCAACAATAATGAAAAGGTATGGGGATATCGAATCCCCTTCTCGAAGCCCCTGTTTGCAGTTGATCCATGGCTCTGGTTTACCATTAAGAAGCACAGCTGACTGGCTGGTCACATTGAGATTATTGATCCAATCACACCAGGTCGAAGGGAACCCCTTAGCTCTCAAAATGGAAGACAAGGCCATCCAAGACACGGAGTCGAAAGCCTTTCGAAAGTCTAGTTTGAGAACTATAGACGATTTTTTTACGTTTGAAGCAAGTTTGGACGATATCCGCAACGTAGGTGAAATTTTCAGCAATACCACGGCTTTTAATAAAGCCGGATTGGTCCTAGTGAATGATAGATGGGATTAATGGTTGGGCTCTAAAGGCTAGGCATTTAGAGCTAATCTTGATGAGACAGTTTTGCAAGGACACAGGCCGGAAATTTTCCGGGGTCATGGCGCCCATTTGTTTGGGGAGGAGCACAATGTAGGACTTGTTAATCCTTGCTAGATCAGCGGTACCTTTGTGGAAATCATTCATGAGGTCAAGCAAGTCAAATTTGAGAAGATCCCAATTAGCTTTAAAAAAGCCGGACCAAATCCGTCGGGCCCTGGACTTGCATTGATGTTCATGCTTAGAATAGCAGCGCGAATTTCGTCCAATGAAAAAGGCCCAGTGAGAGAGGTAGCTTGCGAAGGGGTCAGTTTAGAGCCGATCATGAGGTCATCTAGATCAAAAGAAAAGACAAGGTAGATTGAGTCCCCAATAAACTAGAGAAGTAGGTACATAAAATCGCGTCCTTCCCGCTATGTGAAGTCACGTCCGTCCCATTTACATGCAGAAGGGGAATTTGATTTTTTTAAAATCAAACAGAGGCACACACATGCATATAAGCAGAATTTTTGTCACCGAGAGTACACTCCCTAATTTTTTCCCATTGGCGCTAGTAGGCTGCAAGGAGTTTGTTATGGCGGTGAAGGGCAAGTTTTACCGCTATACGCAGAGTAAGCTCGAGAGAAGAGAGCGGTTGAACTTCTTCTAGTTTGTCCAGAACAGGAATAGTCGTCGTACAATTTGTAGCCATCCGCCTAGGAGATTTTGCGTTAACAACCTGAAAGATCGAGGATGTCGCCTAGAGGGGGGGGGTGAATAGGCGCTTTAAAATAATTACGGTTAAGGCTTGAACAAATGCAGAATAAACCTAGTGGTTAATTTGTCAAGCACAAAGCCTAAAACAACTAGGCTCACCTATGTGCAACAACTTATGCTAAGCAAGATAAGCAACTACGTGATAGCAAGATATATGACAAAGAACAATATGGCTGTCACAAAGTAAAGTGCATAAGTAAAGGCCTCGGGAAAGAGATAACCGAGGCACACGAAGACGATGATGTATCCCGAAGTTCACACCCTTGCGGATGCTAATCTCCATTTGGAGCGGTGTGGAGGCACAATGCTCCCCGAGAAGCCACTAGGGACACCGTAATCTCCTCACGCCCTCGCACAATGCAAGATGACGTGATTCCACTAAGGGACCCTTGAGGGCAGTCACCGAACACGTACAAATGGCGACCCTTGGGGGTGGTCACCGAACTCGTACACTTTGGCAATCCTTGGGGGCGGTCACCGGTACCCGTCAAATTGCTCGGGGCGATCTCCACAACCTAATTGGAGACCCCGATGCTTGCCCGGAGCTTTACACCACAATGATTGAGCTCCGAACAACACCAACCGTCTAGGGCGCCAAGGCACCCAAGAGGAACAAGCTCTAGGGTGTCCAAACACCCAAGAGTAACAAGCTCAAGGGTACCAAGCACCCAAGAGTAATAAGCTTCTCAACTTGTAACTTCCAAGTATCACGTGAAGAACTCAAACTGATGCATCAAATGCAATGGCAAGGGCACACGGAGTGCCCAAGTCCTTCTCTCCCAAATCCCACCAAAGCAACTAATGCTAGGGAGGAAAATGAGAGGAAGAACGAAAGAAGAACACGAAGAACTCCAAGGTCTAGATCCAAGGGGTTCCCCTTACTTAGAGGAGAAAGTGATTGGTGGAAACGTGGATCTAGATCTCCTCTCTCTTTTCCCTCAAGAACTAGCAAGAATCATTGGAGGGATTGAGAGTTAGCAAGCTCGAAGAAGGTCAACAATGGGGGAAGAACACGAGCTTAAGAGATAAGGTTCAATGGGGAAGAAGACCCCCTTTTATAGGTGGGGGAAAATCCAACCGTTATGCTCACAGCCAGCACAGAGCGGTACTACCGCTCGTCCTCACGGTACTACCGCTAGGATCGCGGTACTACTGCTTGCGAGCAGTACGAAAAAAATACTTCCGTACCTACCTCCGCAGGACTTGGGACGAGTTTTTTGGTCCGGAGCAGTACTACCGCTGTAGGAGCTGCGGTAGTACCGCTCTGGAGCGGTAGTAAAAAATTACATCGGCTCCAATTCGCGGTAGTACCGCTGCAGCCTTTTCAGAACACCAAAACTGCCACAACTTTTGCAAACGGACTCCGAATTCGATGAAACCAAGTTTGTTGGAAAGCTAGCGACAAGGGCTAACACAATCTTGAAAGAAATATCAATAAGAAGAAAAATAGAAAAGGCCCATAAGAAAAATGTGAGAACCGTTCCTCGGATAAGACCGGTAAAACCTCCAACACCGAAAACATCATAGAAGACGCATGCGAACTTCGTTTTCGATGAACTCAAGCTTGTCATCAAGATGACCATAAGCTCTAAGACTCACAAACAGAACCAAACAAGAACCGAGAAACATGATGCAAGGATGCAATGGTTTGAGCTCTCTACTAACGATACGACCAAGCTACAAACTTGAGAGCCCCCCTTGATAGTACAGCAAACGATCCTATAACCCGGTCTCCCAACTACCACCACGAGACCAGTAAAATAGAAAACCTATCAAGGGCAAACCTTTGCCTTGCACACGGTCCACTTGAGCTAGATGATGACGATCTTGACTCCCTCAAATTGGACCACCTTTCTTGATTGCGTTGGCTCGATGAGGACTAGATGATTGCTCCCTCATAGTCCACTATGGGTGAGCCACTCTTCGGCACATCTTCACAAGTCCATTGTCACCACAATGGACGGCAAGCTTCAAGCACTTGATCTCTTCGTGATGCATCACTTGAACGTGCACACCGCAACCTAACCCCACAAAGAACTCTCACAAAGACCATGGGTTAGTACACAAAGCGTAATTGACAATGCTTACCATACCATGGGATCACTTGATCCCTCTCGGTACATCTTCTACGCTTTGTGAGTTGATCAACTTGATTCACTCTTGACTTAGTCTTGATCAACCTTGAACCTTTCCAACTCTCTTCATTTGGATGATGCCTTGAAGGTAAGCATGAATGATCACACAATCTTCTTATTCAAGACATGCTTGCAATAAGCTCAACTCTCACATGACCAATCTTTGGATAACTCCTTAATAGCACATTGGTCGACACAAGCTCTCCTTGAAACCAACACATGTACTCCAAAAAAATCCTATGGACAAGACCTTCAAATATAACTCAAGGCAACCATTAGTCTATAGAGATTGTCATCAATTACCAAAACCAAACATGGGGGCACCGCATGTTCTTTCAATCTCCCCCATTTTGGTAATTGATGACAATCACTTTCAAGAGAGTTTATATAAGGAATTATGCATCACCATGCAATGCAACAACCAATGATGCATGAGTAAGAGATGCAAATGCTTAGGAACAAAACCAAAGCAAGAGGAGAGAAATCTCTAAACTTCTCCACAAAACTCTCTGAAACTTCTCCCCCATTGGCATCGATTGCCAAAATGGGAGAAAAGCTTAGAACGACAATATAAATTGTGTTCCTCCATAATTTGTGTATCTCTCAAAAATTGAATGGAATGCAATACGCATATCCAATGGTAAATACTTGGAGGAAGACAAACTATATTGAGGCCCAAAGATTGCAAAAGAATGATATGCCACAAAGACATAACAAAGAGAGAAACAAGCAAATGAGCAATCAAAAGATACCAATTGAAGCAAGGAATCAAATGATATAAATTGAACCAACTAGACCAAAGATCCTATGAGCCACATGAATGAAGGATATTATGATATGAGCAAAGGAGTGTTCTAAATAAGCTAGAGAAGCTCCCCATGATTTGTGCACACATAAGAATATTTGTATTTGGATAGAAAGTGCACAAAATAGGATCATAGCTCCCCCAAAATCAGTAGAAGCTCACAACAAGTGCAAGTAAGCATGTAGGAAACAAAGCCTAGCACTTGCAACAAACAAATGGTTGAGCAACATATAAAAGAGGCAACTTAAGAGAAGGCTCAACCAAAATGATGTGTGTGATTCATGGCAAAGCACTTGAGAAGACTAATGTATGGATGAGCATTAAGCATCAACATAGTCTTGGATAGTGGATATACAAGGTGCATGACATGTCCTCCCCACACACACCAAGCAAAAGGGTTCACAAGCACACTAAAAATTCAAAATGAAGAACCAACACTTGTGACAACCCATGGTGAAGATAGAAGACGAAAGCCTCATCAAGACGAGGGATACCAATTAAGATGGCAAAAGCCTCACAGAGATAAGCATGAGGAAAATAATCTTCACCACACAAGAGTGCATCAAGATGCAACGAGATAAGACATGCACTCAAGGCAAAAGCTTTCACAGAGCCACCAAAGAAAAAAACAAAAGAAAGACAAGGTGGACGTGAAAGAAAGGATATCATCTAGAACTTCTTTCAAGTGTATAAGATTCTAGGTAGACGAAATCATGATGATATATATCTACAAAAGGATGTACACCCGGAATAGTTACAACACGAAGGAACAAGATATCCAAAAGGAAGTCATAGATATAGCAATAAGATATTTGCTTTGAAGCATAGCACATGGCTAGATATGGTCTTATTGTATATAGATGAATTCCTACCACACAACTATCAAAGACATCACAACTAGCAACATGAGATCATCGTTGAGATGCTTTGAGAAAGGGAACAAGTATCACAAGATGGAATGACTATCATGCCAAGATGCAACCTACACAAGGTTGAATGCAAGAAAAGAATGCATAAATAGATACTTATTACCGAGATATTACTGGAAGGATGTAGAAGAAACCAATTGAAGGTAATAGATAGTAGTTCATTGAGCATCCTAGCTTGACTCCAATAAGCACGTGATGACACCACCTTCCTTGTGAGTCAGCCGAGCATCCAATGCATCTCCAATCGTTCCTAGAACAACAACACAAACAAAATGGTACACAAACTCATTGGGACCAAAGAGTTAGAGAACCAACAATACATAGGACGAACTCCACATAGATATGTGCATATAGATATGAAAATGAATCTCATGCACATCTCATCCAACTTGAGACTTGGTGGAATTTCCCCTATATATTGGGTCAAAGAAAGAAAACATGCCAAAGGAACTACATGAAGTTAAAATGCATGCTCAAGACTTTCAAGAACCGATACCAAAATACAAGGAAAAACCAAGTGAAAAGGATACCAAATGGAGAAATCATCACTTGGAAGATATCATTAAAAGATACATCAAGGAATGAGATGTCCATTGGAACACACAAAAAAGGTGTCAAACTCCCAAAAGAGAGAATGGTTCCAAACAAACCAAGCCCTCTGCAAAGTTTCATGATGGCACAAAGTACCAAAAATAAATGACTTGCCTTCCACAAACACACACTTGAAAAGGATCAGAAGATGAGTGTTTCATAGAAAATAGGATAGCTCCCCCAAGACTAGTGCATTATAGAGAATTTGCATTTGAATACAAAAAGCACAAGTTGGGATCACCACTTTCACTATATCTATACAAACACTAGAAAAGCTCAAGGAAATAACAAGATCCACAAGTGGTATGGAAAACAATGGGAGTTGACACAATCCTAGTAAAGAGATAAGGCAAATAAAAGCAAAGGCCAATGTAAAGATGATCAATAATTTGTACCAAACATAAGTGAGTACCAATTGTCAAAAGACAAGGAGTATTTGGAAATAATTCCCGTTGGTAGATAGCAATGATATCCAACATCATCTTCACACCAAACACATGAAAATTGCAACTTGTAGAGCTAACATGCCACCTAGGAACAAGATAATTTACAATATCAATTCTAGGTGACAATATCTCAAATGTACACATTTTCTAGGCTTGTAATATCCACATAGCATATTACTCCCCCATAGTGTGATACCAATAAAAACTTAACAAGAGGCAATAAAAAGGATCCAACAAGAGATAATTAATGGACTATTTAGAATTTGAATTTCTCATGAGAAGACATACCACATAACGACTAGATAATCTTGTAATATCAATACTAAGTGGTATTCCCCATGTACCCACCTTTATAGGATTGCGAAGTGCACAAAGCACATCACTCCCCCATAATGGGATATTCCATTAATCTCTCACAAGAGCCAACTAAGATACAAACAAGATGCATAAAGGCTCAACATACGACACACATGTATATGATGTGCAAACCAACACACACATACTTGATTACTCAAGATAAGCAATTGGAGGCACAACATATACAAACACATGCAAGGAACAAAACCAAAACATGCAGAGGGGCAAGTACCTTTCAATGTAAACAATTTAAGTACGAGTTACCGCAAGGAAGAACATTGGATATAACATAACTTGAGAGTCTTAATGACTTGGATTGAGAAAATATGAATGATGAAGACCGCTCAAATCTTCATAATGTAGCCAAGTCTCCATTGCCCTCCAAAACACCTATTTATCAAGTTTGAGCTTGTTGGTCCCCAACCAAGTTGGGTCCTAAGAGGTTAGTCACAATAGGCTTGTCTACCCAAATGGTTCTTTGCTTGACACCACTTTGAGTACCAACAAACTTGGCAAACACATTGCCAACCTTATCCTTCCCAAGAGAATAGATATTATCAATAATAATTGGGTTGGATAAGTTACCACTAGTGCATGAAGAAGCGACGTGACCTTTCTCACGACATAAGTAGCAACGTCTACTCTTCATTTTCTTCTCACTTGATTTCTCAACAAGAGAGGCATTAACTTGAGTCTTCTTGGGAAGTGGCCTTTCCTCAACTTGAGGTTGAGCATGAGATTGAACTTGTGGCCTCTTCCCTTGTTGCTTGTCACCAATGGCATTCTTCTTCAATGTGCAATATCTAACATGATGCCTCAGTTTTGCACTTGAAGCAAATAATCTTGGCCGAATTCTTGACTTGTTTTTGTCCCTTCTTCTTGTTGCTCTTGGACTTCTTCTTATTGGAGTTGAATCCAAGTCCACCTTTGTCATTGGGGGATTTTTGCACACTCAAGATATTGTTGAGTGTGGATTTCCCTTCATGGCTCTTTTCCAAGTCTTTCTTCAAAGAAGTGACTTGGGCCTTGAGCTCTTTGATTTCCTCTACATGGTTAGTCTCAACACAAGTACTAGAGGAAGTATAAGCTTCATCGTTAGAGCAACAAGGCAAGGAAAGCAATTCATCACAAGATGTACCAACATTGTGAGTAGATGAATTACAAGGACTAGCACATGGCAATATAGTATTTTGACTAGAAGTGGTGCTAGTATCCACATGAGGCTCACTAGATGTTACCTTAGCAATCATGGCCTCATGAGCTATCTTTAGCACATTATGGGATACTAGAAGATCATCATGAGAGCTTGAGAGCTTTCCATGGCTTTCTTCCAATTTCCCATAATTGCTAGATAGCAATTCAAGTTGAGCGTGTAGCTCAACATTCTCCTTCAAAATGGATGCTTCACAAGTAATAGAGTTAGTAGCACAAGCATCATCATTAACAATAATAGGAGGGGGCAACTTGGCAAGCTCTTTTAAATAAGAAGCTTCAAGTTGAGCATGAGACCCGGTGAGTTTGATGAGCTCACCCTTGATGACCCTTGAGCCATTTTCGAGGTGCTCAAAATCCTCAAGGAGTCTAGCATGAGCAACTTCAAGCTTAGCACTTTTAGTTTTGAAATCATTGGCCACCTCAAGATTTCTATCATGAGATTCCCTCACTCTAGATAATTCTAGAGCAAAAGTCTCCTCAAGATATTCGGAGGTGGTTTGTTCATGTTCAAGAGCTTTAGATAGCTCCGCAATCTCATTTTCATAATCACGCTCATGAGCCTCCATTTTCTCAATGGTGACATCATGCTCCTCTAGATGAGTTTCCAGCTCCTCATTGTATTTCTTGCCTTCAATGGCAATGGACATTATTTCCATGAAGTTGGAACGAGCAATTTTATTTTTATGAAGAGCTTTAAAAATCATTTCCCCCTTAGTTTTTAAGGAGGCAACATTACCATTCTCTTCATCATTATCATCATCATCATTAGCATCAACATCATCATCGAGACATATTGGGGTTCAAAGTAGGAGATACCTTTGACGCCTTAGCCATAAGGCAAAAAGCTATAGATGATGATGTAGGATCCCTTGGGGCACCATTAAACACCACATCTTGTTCCATGGAGTGTTGGGTTTCCTTTACATTGTTAGCACAACAATTCGAGGAAATAGATGCATTTTTATCATGGCAACAAGACATAGCAAGCATATCATCATGAGATTTAGTCAGGCAATTTCTACATGATATGCAAGGACTATCAACACAAGCATGTGAAACATTTAGAGTGCTCGAAGTGCTAAAGTCAAAAGATGAAGCATTGCAATAAGAAAGTGATGAAGGATTATCAACAATAAGCCCACTATCGTCATTGCAATGAACACCACTACTCACCATGTCATTACCTTATGGAAAACCACATGTAGGTGAAGTAGAAGAAGTTGAGAATGCAACACGATCGGAGGTGGAGGGAGAACGATCATCCTTACAAATCTTGGACACACCATATTTATCTTGAAGCTTTGTCCACAACTCATGAGCATCCCGGAACGACATGAGTTCAAATATAACTACATTGCTCAAAGCATTGAAAAGCACATTAGAAGCTTGAGCATTGAGATAAGAGTTTTTCTCATCCACTAAAGATAAGCTTTGGGGATCCTTTGGAGGAGAAAAACTCATATCTACAATTCGCTCTAAATTTGGGTCCATGACCCTAAAGAGATTAAGCATGCGAATTACCCAAACATCAAAATTTGTGCCATCGAAACTAAGAGTGTTAGAGAATCCTAATCCCCTAGTCGACATGTTTACTCTCTAGGCGAGCAAGCCCAACAAAGAGAGACGAGGCTCTGATATCAATTGAAAGATCGAGGATGTCGCCTAGAGGGGGTGAATAGGCGCTTTAAAATAATTACGGTTAAGGCTTGAACAAATGCGGAATAAACCTAGCGGTTAATTTGTCAAGCACAAAACCTAAAACAACTAGGCTCACCTATGTGCAACAACAACTTATGCTAAGCAAGATAATCAACTAAGTGATAGCAAGATATATGACAAAGAATAATATGGCTATCACAAAGTAAAGTGCATAAGTAAAGGCATCGGGAAAGAGATAACCGAGGCACACGGAGACGATGATGTATCCCGAAGTTCACACCCTTGCGGATGTTAATCTTTGTTTGAAGCGGTATGGAGGCACAATGCTCCCCGAGAAGCCACTAGGGCCACCGTAATCTCCTCACGCCATCGCACAATGCAAGATGACGTGATTCCACTAAGGGACCCTTGAGGGCGGTCACCGAACCCATACAAATGGCGACCCTTGGGGGCGGTCACCGAACCCGTACAGTTTGGCAACCCTTGGGGCAGTCACCGGTACCCGTCAAAATGCTCGGGGTGATCTCCACAACCTAATTAGAGACCCCGATGCTTGCCCGGAGCTTTACACCACAATGATTGAGTTCCGAACAACACCAACCGTCTAGGACACCAAGGCACCCAAGAGGAACAAGCTCTAGGGTGTCCAAACACCCAAGAGTAACAAGCTCAAGGGTACCAAGCACCCAAGAGTAATAAGCTTCTCAACTTGTAACTTCCAAGTATCACGTGAAGAACTCAAACCGATGCACCAAATGCAATGGCAAGGGCACACGGAGTGCCCAAGTCCTTCTCTCCCATATCCCACCAAAGCAACTAATGCTAGGGAGGAAAATGAGAGGAAGAACGAAAGAAGAACATGAAGAACTCCAAGATCTAGATCCAAGGGGATCCCCTCACTTAGAGGAGAAAGTGATTGGTGGAAACATGGATCTAGATCTCCTCGCTCTTTTCCCTCAAGAACTAGCAAGAATCATTGGAGGGATTGAGAGTTAGCAAGCTCGAAGAAGGTCAACAGCGGGGGAAGAAACGAGCTTAAGAGATAAGGTTCAATGGGGAAGAAGACCCCCTTTTATAGGTGGGAGAAAATCCAACCGTTATGCTCACAGCCCGCACAGAGCGGTACTACCGCTCGTCCTCACGGTACTACCACTAGGGATCGCGGTACTACTGCTTGCGAGCGGTACGAAAAAAATACTTCCGTACCTACCCCCGCAGGACTTGGGACGAGTTTTTTGGTCCGGAGTGGTACTACCGCTGTAGGAGCCGTGGTAGTACCGCTCTGGAGCGGTAGTAAAAAATTACATCTGCTCCAATTCGCGGTAGTACCGCTGCAGCCTTTTCAGAACACCAAAACTGTCACAACTTTTGCAAACGGACTCCGAATTCGATGAAACCAAGTTTGTTGGAAAGCTAGCGACAAGAGCTAACACAATCTTGAAATAAATATCAATAATAAGAAAAATAGAAAAGGCCCATAAGAAAAATGTGAGAACCGTTCCTCGAATAAGACCGGTAAAACCTCCAACACCAAAAACATCATAGAAGACGCATGAGAACTCCGTTTTTGATGAACTCAAGCTTGTCATCAAGATGACCATAAGCTCTAAGACTCACAAAGAGAACCAAACAAGAACCAACAAACATGATGCAAGGATGCAATGGTTTGAGCTCTCTACTAACGATACGATCGAGCTACCAACTTGAGAGCCCCCCTTGATAGTATGGCAAACGATCCTATAACCCGGTCTCCCAACTACCACCACGAGACCAGTAAAATAGAAAACCTATCAAGGGCAAACCTTTGCCTTGCACATGGTCCACTTGAGCTAGATGATGACGATCTTAACTCCCTTAAGTTGGACCACCTTTCTTGATTGCATTGGCTCGATGAGGACTAGATGATTGCTCCCTCATAGTCCACTATGGGTGAGCCACTCTTCGGCACATCTTCACAAGTCCATTGTCACCAAATGGACGGCAAGCTTCAAGCACTTGATCTTTTCGTGATGCATCACTTGAACATGCACACCGCAACCTAACCCCACAAAGAACTCTCACAAAGACCATGGGTTAGTACACAAAGCGTAATTGACAATGCTTACCATACCATGGGATCACTTGATCCCTCTCGGTACATCTTCTACGCTTTGTGAGTTGATCAACTTGATTCACTCTTGACTTAGTATTGATCAACCTTGAACCTTTCCAACTCTCTCCATTTGGATGATGCCTTGAAGGTAAGCATGAATGATCACACAATCTTCTTCTTCAAGACATGCTTGCAATAAGCTCAACTCTCACATGACCAATCTTTGGATAATTCCTTAATAGCACATTGGTCGACACAAGCTCTCCTTGAAACCAACACATGTACTCCAAGAAAATCCTATGGACAAGACCTTCAAATATAACTCAAGGCAACCATTAGTCTATAGAGATTGTCATCAATTACCAAAACCAAACATGGGGGCACCGCATGTTCTTTCACAACCCACTTCTTAGTCATATTGCGAGTGCGTTTAAGCTTCAGGCAAAGGCGGAGCTAGATCATGGAAATCTAGTCTGTAGTAAAACATGAGCCCTCGAACGAAGGGGTGAACGGAGAAACCTAGCCCCCGGAGGAAGTGAGGGATAAATACGACCCTCTCATTGGGTCTAGGAGTAGGGATAACCTGCCCTTGTGCAGAAGCCTGTGAAGGATGTCCGCGGTCAAATACCTCGCCTCCCTGAGCTTCGTGATATCCTCTTCCGTGACATGAGAAGCCGTCCATCGGCCTTGAAAGCTGGATCCGGACATGGCCTGGGGTTCAAAGCGACTGGCTAGACCTTGGGTGTTGGAACTCGAGGTGGGAGGACGAGAGGAGTAGCGTAGAGGAGAAAGGCGGGTCCCGACCTCCTTATAAAGATGACGAATATCAAACATCCCCTACGTGGCCTTAAAACATGCATATTCCCGAGGAATCATACCAACGGGACGGTTGGGTTACCCACGCCCGTGTTGATGGGAATCCCGCAATAAGGGGACACGATCTCCACTTCGACAAGACATGCCAATAAAACCACCTCATGAAGCGTGGAGCAGCAGGTTGGAAAAACGATTTGAAATAATGGTCGAATGATGTAATGTCGTGTTGTAAAAGCTGTCAGCGGATTGGACTCGTGAAAACATTATGCTCTCCATGGTGGTATATGGAATTTGTTTTGCAGAGCCGGACACGATTCTTATGTTGAAGATCTACTTTGGAGTATTCGTAGAAGGAACCCGCCTTGCAATGCCGAAGACAATCCGCGCGCCGGACTCATTGTCATTGAAGCCTGGTTCAGGGGCTACTGAGGGAGTCCTGGATTAAGGGGTCCTCGGACAGCCGGATTATATGCATATGCCAGACTATTGGGCTATGAAGATACAAGATAGAAGACTTCGTCCCATGTCCGGATGGGACTCTCCTTTGCATGGAAGGCAAGCTTGGCGATTCGGATATGAAGATTCCTTTCTCTGTAACCAACTCTGTGTAACCCTAGCCCCCTCCGGTGTCTATATAAACCGGAGGGTTTAGTATGTAGGACAACAACAATCATAATCATAGGCTAGCTTCTAGGGTTTAGCCTCTACGATCTCGTGGTAGATCAACTCTTGTAATACTCATATCATCAAGATCAATCAAGCAGGAAGTAGGGTATTACCTCCATCGAGAGGGCCCAAACCTGGGTAAACATTGTGTCCCCCGCCTCCTGTTACCATTAGCCTTAGACGCACAGTTCAGGACCCCCTACCCGAGATCCGCCGGTTTTGACACCGACAGTCGCACCAGGCACCTATGGCCTCCCCTCATCCACATTAACAACCTTCGTGAAGGGAGAGAACGCATCAGAGAGACCTAGCAGCCACCACACCATCCAGCAATAGAGGAAGAAGAGATCTGGAGAAGAAGAAGCCCCACAGACCCTTTTCTTCTCGTTTTACCGTCTCCTTCTTGTTCATCACATCATCACCATAGGGAGAGGAATTCAGAGTTGTAAGGACAGGGTGTATAACTCTATTCTTACACATCCTAAGATTGAGACTTGTTTAATCATTCATCTTAGTATGGATCTTCACGATATTATCGATATGATTTCTTTTGAATTTTTCTCTATGATGTTTGGTGATTCTCCCGCCATGTGTGAGTAGTACCCCAAGGCATGGGAGATGTAGGCGATTGGTGAGATTCATATGTGCCTATTCTATATGTCGCCATTTGTGATTATAATTTTATGATCTAAATTGTTTATTGAAGGAAATATGCCCTACAGGCAATAATAACGTTATTATTTATTTCCTTATATCATGATAAATGTTTATTATTCATGCTAGAATTGTATTAACCGGAAACATAATACATGTGTGAATACATAGACAAACAGAGTGTCACTAGTATGCCTCTACTTGACTAGCTCGTGAATCAAAGATGGTTAAGTTTCCTAACCATAGACATGAGTTGTCATTTGATTAACGGGATCACATCATTAGGAGAATGATGTGATTGACTTGACCCATTCCGTTAGTTTAGCACTTGATCGTTTAGTATGTTGCTATTGCTTTCTTCATGACTTATACATGTTCCTATGACTATGAGATTATGCAACTCCGGCTTACCGGAGGAACACTTTGTGTGCTACCAAACGTCACAACATAACTGGGTGATTATAAAGGAGCTCTGCAGGTGTCTCCAAAGGTACATGTTGAGTTTGCGTATTTCGAGATTAGGATTTGTCACTCTGATTGTCGGAGAGGTATCTCTGGGCCCTCTCGGTAATGCACATCACTATAAGCCTTGCAAGCAATGTGACTAATGAGTTAGTTGTGGGATGATGCATTACATAACGAGTAAAGAGACTTGCCGGTAACGAGATTGAACTAGGTATTGAGATACCGACGATCGAATCTCGGGCAAGTAACATACCAATGACAAAGGGAACAACGTATGTTGTTATGCGGTTTGAACGATAAAGATCTTCGTAGAATATGTGGGAGCCAATATGAGCATCCAGGTTCCGCTATTGGTAATTGACCGGAGACATGTCTCGGTCATGTCTACATAGTTCTCGAACCCATAGGGTCCGCACGCTTAAAGTTCGGTGACGATTTATATTATGAGTTATGTGTTTTGATGTACCGAAGGTAGTTCGGTTTCCCGAATGAGATCGGGGACATGACAAGGAGTCTCAAAATGGTCAAGATGTAAAGATCGATATATTGGACGACTATATTCGGACATCAGAAAGGTTCCGAGTGATTCGGGTATTTATCGGAGTACCGGAGAGTTACGGAAATTCGTTGGGAGAAGTATTGGGCCTTATTGGGCCATACGGGAAAGAGAGAGGGGCTGCCTAGGGCAGGCCGTGCGCCCCCCAAGGCCTAGTCCGAATTGGACTAGGGGAGGGGATGTGCCCCCTCTTTCCTTCCCTTTTCCCTTCCCCTTCCTTCTCTCCTACTCCTACTAGGAAAGGAGGAGTCCTACTCCTGGTGGGAGTAGGACTCCCCCCTTGGCGCGCCCTCCTCCTTGGCCGGCCGCCTCCCCCCTAGCTCCTTTATATACGGGGGTAGGGGCACCCCATAGACAACAACAGATCATTGATCTCTTAGCCATGTGCGGTGCCCCCCTCCACCATAGTTCTCCTCGATAATATTGTAGCGGTGCTTAGGTGAAGCCCTGCAACGGTAGAACATCATCATCATCACCACGCCATCGTGTTGACGAAACTCTCCCTCGACACTCGGCTGGATCAGAGTTCGAGGGACGTCATCGAGCTGAATGTGTGCTAGAACTCGGAGGTGCCGTGCTTTCGGTACTTGATCGGTCAGGCCGTGAAGACGTACAACTACATCAACCGTGTTGTTCTAATGCTTCTGCTTTTGGTCTACAAGGGTACGTGGACGACACTCTCCCTCTCGTTGCTATGCATCACCATGTTCTTACACGTGCGTAGGAATTTTTTTGAAATTACTACGTTCTCCAACAGTGGCATCCGAGCCAGGTTTTATGCGTAGATGTTATATGCACGAGTAGAACACAAGTGAGTTGTGGGTGATACAAGTCATACTGCTTACCAGCATGTCATACTTTGGTTCGGCGATTGTTGGATGAAGCAGCCCAGACCGACATTACGCGTACGTTCACGCGAGACTGGTTCTACCGACGTGCTTTGCACATAGGTGGCTGGCGGGTGGCAGTTTCTCCAACTTTAGTTGAACCGAGTGTGGCTACGCTCGGTCCTTGAGAAGGTTAAAACAACACTAATTTGACGAACTATCGTTGTGGTTTTGATGCGTAGGTAAGAACGGTTCTTGCACAGCCCGTAGCAGCCACGTAAAACTTGCAACAACAAAGTAGAGGACGTCTAACTTGTTTTTGCAGGGCATGTTGTGATGTGATATAGTCAAGACATCATGCTATATTTTATTATATGAGATGATCATGTTTTGTAACCGAGTTATGGACAACTGGCAGGAGCCATATGGTTGTCGCTTTATTGTATGCAATACAATTGCCCTATAATTGCTTTACTTTATCACTAAGCGGTAGCGATAGTCGTAGAAGCAATAGGTGGCAAAACGACAATGATGCTACGATGAAGATCAAGGTGTCACGCGGTGACGATGGTGATCATGACGGTGCTTTGGAGATGGAGATCACAAGCACAAGATGATGATGGCATATCATATCACTTATATTGATTGCATGTGATGTTTATCCTTTATGCATCTTATTTTGCTTTGATTGACGGTAGCATTATAAGATGATCTCTCACTAAATTTCAAGGTATAAGTGTTCTCCCTGAGTATGCACCATTGCGAAAGTTCTTCGTGCTGAGACACCACGTGATGATCGGGTGTGATAAGCTCTACATTCAAATACAACGGGTGCAAAACAGTTGCACACGCGGAATACTCAGGTTAAACTTGACGAGACTAGCATATACAGATATGGCCTCGGAACACTGGAGACCGAAAGGTCGAGCCTGAATCATATAGTAGATATGATCAACATAGTGATGTTTACCATTGAAAATTACTCCATCTCACGTGATGATCGGACATGGTTTAGTTGATTTGGATCACATGATCACTTAGATGATTAGAGGGATGTCTATCTAAGTGGGAGTTCTTAAGTAATATGATTAATGGAACTTAAATTTATCATGAACTTAGTCCTGGTAGTATTTTGCAAATTATGTTGTAGATCAATAGCTTGCGTTGTTGCTTTCATATTTTTATTTTTGATATGATCCTAGAGAAAAACTATGTTGAAAGATGATAGTAGCAATGATGCGGACTGGGTCCGTGATTTGAGGTTTATCCTCATTGCTACACAGAAGAATTATGTCCTTGATGCACCGCTAGGTGACAGATCTATTGCAGGAGCAGATGCAGACATTATGAACATTTGGCAAGCTCAATATGATGACTACTTGATAGTTTAGTGCACCATGCTTAACGGCTTAGAATTGGGACTTCAAAGACGTTTTGAACGTCATGGACCATATGAGATGTTCCAGGAGTTGAAGTTAATATTTCAAGCAAATACCCTAGTAGAGAGATATGAAGTCTCCAACAAGTTCTATAGCTAAAAGATGGAGGAGAATTGCTCAACTAGTGAGCATGTGCTCAGATTGTCTGGGTACTACAATCGCTTGAATCAAGTGGGAGTTAATCTTCCAGATAGGATAGTGATTGACAGAGTTCTCTAGTCACCATCACCAAATTACTAGAACTTCGTGATGAACTATAGTATGCAAGGGATGACGAAAACGATTCCCGAGCTCTTCGTGATGTTGAAATCGACGAAGGTAGAAATAAAGAAAGAGCATCAAGTGTTGATGATTGACAAGACCACTAGTTTCAAGAAAAAGGCAAAGGGAAAGAAAGGAAACTTCAAGTAGAATGGCAAGCAAGTTGTCACTCCCACGAAGAAGCCCAAAACTGGACCAAAACCTGAAACTGAGTGTTTCTACTGCAAAGGAAATTGTCACTGGAAGCGGAAATTCCCTGAATATTTGGTGGATAAGAAGGATGGCAGAGTGAACATTGGTATATTTGATATACAAGTTATTGATGTGTGCCTTACTAGTGTTTATAGTAGCCCCTGGGTATTTGATACTTGTTCGGTTGCTAAAAAATTAGTAACTCGAAACAGGAGTTACAGAATAAACAGAGACTAGTTGAGGGTGAAGTGACAATGTGTGTTGGAAGTGGTTCCAAGATTGATATGATCATCATCACACACTCCCTATACTTTCGGGATTAGTGTTGAACCTAAATAAATGTTATTTGGCGTTTGCGTTGAGCATGAATATGATTTGACCATGTTTATTGCAATATGGATATTCATTTAAAGTCAGAGAATAATTGTTGTTCTGTTTACATGAATAAAACCTTCGATGGTCATACACACAATGAAAATAGTTTGTTGGATCTCGATCGTAGTGATACACATATTCATAATATTGATGCCAAAAGATGCAAAGTTGATAATGATAGTGCAACTTATTTGTGGCACTGCCATTTGGGTCATATCGGTGTAAAGCGCATGAAGAAACTCCATAAAGATGGATTTTCAGAATCACTTGGTTATGAATCATTTGATGCTTGCGAACCGTGCCTTTTTGGCAATATGACTAAAACTCTGTTCTCCAGAACAATGGAACGAGCTACTGACTTGTTGGAAATAATACATACCGATGTATGCGATCCAATGAGTCTTGATGCTCGTGGCGAGTATCATTATTTTCTGACCTTCACAGATGATTTGAGAAGATATGAATATATCTACTTGATGAAACATAAGTCTGAAACATTTGGTTCAAAGAATTTCAGAGTGAAGTGGAAAATCATTATAACAAGAAAATAAAGTTTTCTGCGATTTGATCGTGGAGACGAATATTTGAGTTACGAGTTTGGTCTTGAATTAAAACAATGTGGAATAGTTTCACAAGCTCACGCCACCTGGAACACCACAGCGTTATGGTGTGTCCGAACGTCATAACCGCAATTTATTGGATATAGTGCGATCTATGATGAATCTTACCGATTTACCACTATCGTTTTGGGGTTATGCATTAGAGACAGCTGCATTCACTTTAAATAGGGCACCATCAAAATCCGTTGAGACGACGCCTTATGAACTGTGGTTTGGCGAGAAACCAAAGTTGTCGATTCTTAGAGTTTGGGACTACTATGCTTATGTGAAAAGTTTCAACCTGATAAGCTCAAACCCAAATCGGAGAAGTGCGTCTTCATAGAATACTCAAAGGAAACTGTTGGGTACACCTTCTATCACAGATCCGAAGGCAAAATCTTTGTTGCTAAAAATTGGATCCTTTCTAGAGAAGGAGTTTCTCTTGAAAGAAGTGAGTGGGAGGAAAGTAGAACTTGATGAGGTAACTATACCTGCTCCCATATTGGAAAGTAGTTCATCATAGAAATCAGTTCTTGTGATTCCTACACCAATTAGTTAGGAAGCTAATGATGATGATCATGAAACTTCAAATCAAGTTACTACAGAACCTCGTAGGTTTTCCAGAGTACGGTCTGCCCCAGTGTGGTATGGTAATCCTATTCTGGAAGTCATGTTACTAGACCATGATAAACCTACGAACTATGAGGAAGCGATGATGAGCCCAGATTCCGCGAAATGGCTGGAGGCCATAAAATCTGAGATAGGATCCATGTATGAGAACAAAGTGTGGACTTTGGTGGACTTGCCCAATGATCGGCAAGCCATAGAAAATAAATTGATCTTCAAGAGGAAGATGGACGTTGATAGTAGTGTTACTGTCTACAAAGCTCGACTTGTCGCAAAAAGGTTTTCGACAAGTTCAAGGTGTTGACTACAATGAGATTTTTCTCAACTGTAGCGATGCTTAAGTCTGTCCGAATCATGTTAGCAATTTCCACATTTTATGAAATCTGGCAAATGGATGTAAAAACTGCATTCCTTAATGGTTTTCTTAGACAAGAGTTGTATATGATGCAACCAGAAGGTTTTGTCAATCCTAAAGGTGCTAACAAAATGTGCAAGCTCCAGCGATCCATCTATGGACTGGTGCAAGCATCTCGGAGTTGGAATATACGCTTTGATAAGTTGATCAAAGCATATAGTTTTATACGGACTTGCAGTGAAACCTGTATTTACAATAAAGTGAGTGGGAGCACTACAACCTTTCTGATAAGTATATGTAAGTGACATATTGTTGATCAGAAATGATGTAGAATTTTTCTGGAAAGCATAAAGAAGTGTTTGAAAGGAGTTCTTTAAAAGAAAGACCTCAGTAAAGCTACTTACATATTGAGCATCAAGATCTATTGAGATAGATCAAGACGCTTGATAAGATTATAAATGAGTAAATACCTTGACAAGATTTTGAAGTAGTTCAAAATGAAACAGTCAAAGAAAGAGTTCTTGCCTATGTTGCAAAGGTATGAAATTGAGTAAGACTCAAATCCCGACCACGGCAGAAAATAGAAAGAGAATGGAAGTCATTCCCTATGCCTCAGTCATAGGTTCTATAAAAGTATGCCATGGACCAGACCTATTGTATACTATGCCCTGATTTGGCAAGGGAGTACAATGGTGATCTAGGAGTAGATCACTGGACATTGGTCAAAATTATTCTTAGTGAAATAAGGATATGTTTCTCGATTATGGGGGTGACAAAAGGTTCATCGTAAAGGGTTACGTCGATACAAGTTTTGGCACTGATCCAAATGACTCTAAGTCTTAATCTGGATACATATTAAAAGTGGGAGCGATTAGTTAGAGTAGCTCCATGCAGAGCATTGTAGACATAGAATATTTGCAAAATACATACGGCTCTGAATGTGACAGACCCATTGACTAAACTTCTCTCACAAGTAAAACATGATCATGCCTTAGTTAAACACATAGCGATGTGAACTAGATTATTGACTCTAGTAAACCCTTTGGGTGTTGATCACATGACGATGTGAATGATGGGGAACGTAGCAGAAATTCAAAATTTTCTACGCATCACCAAGATCAATCTATGGAGATTCTAGCAACAAGAGAGAGGGGAGTGTATATTCATACCATTGAAGATCGCTAAGCGGAAGCGTTACAAGAATGCGATCGGTGGAGTCGTTCACGAAGCAATTCAGATCGCGGCCGAATCCGATCTAAGCACCGAACAATGGTGCCTCCGTGTTCAACACACGTACAGCCCGTGGACGTATCCTCCTTATTGATCCAGCAAGGGGAGAGGAGAAGTTGAGGGAAAACTCTGACAGCACGATGGCATGGTGGTGATGGAGCTCGTGGTTCTCCGGCAGGGCTTCGCCAAGCACTACGGAGGAGGAGGAGGTGTTGGAGGAGGGAGAGGGCTGCGCCAGGGGAAGGGTGCGGCTGCCATCTCTCTCCCTCACTATATATAGGGGGAAGGGAGGAGGGGGAGGCACCCTAGGGTTCCCTAGGGGAGGGGCGGTGGCCATAGGGGAAACCCTATATGGGTTTGGGCGCCCCCACCCCCTAGGAAACTTGCCCCCAAACTGGGAGGGGCGGCTGCCCTAGGGGTGGCGCCCCCACCTCTCCTTGTTACATGAGATGGGGTGGGAGGGGCGCTCAGCCCCTTAGTGGGCTGATGTGCCCTATCCCCTTGGCCCATAAGGCCCCCCAACGCTTGCCGGGGCCTCCGAAACCCCTTTTGGACACGCTGGTCATCACCTGGTACCCCCAGAACAATTCCGGACTCCAATACCCTTCGTCCAATATACCGATCTTCACCTACGGACCATTCCGGAGCTCCTCGTCATGTCCGGGATCTCATCCGAGACTCCGAACAACCTTTGGTAACCACATACTATTTCCCATAACAACTCTAGTGTCACCGAACATTAAGTGTGTAGACCCTACGGGTTCGGGAACCATGCAGACATGACCGAGACATTCTCCGGTAAATAACCAACAGCGGGATCTAGATACCCATGTTGGCTCTCACATTTTCCATGATGATCTCATCGGATGAACCACGATGTCAAGGATTCAAGCAATCCCGTATGCAATTCCCTTTGTCAATCGGTATGTTACTTGCCCGAGATTCGATCGTCGGTATCCCAATACCTTGTTCAATCTCGTTACCGGCAAGTCACTTTACTCATTCCATAATGCATGATCCCGTGACTAACTACTTAGTCAGATTGAGCTCATTATGATGATGCATTACCGAGTGGGCCCAGAGATACCTCTCCGTCATACGGAGTGACAAATCCCAGTCTCGATTCGTGCCAACCCAACAGACACTTTTGGAGATACCCATAGTGCACCTTTATAGCCACCCAGTTACGTTGTGACGTTTGGTACACCCAAAGCACTCCTACAGTATCAGGGAGTTACACAATCTCATGGTCTAAAGAAATGATACTTGACATTAGAAAAGCTTTAGGAAACGAACTACATGATCTTGTGCTATGCTTAGGATTGGGTCTCGTCCATCACATCATTCTCCTAATGATGTGATCCCGTTATCAATGACATCCAATGTCCATGGTCGGGAAACCATGACCATCTGTTGATCAACGAGCTAGTCAACTAGAGGCTCACTAGGGACATGTTGTGGTCTATGTATTCCACACATGTATTACGGTTTCCAGTTAATACAATTATAGCATGAACAATAGACAATTATCATGAACAAGGAAATACAATAATAACCATTTTATTATTGCCTCTAGGGCATATTTCCAACAGTCTCCCACTTGCACTAGAGTCAATAATCTAGTTCACATCACTATGTGATTGTAATGAATTCAACACCCATGTGGTTTGATCATATCTCGCTTGTGAGAGAGGTTATTAGTCAACTGATTCAGGCCCGTGTGTGCTTTACAAATCTCTATGTCATCTCCTAGATGCAGCTTCCATGCTCTATTTGGAGCTATTCCAAATAGCTATTCTATTATACGATTCCAGTTTACTACTCAGAATAATCCGGATTAGTGTCAAAGTTCGCATCGGCGTAACCCTTTACGACGAACTCTTTTACCACCTCCATAATCGAGAAAATTCCTTAGTCCACTAGTTACTAAGGATATGTTTGACTGCTGTCTTGTTATCCATTCCTGGATCATTCTTGTACCCCTTGACTGACTCATGGCAAGGCACACTTCAGGTGCGGTACATAGCATAGCATACTGTAGAGCCTATGTCTGAAGCATAGGGGACGACCTTCGTCCATTCTCTCTCTTCTGCCGAGGTCATGTCTTGAGTCTTACTCAATACTCACACCTTATAACACAGCCAAGAACTCCTTCTTCGTCGATCTATTTTGAACTTCTTCAAAATCTTGTCACGGCATGTATTCATTTGAAAGTATTATTGAGCGTTTTTGATCTATCCTTATAGATCTTGATGCTCAATGTTCAAGTAGCTTAATCCAGGTTTTCCATTGAAAAACACCTTTTCAAATACCCTATATGCTTTCTAGAAATTCTATATCATTTCTGATCAACAATACGTCAACAACATATACTCATCAGAAATTCTATAGTGATCCCACTCACTTCTTTGGAAATACAAGTTTCTCATAAACTTTGTATAAATCCAAAATCTTTGATCATCTCATCAAAGCGTATATTCCAACTCCGAGATGCTTACTCCAGTCCTTAGAAGGATTGCTGGAGCTTTGCATACTTGTTAGCATCTTTTAGGATTGTCAAAACCTTCTGGTTGTATCAGATACAACCATTCCTCAAGAAAATCGTCGAGGAAACTATATTTTGACATCCTATCTGCAAGATTTAATAAATAATGCAGTAGCTTCTAATATAATTCTAACAGACTCTTAGCATCGCTATGAGTGAGAAAGTATCATCGTAGTCAACTCCTTGAACTTTTTGGAAAACATCTCAGCGACAAGTCGAGCTTTGTTAATGGTAACACTTACCATCATTGTCTGTCTTCCCTTTTAAAATCCATCTGTACCCAACAACCTTATGACCATCAAGTAGTTCTTCCAAAGTCTACACTTTGTTTTATACATGGATATTCTCTCGGATTTTATGGCCTCAAGCC
This sequence comes from Triticum aestivum, assembly GCF_018294505.1. Taxonomy (NCBI): domain Eukaryota; kingdom Viridiplantae; phylum Streptophyta; class Magnoliopsida; order Poales; family Poaceae; genus Triticum; species Triticum aestivum. Next base: position 174,587,163 of record NC_057798.1, read on the forward strand.
ATTTGTCGGAATCCGGGCCCACCATCGCTTCTCCATAGCTCGTAGGTTCATTGTTGTCTAGCAACATGACCTCCAAGACAGGATTACCATACCACTCTGAAGCAGTACGCGTCCTTGTCGTCCTACGAGGTTCGGCAGTGACTTGATCTGAGGCTTCATGATCACTATCATCAGCTTCCACTTCAATTGGTGTAGGTGCCACAGGAACAACTTCCTGTGCCCTGCTATACACTAGTTGTAGTGACGGTTCAATAACCATATCAAGTCTCCACCATCCTCCCACTCAATTCTTTCGAGAGAAACTTTTCCTTGAGAAAGGACCCGTTACTAGAAACAATCACTTTTGCTTCCGGATCTGAAATAGGAGGTATACCCAACTGTTTTAGGTGTCCTATGAAGATGTATTTATCCGCTTTGGGTTCGAGCTTATCAGGATGAAACCTTTTTTCACATAAGCGTCGCAGCCCCAAACTTTCAAGAAACGACAGCTTAGGTTTCTCTAAACCATAGTTCATACGGTGTCATCTCAACGGAATTACGTGGTGCCCTATTTAAAGTGAATGTGGTTGTCTCTAATGCCTAACCCATGAACGATAGTGGTAATTCAATAAGAGACATCATGGTATGCCCCATATCCAATGGGGTGCATCTATGATGTTTGGACACACCATCACACTATGGTGTTCCAGGCCGTGTTAGTTGTGAAACAATTTCCACAATGTCTCAATTGTGTACCAAACTCGCAACTCAGATATTCATCTCTATGATCATATCATAGACATTTTATCCTCTTGTCACGACGATCTTCAACTTCACTCTGAAATTACTTGAACCATTCAATAATTCAAACTTGTGTTTCATCAAGTAAATATACTCAGTATCTACTCAAATCATCTGTGAAGTAAGAACACAACGATCTCCACTGCATGCCTCATCACTCATTGGACTGCACACATCAAAATGTATTACTTCCAACAAGTTGCTTTCTTGTTCCATTTTACTGAAAACGAGGCTTTCAGTCATCTTGCCCATGTGGTATGATTTGCATGTCTCAAGTGGTTCAAAATCAAGTGAGTCCAAATGGTCCATCTGCATGGAGTTTCTTCATGCGTATATACCAATAGACATGGTTCACATGTCTCAATCTTTTCAAAAACGAGTGAGTCCAAAGATCCATCAACATGGAGCTTCTTCATGCGTTTTATACCAATATGACTCAAATGGTAGTGCCACAAGTAGGTGGCACTATATCATTACTATCTTATATCTTTTGGCATGAACATGTGTATCACTACGATCGAGATTCAATAAACCATTCATTTTAGGTGCAAGACCATTGAAGGTATTATTCAAATAAACAGAGTAACAATTATTCTCCTTAAATGAATAACCGTATTGCGATAAACATAATCCAATCATGTCTATGCTCAATGCAAACACCAAATAACAATTATTTAGGTTTAACACCAATCTCGATGGTAGAGGGAGTATGCGATGCTTGATCACATCAACCTGTTGGGGAACGTAGTAATTTCAAAATTTTCCTACGCACACGCAAGATTATGGTGATGGCATAACAACGAGAGGGGAGAGTATTATCCACGTACCCTCGTAGACCATAAGCGGAAGCGTTATGACAACGCGGTTGATGTAGTCGTACGTCTTCACGATCCGACCGATCCAAGCACCGAACGTACGGCACCTCCGAGTTCAGCACACGTTCAGCTCGATGACGATCCCCGGGCTCCGATCCAGCAAAGCTTTGGGGATGAGTTCCGTCAGCACGACGGCGTGGTGACGATGATGATGTTCTATCGGCGCAGGGCTTCGCCTAAACTCCACGACGATATGACCGAGGTGGAATATGGTGGAGGGGGCACCGCACACGGCTAAGGAACGATCCGTAGATCAACTTGTGTTGTTGTGCCTAGAGGTGCCCCCCTGCCCCCGTATATAAAGGAGCCAGGGGGAGGGGTTCGGCCGGCCAGAAGGGGCGCGCCAGGAGGAGTCCTCCTCCCACCGGGAGTAGGACTCCCCCCCCTTCCTTGTTGGAGTAGGAGAGAAGGAAAGAGGGGGAGAGGAGGAAGGAAAAGGGGGCTGCACCCCTTGTCCAATTCGGACCAGAGGGGGGCTGCGCCCCTGCTTCCTTTCGGCCTCTCTCCTCTATTCCCGTATGGCCCAATAAGGCCCATATACTCCCCGGCGAATTCCCGTAACTCTCCGGTACTCCGAAAAATACCCGAATCACTCGGAACCTTTCCGAACTCCGAATATAGTCGTCCAATATATTGATCTTTACGTCTCGACCATTTCGAGACTCCTCGTCATGTCCCCGATCTCATCCGGGACTCCAAACTCCTTTGGTACATCAAAACTCATAAACTCATAATATAACTGTCATCGAAACCTTAAGCGTGCGGACCCTACGGGTTCGAGAACTATGTAGACATGACCTAGAACTATTCTCTGTCAATAACCAATAGCGGAACCTGGATACCCATATTGGCTCCTACATATTCTACGAAGATCTTTATCGGTCAAACCGCATAACAACATACGTTGTTCCCTTTGTCATCGGTATGTTACTTGCCCGAGATTCGATCGTCGGCATCCAATACCTAGTTCAATCTCGTTACCGGCAAGTCTCTTTACTCGTTACGTAATGCATCATCCCGTAACCAACTCATTGGTCACATTGCTTGCAAGGCTTTATAGTGATGTGCATTACCGAGAGGGCCCAGAGATACCTCTCCGACAATCGGAGTGACAAAACCTAATCTCGAAATATGCCAACTCAACATGTACCTTCGGAGACACCTGTAGTACTCCTTTATAATCACCCAATTATGTTGTGATGTTTGGTAGCACCCAAAGTGTTCCTCCGGTAAACGGGAGTTGCATAATCTCATAGTTAAAGGAACATGTATAAGTCATGAAGATAGCAATAGCAATATACTAAACGATCAAGTGCTAGGCTAACGGAATGGGTCAAGTCAATCACATCATTCTCCTAATGACGTGATCCCGTTAATCAAATGACAACTCTTTTGTCCATAGCTAGGAAACATAACCATCTTTGATAAACGAGCTAGTCAAGTAGAGGCATACTAGTGACACTATGTTTGTCTATGTATTCACACATGTATTATGTTTCCGGTTAATACAATTCTAGCATGAATAATAAACATTTATCATGAAATAAGGAAATAAATAATAACTTTATTATTGCCTCTAGGGCATATTTCCTTCAGTCTCCCACTTGCACTAGAGTCAATAATCTAGTTCACATCGCCATGTGATTTAACACCAATATTCATATCTGTATATGATTAACACCCATAGTTCACATCGTCATGTGACCAACACCCAAAGGGTTTACTAGAGTCAATAATCTAGTTCACGTTGCTATGTGATTAACACCCAAAGAGTACTAAGGTGTGATCATGTTTTGCTCGTGAGAGAAGCTTAGTCAACGGGTCTATCACATTCAGAGCCGTATGTATTTTGCAAATATTCTATGTCCACAATGCTCTGCACGGAGCTACTCTAGCTAATTGCTCCCACTTTCAATATGTATCCAGATTGAGACTTAGAGTCATCTGAATTGGTGTAAAAGCTTGCATCGTTGTAACTTTTTACGACGGGCTCTTTTATCACCTCCATAATCGAGAAACATGTCCTTAGTCCCCACTAAGGATATTCTTGACCGTTGTCTAGTGATCTACTCTTAGATCAAAATTGTATTCCTTTGTCAAACTCAGAGCAAGGTATACAATAGGTCTGGTTCACAGCATAGCATACTTTATAGAACCTATGACTGAGGCATAGGGAATGACTTTTCATTCTCTTTCTATTTTCTGCCATGGTCGGGTCTTGAGTCTTACTCAACTTCACACCTTTGCATCACAGGCAAGAACTCCTTCTTTGACTGTTTCATTTTGAACTATTTCAAAAATTTATCAAGGTATGTACTCATTTGAAAAAATCTTATCAAGCGTCTTGATCTATCTATATAGATCTTGATGCTCAATGTGTAAGCAGCTTCACCGAGGTCTTGCTTTGAAAAACTCCTTTCAAAACACTCCTTTATGCTTTGCAGAATAATTCTACATTATTTCCGATCAACAATATGTCATTCACATATACTTATCAGAAATGCTGTAGTGCTCCCACTCACTTTCTTGTAAATACATGCTTCTCCAAAAGTCTGTATAAAATCATATGCTTTGATCAACTCATCAAAGCGTATATTCCAACTCTGAGATGCTTGCACCAGTCCATAGATGGATCGCTGGAGCTTGCACACTTTGTTAACATCTTTAGAATTGACAAAACCTTCTGGTTGCATCATATACAACTCTTCTTTAATAAATTCATTAAGGAATGCAGTTTTGACATCCATTTGCCAGATTTCATAAAATGTGGCAATTGCTAACATGATTCGGACAGACTTAAGCATCGATACGAGTGAGAAAATCTCATCATATTCAACCCCTTGAACTTGTTGAAAACCTTTTGCAACAAGTCGAGCTTAGTGGATAGTAACACTACTATCAGTGTCCGTCTTCCTCTTGAAGATCCATTTATTTAACATGGCTTGCTGATCATCGAGCAAGTCAATCAAAGTCCATACTTTGTTCTCATACATGGATCATATCTCAGATTTTATGGCCTCAAGCCATTTCGCGGAATCTGGGTTCATCATCGCTTCCTCATAGTTCGTAGGTTCATCATGGTCTAGTAACATGACTTCCAGAACAGTATTACCGTACTACTCTGGTGCGGACTGTACTTTGGAAGACCTACGAGGTTTTGTAGTAACTTGATCTGAAGTTTCATGATCATCATCATTAGCTTCCCCACTAATTGGTGTAGGAATCACTGGAACTGATTTTCGTGATGAACTACTTTCCAATTCGGGAGAAGGTACAAATCACCTTATCAAGCTCTACTTTCCTCCCACTCACTTCTTTCGAGAGAAAATCCTTCTCTAGAAAGGATCCATTTTAGCAACGAATATCTTGCCTTCGGATCTGTGATAGAAGGTGTACCCAACAATTTCCTTTGGGTATTCTATGAAGACGCACTTCTCCGATTTGGGTTCGAGCTTATCAGGATGAAACTTTCTCACATAAGCATCGCAACCCCAAACTTTAAGAAACGACAACTTGGGTTTCTTGCTAAACCATAGTTCATATGTTGTCGTCTCAACGGATTTAGATGGTGCCCTTTTAATGTGAATGCAGCCGTCTCTAATGCATAACCCCAAAACAATATCGGTAAATCAGTAAGAGACATCATAAATCGCACCATATCCAATAAAGTGCGGTTACGACGTTCGGACACACCATAACATTGTGGTGTTCCAGGTGGCGTGAGCTGTGAAACTATTCAACATTGTTTTAATTGAAGACCAAACTCGTAACTCAAATATTCGTCTCCGCGATCAGATCGCAGAAACTTTATTTTCTTGTTACGATGATTTTCCACTTCACTCTGAAATTCTTTGAACCTTTCAACTATTTCAGACTTATGTTTCATCAAGTAGATATACTCATATCTGCTCAAATCATCTTGTGAAGGTCAGAAAATAACGATACTTGCCATGAGCATCAACACTCATTGGATCGCATACATCGGTATGTATTATTTCCAATAAGTCAGTAGCTTGTTCCATTGTTCCGGAGAACGGAGTTTTAGTCATCTTGCCCAAAAGGCACGGTTCGCAAGCATCAAATGATTCATAACCAAGTGATTCCGAAAATCCATCTTTATGGAGTTTCTTCATGCGCTTTACACCGATATGACCCAAACGGTAGTGCCACAAATCAGTTGCACTATCATTATTAACTTAGCATCTTTTGGCATCAATATTATGAATATGTGTATCACTACGATCGAGATCCAACAAACTATGTTCATTGGGTGTATGACCATTGAAGGTCTTATTCATGTAAACAGAATAACAATTATTCTCTAACTTTAAATGAATAACCGTATCGCAATAAACATGATCAAATCATATTCATGCTCAACGCAAACGCTAAATAACATTTATTTTTGTTTAACACTAATCCCGAAAGTATAGGGAGTGTGTGATGATGATCATATCAATCTTGGAACTATTTCCAACACTCATTGTCACTTCTCCTTCAACTAGTCTTTGTTTATTCTGTAACTCCTGTTTCGAGTTACTAATCTTAGCAACCGAACAAGTATCAAATACTCAGGGGCTACTATAAACACTAGTAAGGCACACATCAATAACTTGTATATCAAATATACCAATGTTCACTCTGCCATCCTTCTTATCCACCAAATATTCAGGCAATTTCCGCTTCCAGTGACAATTTCCTTTGCAGTAGAAACACTCAGTATCAACTACACCATGTCCGATCATCACGTGAGATGGAGTAGTTTCAATGGTGAACATCAATATGTTGATCATATCTACTATATGATTCACGCTCGACCTTTCGGTCTCCGTGTTCCGAGGCCATATCTGTATATGCTAGGCTCATCAAGTTTAACCTGAGTATTCCGCGTGTGCAACTGATTTGCACCCGTTGTATTTGAACGTAGAGCCTATCTCACCCGATCATCACGTGGTGTCTCAGCACGAAGAACTTTTGCAATGGTGCATACTCAGGGAGAACACTTCTTGATAATTAGTGAGAGATCATCTTAAAATGCTACCGTCAAACAAAACAGAATAAGATGTATAACAGATAAACATCATATGCAATCAAAATATGTGACATGATATGGCCATGATCATCTTGCGCCTTTGATCTCCATCTCCAAAGTACTGTCATGATCTTTATCGTCACCGGCATGACACCATGATCTTCATCATCTTGATCTATATCAATGTGTCGTCACATGGTCGTCTCGCCAACTATTGCTCTTGCAACTATTGCTATCGCATAGCGATAAAGTAAAGCAATTATTTGGCACTTGCATCTTATGCAACAAAGAGACAACCATAGGGCTTCTGCCAGTTGCCAAGAACTTCAACAAAACATGATCATCTCATACAACAACTTATATCTCATCACGTCTTGACCATATCACATCACAACATGCCCTGCAAAAACAAGTTAGACGTCCTCTACTTTGTTGTTGCAAGTTTTACGTGGCTGCTACGGGCTGAGCAAGAACCGTTCTTACCTACGCATCAAAACCACAACGATAGTTCGTCAAGTCAGTGTTGGTTTAACCTTCGCAAGGACCGGACGTAGCCACACTCGGTTCAACTAAAGTTGGAGAAACAGACACCCGCTAGTCACCTGTGTGCAAAGCACAGCGGTAAAACCAGTCTCGCGTAAGCGTACGCGTAATGTCGGTCCGGGCCGCTTCATCCAACAATACCGCTGAACCAAAGTATGACATGCTGGTAAGCAGTATGACTTGTATCGCCCACAACTCACTTGTGTTCTACTCGTGCATATAACATCAACGCATAAAACCTAGCTCTGATACCACTGTTGGGGAACGTAGTAATTTCAAAATTTTCCTACGCACACGCAAGATCATGGTGATGGCATAGCAATGAGAGGGGAGAGTATTGTCCACGTACCCTCGTAGACCATAAGCGGAAGCGTTATGACAACGCGGTTGATGTAGTCGTACGTCTTCACGATCCGACCGATCCAAGCACCGAACGTACGGCACCTCCGAGTTCAGCACATGTTCAGCTCGATGACGATCCCCGGGCTCCGATCCAGCAAAGCTTCGGGGATGAGTTCCGTCAGCATGACGGCAAGGTGACGATGATGATGTTCTACCGGCGCAGGGCTTCACCTAAACTCCGCGACGATATGACCGAGGTGGAATATGGTGGAGGGGGGCACCGCACACGGCTAAGGAATGATCCGTAGATCAACTTGTGTTGTTGTGCCTAGAGGTGCCCCCCTGCCCCCGTATATAAAGGAGCCAGGGGGAGGGGTTCGGCCGGCCAGGAGGGGCGCGCCAGGAGGAGTCCTCCTCCCACCGGGAGTAGGACTCCCCCCCTTCCTTGTTGGAGTAGGAGAGAAGGAAAGAGGGGGAGAGGAGGAAGGAAAAGGGGGCTGCACCCCTTGTCCAATTCGGACCAGAGGGGGGCTGTGCCCCTCCTTCCTTTCGGCCTCTATCATCTATACCCGTATGGCCCAATAAGGCCCATATACTCCCCGGCGAATTCCCGTAACTCTCCGGTACTCCGAAAAATACCCGAATCACTCGGAACCTTTCCGAACTCCGAATATAGTCGTCCAATATATCGATCTTTATGTCTCCACCATTTCGAGACTCCTCGTCATGTCCCCGATCTCATCCGGGACTCCGAACTCCTTTGGTACATCAAAACTCATAAACTCATAGTATAACTGTCATCGAAACCTTAAGCGTGCGGACCCTACGGGTTCGAGAACTATGTAGACATGACCTAGAACCTGGATGCCCATATTGGCTCCTACATATTCTACGAAGATCTTTATCGGTCAAACCGCATAACAACATACGTTGTTCCCTTTGTCATCGGTATGTTACTTGCCCGAGATTCGATCGTCGGTATCCAATACCTAGTTCAATCTCGTTACCAGCAAGTCTCTTTACTCATTACGTAATGCATCATCCCTTAACCAACTCATTGGTCACATTGCTTGCAAGGCTTTATAGTGATGTGCATTACCGAGAGGGCCCAGAGATACCTCTCCGACAATCGGAGTGACAAAACCTAATCTCGAAATATGCCAACTCAACATGTACCTTCGGAGACACCTGTAGTACTCCTTTATAATCACCTAGTTATGTTGTGACGTTTGGTAGCACCCAAAGTGTTCCTCCGGTAAACGGGAGTTGCATAATCTCATAGTTAAAGGAACATGTATAAGTCATGAAGATAGCAATAGCAATATACTAAACGATCAAGTGCTAGGCTAACGGAATAGGTCAAGTCAATCACATCATTCTCCTAATGACGTGATCCCGTTAATCAAATGACAACTCTTCTGTCCATAGCTAGGAAACATAACCATCTTTGATAAATGAGCTAGTCAAGTAGAGGCTTACTAGTGACACTATGTTTGTCTATGTATTCACACATGTATTATGTTTCCGGTTAATACAATTCTAGCATGAATAATAAACATTTATCATGAAATAAGGAAATAAATAATAACTTTATTATTGCCTCTAGGGCATATTTCCTTCACAACCTTGGAAACACTTCCAAACCATATCATCATCTCACCTTTAGCTAGTCTCCATTTATTCCGTAGCCTTTTATTTCGAGTTACTAACACTTAGCAACTGAACCGGTATCTATTACCATGGTGCTACTAGGAGTACTAGTAAAGTACACATCAATATAATGTATATCCAATATACTTCTGTCGACCTTGCCAGCCTTCTCATCTACCAAGTATCTAGGGTAGTTCTGCTTCAGTGACTGTTCCCCTCATTACAGAAGCACTTAGTCTCAGGTTTGGGTTCAACCTTGGGTTTCTTCACTAGAGCAGCAACTGATTTTCCATTTCATGAAGTATCCCTTCTTGCTCTTGCCCTTCTTGAAACTAGTGGTTTCACTAACCATCAACAATTGATGGTCCTTCTTGATTTCTACTTTCACGGTGTCAAACATTGCGAATATTTCAAGGATCATCATATCTATCCCTGATAGGTTATAGTTCATCACGAAGCTCTAGTAGCTTGGTGGCAATGACTTTGGAGAAACATCACTATCTCATCTGGAAGATTAACTCCCACTCGATTCAAGTGATTTTTGTACCCAGACAATCTGAGTACAAGCTCAACGATTGAGCTTTTCTCAATTAGTTTGTAGGCTAAGAAACTTGTCGGAGGTCTCATACCTCTTGACGTGGGCACGAGCCTGAAATCCCAATTTCAGCCCTTGGAACATCTCATATGTTCTGCGACGTTTCAAAAACATCTTTGGCGCCACAATTCTAAACCGTTTAACATTACTGAACTATCATGTAGTCATCAAAACGTGTATGTCAGATGTTCACAACATCCACAGATGACGTTCGAGGTTCAGCACACCGAGCGGTGCATTAAGGACATAAGCCTTCTACGCAGCAATGAGGACAATCCTCAGTTTACGGACCTAGTCCGCATAATTGCTACTATCAACTTTCAACTAAATTTTCTCTAGGAACATATCTAAAACAGTAGAACTAAAACTCGAGCTACGACATAATTTGCAAAGACCTTTTGACTATGTTCATGATAATTAAGTTCATCTAATGAAATTATTTAATGAACTCCCACTCAGATAGATATCCCTCTAGTCATCTAAGTGATACATGATCCGAGTCAACTAGGCCGTGTCCAATCATCACGTGAGACGGACTAGTCATCATCGGTGAACATCTTCATGTTGATCGTATCTACTATACGACTCAAGTTCGACCTTTCCGTCTCTTGTGTTCCAAGGCCATGTATGTACATGCTAGTCTCGTCAAGTCAACCTAAGTGTTTTGCATATGTAGATCTGGCTTACACCCGTTGTATGTGAACGTTAGAATCTACCACACCCGATCATCACGTGGTGCTTCGAAACAGCGAACTTTCGCAACGGTGCACAGTTAGGGGGAACACTTTCTTGAAATTATTATGAGGGATCATCTTATTTACTATCGTCGTTCTAAGCAAATAAGATGCATAAACATGATAAACATCACATGCAATCAAATAGTGACATGATATGGCCAATATCATTTTGCTCCTTTTGATCTTCATCTTCGGGGCTCCATGATCATCATCATCACCGGCATGACACCATGATCTCCATCATCGTGTCTCCATGAAGTTGTCTCGCCAACTGATTACTTCTACTACTATAGCTAACGGTTTAGCAAAGAAGTAAAGTAATTACATGGCGTTATTCAGTGACACGCAGGTCATACAATAATTAAAGACAACTCCTATGGCTCCTACCGGTTGTCATACTCATCGACATGCAAGTCGTGATTCCTATTACAAGAATATGATCAATCTCATACATCACATATATTTCATTCATCACATCCTTCTTGGCCATATCACATCACACGGCATATGCCGCAAAAACAAGTTAGACGTCCTCTAATTGTTGTTGCAAGTTTTTACGTGGCTGCTATAGGTTTCTAGCAAGAACGTTTCTTACCTATGCCAAAACCACAACGTGATATGCCAATTGCTATTTACCCTTCATAAGGACCCTTTTTATCGAATCCGATCCGACTAAAGTGGGAGAGACTGGCACCCGCTAGCCACCTTATGCAACAAGTGCATGTCAGTCCGTGGAACCTGTCTCACGTAAGTGTACGTGTAAGGTCGGTCCGGGCCGCTTCATCCCACAATACCGTCGAAACAAGATAGGACTAGTAACGGTAAGCATATTGAACAAAACCAACGCCAACAACTACTTGTGTTCTACTCGTGCATAGAATCTACGCAATAGACCTAGCTCATGATGCCACTGATGGGGAACGTAGCATAAATTCAAAATTGTCTACGCATCACCAAGATCAATCTATGGAGATTCTAGCAACAAGAGAGAGGGGAGTGTATCTTCATACCCTTGAAGATCGCGAAGCGTAAGGGTTACAAGAACGCGGTCGGTGGAGTCGTTCACGAAGTGATTCAGATCGCGGCCAAATCCGATCTAAGCACCGAACAACGGTGCCTCCGCGTTCAACACACGTACAGCCCGGGGACGTCTCCTCCTTATTGATCCAGCAAGGGGAGAGGAGAAGTTGAGGGAAAACTCCGAGAACACGACGACATGGTGGTGATGGAGCTCGTGGTTCTCCGGCAGGGCTTCGCCAAGCACTACAGAGGAGGAGGAGGTGTTGGAGGAGGGAGAGGGCTGCACCAGGGGAAGGGTGCGGCTGCCCTCTCTCTCCCTCACTATATATAGGGGAAAGGGAGGAGGGGGAGGCGCCCTAGGGTTCCCTAGGGGAGGGGCGGCGGCCACAGGGGGAAACCCTAGATGGGTTTGGGCGCCCCCACCCCCTAGGAAACTTGCCCCCAAACCGGGAGGGGCGGCTGCCCTAGGGGTGGCGCCCCCACCTCTCCTGATTACGTGAGATGGGGTGGGAGGGGCGCTCAGCCCCTTAGTGGGCTGATGTGCCCTCTCCCCTTGGCCCATAAGGCCCCCCAACGCTTGCTGGGGCCTCCGAAACCCCTTTCGGACACGCTAGTCATCACCTGGTACCCCCGGAACAATTCCGGACTCCAATACCCTTCGTCCAATATACCGATCTTCACCTCCGGACCATTCTGGAGCTCCTCATCATGTCCGGGATCTCATTCGGGACTCCGAACAACCTTCGGTAACCACATACTATTTCCCATAACAACTCTAGCATCACCGAACCTTAAGTGTGTAGACCCTACGGGTTCGGGAACCATGCAGACATGACCGAGACGTTCTCCGGTCAATAACCAACAGCGGGATCTGGATACCCATGTTGGCTCCCACATGTTCCATGATGATCTCATCAGATGAACCACGATGTCAAGGATTCAAGCAATTCCGTATGCAATTCCCTTTGTCAATTGGTATGTCACTTGCCCGAGATTCGATCGTCGGTATCCCAATACATCGTTCAATCTCATTACCGGCAAGTCACTTTACTCGTTCCATAATGCATGATCCCGTGACTAACTACTTAGTCACATTGAGCTCATTATGATGATGCATTACTGAGTGGGCCCAGAGATACCTCTCCGTCATACGGAGTGACAAATCCCAGTCTCGATTCGTGCCAACCCAACAGACACTTTCGGAGATACCCGTAGTGCACCTTTATAGCCACCCAGTTACGTTGTGATTTTTGGTACACCCAAAGCACTCCTACAGTATCAGGGAGTTACACAATCTCATGGTCTAAGGAAATGATACTTGACATTAGAAAAGCTTTAGCAAACGAACTACACGATCTTGTGCTATGCTTAGGATTGGGTCTCGTCCATCACATCATTCTCCTAATGATGTGATCCCGTTATCAATGACATCCAATGTCCATGGTCAGGAAACCATGACCATCTGTTAATCAACGAGCTAGTCAACTAGAGGCTCACTAGGGACATGTTGTGGTCTATGTATTTCACACATGTATTACGGTTTCCAGTTAATACAATTATAGCCTGAACAATAGACAATTATCATGAACAAGGAAATACAATAATAACCATTTTATTATTGCCTCTAGGGCATATTTCCAACAGTGAACTATGGGTATTAATCACATACAGATGTGAATATTGGTGTTAAATCACATAGCGATGTGAACTAGATTATTGACTCTAGTGCAAGCGGGAGACTGAAGGAAATATGCCCTAGAGGCAATAATAAAGTTATTATTTATTTCCTTATATCATGATAAATGTTTATTATTCATGCTAGAATTTTATTAACCGGAAACATAATACATGTGTGAATACATAGACAAACAGAGTGTCACTAGTATGCCTCTACTTGACTAGCTCGTGAATCAAAGATGGTTAAGTTTCCTAACCATAGACATGAGTTGTCATTTGATTAACGGGATCACATCATTAGGAGAATGATGTGATTGACTTGACCTATTCCGTTAGTTTAGCACTTGATCGTTTAGTATGTTGCTATTGCTTTCTTCATGACTTATACATGTACCTATGACTATGAGATTATGCAACTCCCGTTTACCGGAGGAACACTTTGTGTGCTACCAAATGTCACAACGTAACTAGGTGATTATAAAGGAGCTCTACAGGTATCTCCAAAGGTACATGTTGAGTTGGCGTATTTCGAGATTAGGATTTATCACTCTGATTGTCAGAGAGGTATCTCTGGGCCCTCTCGGTAATGCACATCACTATAAGCCTTGCAAGAAATGTGACTAATGAGTTAGTTGCGGGATGATGCATTACATAACGAGTAAAGAGACTTGCCGGTAACGAGATTGAACTAGGTATTGAGATACCGACGATCGAATCTCGGGCAAGTAACATACCGATGACAAAGGGAACAACGTACGTTGTTATGCGGTTTGACCGATAAAGATCTTCGTAGAATATGTGGGAGCCAATATGAGCATCCAGGTTCCGCTATTGGTTATTGACCGGAGACGTGTCTCGGTCATGTATACATAGTTCTCGAACCCGTAGGGTCCGCACGCTTAAAGTTCGGTGACGATTTATATTATGAGTTATGTGTTTTGATGTACCGAAGGTAGTTCGGAGTCCCGGATGAGATCGGGGAAATGACGAGGAGTCTCGAAATGGTCAAGACGTAAAGATCGATATATTGGACGACTATATTCGGACATCGGAAAGGTTCCAAGTGATTCGGGTATTTATCGGAGTACCGGAGAGTTACGGGAATTCGTCGGGGAGAAGTATTGGCCCTTATTGGGCCATACGGGAAAGAGAGAGGGGCTGCCTAGGGCAGGCAGCGCGCCCCCCCAAGGCATAGTCCGAATTGGACTAGTGGGAGGGGCTGCGCCCCCTCCTTCCTTCCCTTCTCCCTTCCCCTTCCTTCTCTCCTATTCCTACTAGGAAAGGAGGAGTCCTACTCCCGGTGGGAGTAGGACTCCCCCCTTGGCGCGCCCTCTACGTCTTGAGCTTGCGTTGGTTTTCCTCTAAGAGGAGAGGGTGATGCAGCAATAGTAACGTAAGTATTTCCCTCAGTTTTTGAGAACCAAGGTATCAATCGAGTAGGAGCTCGTCAAAAGTCCCACGCACCTACACAGACAAACAAAGAACTCGCAACCAACGCAATAAAGGGGTTGTCAATCCCTTCACGGCCACTTGCGAAAGTGAGATCTAATAAAGATAGTATGATAAGATAAATATATTTTTGGTATTTTATAATATAGATGCAAAAAGTAAAGATGCAAATGAAAGTAGATTGGAAGCAAATATGATAAGAGATAGACCCGGGGGCCATAGGTTTCACTAGTGGCTTCTCTCAAGATAGCATAAGTATTATGGTGGGTGAACAAATTATTGTCGCGAAATTGATAGAAAAGCGAATAATTATGAGATTATCTAGGCATGATCATGTATATAGGCATCACGTCCGTGACAAGTAGACCGACTCCTGCCTGCATCTACTACTATTACTCCACACATCGACCGACTCCTGCTTGCATCTAGAGTATGAAGTTCATAAGAACAGAGTAACGCATTAAGCAAGATGACATGATGTAAAGGGATAAACTCAAGAAATATGGTATAAACCCCATCTTGTTATCCTCGATGGCAACAATACAATACGTGCCTTGCAACCCTTTCTGTCACTGGGTAAGGACACCGCAAGATTGAACCCAAAGCTAAGCACTTCTCCCATGGCAATAAAGATCAATCTAGTAGGCCAAACCAAACTGATAATTCGAAGAGAATTGCAAAGATAACTCAATCATACCTAAAAGAATTCAGAGAAGATTCAAATATTATTCATAGATAAACTTGATCATAAACCCACAATTCATCGGATCTCGACAAACACACTGCAAAAAGAGTTTACATCGAATAGATCTCCACAAGAGAGGGGGAGAACATTGTATTGAGATCCAAAAAGAGAGAAGAAGCCATCTAGCTAATAACTATGGACCCATAGGTCTGTGGTAAACTACTCACAACTCATCGGACGGGCAAGGGTGTTGACGTAGAAGCCCTCCATGGTCGATTCCCCCTCCGGCAGAGTGCCGGCGAAGGCTCCAAGATGAGATCTCGCAGATACAGAAGGTTACGGTGGTGGAAATTGTGTTTCGTCTGCCCCTGGATGTTTTCGGGGTACGTAGGCTTATATAGGAGGAAGAAGTACGTCGGTGGACGCCCGAGGGGCCCACGAGACAGGGGGCGCGCCCTATAGGTGGGCACCCTCCTATCTTGTGGGAGCCTCGGCTGCTTCTTGACTTGCACGCCAAGTCCACTGGATCACGTCCGTTCCAAAAGTCACGCTCCTGAAGGTTTCATTCCGTTTGGACTCCGTTTGATATTCTTTTTCTTCGAAATACTGAAATAGGCAAAAAAACAGCAATATGGGCTGGGCCTCCGGTTAGTAGGTTAGTCCCAAAAATGATATAAATGTGTAAAATAAAGCCCATAAACATCCAAAAGGGGTAATATAATAGCATGGAACAAACAAAAATTATAGATACGTTGGAGACGTATCAAGCATCCCCAAGCTTAATTCCTGCTCGTCCTCGAGTAGGTAAATGATAAAAAGAGAATTTTTGATGTGGAATGCTACCTAGCATAATTCTCAATGTAATTTTCTTTATTGTGGCATGAATGTTCAGATCCAAATGATTCAAAATAAAAGTTCATATTGATAAAAGAAATAGTAACACTTCAAGCATACTAATCAAAGTAATCATGTCTTCTCAAAATAACATGGCAAAAGAAAGTTCATCCCTACAAAATCATATAGTTAGGCTATGCTTCATTTTCGTCACACAAAGATGTTCCCAACTTCTATACCCCCGATGACAAGCCAAGCAATTGTTTCATACTTAAATAATCTCAAACTTTTTCAACCTTCACGCAATACATGAGCGTGAGCCATGGATATAGCACTATGTGTGGAATAGAATATGATGATGGGGATTGTGTGGAGAAGACAAAGAAGGAGAAAGTCTCACATTGACGAGGATAATCAACGGGCTATGGAGATGCCCATCAATTGATGTCAACATGAGGAGTAGGGATTGCCATGCAACGGATGCACTAGAGCTATAAATGAATGCTTAACAAAAGAAAACTAGTGGGTGTGCATCCAACTTGCTTGCTCACGAAGACCTAGGGCATTTGAGGAATCCCATCATAGGAATATACAAGCCAAGTTCTATAATGAAAAATTCCCACTAGTATGAAAAAGACAACTTATGAGACTCACTATATGAAAAACAAGGTGCTACTTTGAAGCACAAAAATATGAGACTCACTACATGAAGAACAAGGTGCTACTTTGAAGCACAAGTGTGGAAAAAGAGATAGCAGCATTGCCCTTTTTATTTATTTTCTTTTTTTTTCTTTTTTCTTTTTTTTCTTTTTTTTTTTTCTTTTCCTTTTTTTGGGACTTTTTTTTCTTTTGGCCTTTTTTTTCTTTGGGCAATGCTCTAATAATGATGATCATCACACTTCTATTGATTACAACACATGAATTACAACTCGAAACTAGAACAAGATATGACTCTATATGAATGCCTCCGGCGGTGTACCGGGATGGTGCAATGAATCAAGAGTGGCATGTATGAAAAATAATGCATGGTGGCTTTGCCACAAATACGATGTCAACTACATGATCATGCAATGGCAATATGACAAAAGTAAAGTATGTCATGATGATGATGAACGGAACGGTGGAAAATTGCATGGCAATATATCTCGGAATGGCTATGGAAATGCCATAATAGGTAGGTATGGTGGCTGTTTTGAGGAAGATATAAGGAGGTTTATGTGTGATAGAGCGTATCGTATCACGGGGTTTGGATGCACCGGCGAAGTTTGCACCAACTCTCAAGGTGAGAAAGGGCAATGCACGGTACCGAAGAGGCTAGCAATGGCGGAAAGGTAAAAGTGCGTATAATCCTTGGACTCGACATTAGTCAAAAGAACTCATATACTTATTGCAAAAATTTAGAAGTCATCAAAAATTAAAGTACCACGCGCATGCTCCTAGGGGGATAGATTGGTAGGAAAAGACCATCGCTCGTCCCCGACCGCCACTCATAAGGATGCACAAGCCAGGTACACTTCATGTTTCAAATTTGTTACACAACTTTAACCATACGTGCATGCTACGGAACTTGCTAACTTCAACACAAGCATTCTTTGAATTCATAATCACCCAACTAGCATGACTTTAATATCACTACCTCCATATCTCAAAACAATTATCAAGTATCAAATTGATCATAGCATCCAATTCACTTCCTATGATAGTTTTTATTATACCCAACTTGGATGCCTACCATTCTAGGACCAATTTTATAACCATAGAAAATACCATGCTGTTCTAAAAGACTCTCAGAAAGATATAAGTGAAGCATGAGAGACTAGTAATTTCTATAAAAATAAGTCACCACCGTGCTCTAAAAGATATAAGTGAAGCACTAGAGCAAAAACTATCAAGCTCAAAAGATATAAGTGAAGCATATAGAGTATTCTAGCAGATTCTAATCAAGTAGGCTTCTCCCAAAAGGTATGTACAGCAATGATGATTGTGGTAAACTAAAAGGCAAAGACTAATATAATACACGACGCTCCAAGAAAAACACATATCATGTGGCGAATAAAAATATAGCTCCAAGTAAAGTTATCAATGAACGAAGACGAAAGAGGGGATGCCTTCCAGGGGCATCCCCAAGCTTAGGCTTTTGGCTATTATTGAATATCTTGGGGTGCCTTGGGCATCCCCAAGCTTAGGCTCTTGCCACCCTTTATTCCATAGTCCATAAAAGCTTTACCCAAAACTTGAAAACTTCACAACACAAAACTCAACAGGAAATCTTATAAGCTCCGTTAGTGAAAAAAAAACAAAACCACCACATAAGGTACTATAATGAACTTATTCTTTATTTATTTTGGTGTTAAAACTACTGTATTCCAACTTCCCTATGGTTTATAAACTAATTTACTAGCCATAGATGCATTGAAATAAGCAAATAACACACGAAAAACAGAATCTGTCAAAAACAGAACAGTCTGTAGCAATCTGTAACTAACGCAAACTTCTGGAACTCTAAAAATCCTACCAAAATAGTAAGTCCTATAAAATTTGTTTATTGATCAGCAGAAAAAATAATCAACGCAAAATCACGTTTATGTGATTTAACAAAATTATATTCGTGCGCGCAAAGTTTCTGTTTTTCAGCAGAATCAATTCAACTATCATCATAGGTTATCCTATAGGTTCTACTTGGCACAAACACTAACTGAAAGATAAAAAACACATCTAAACAGAAGGTAGATGCAAGATTTATTACCAAACAGGAACAAAAACAAAAAACATAAAGAAAAATTGGGTTGCCTCCCAACTAGAGCTATCGTTTAACGCCCCTAGCTAGGCATAAAAGCGAAGATAGATCTAACGAGTGCCATCTTTGACACTAAATTCATAAGTAGCCCGCATGATAGATTCATAAGGTAATTTGACTTTCTTTCTTGGAAAGTGCTCCATGCCTTTCTTTAATGGAAATTGGAATCTAATATTCCCTTCCTTCATATCAATAATCGCACCAATCGTTCTAAGGAAAGGTCTACCAAGAATAATAGGGCAAGAAAGATTGCAATCTATATCAAGAACGATAAAATCTACGGGCACCAAATTTCTATTTGCAAAAATAAGAACATCATTGATCCTTCCCATTGGCTTTTTAATGGTGGAATCCGCAAGGTGCAAATTTAAAGAGCAATCATCAAGATCATGGAAACCTAGAATATCACATAAAGTTTTCAGAATCGTAGAAACACTAGCACCCAAATCACACAAAGCAAAACACTCATGATCTTTAATTCTAATCTTTATAGTAGGTTCCCACTCATCATTAAGTTTTCTAGGTATAGAAACTTCCAAATTAAGTTTTTCATCATAAGATTGCATCAAGGCATCAACAATATGTTTGGTAAAAGTTTTGTTTTGACTATAAGCATGAGGAGAATTAACAACGATTGCAACAAGAAAATACAACCTTCTAAAGAACAATTATCATAATCAAAATCCTTGAAATCCGAGATAGTGGGTTCAATGCTATTTAAAGTTGTGACCTCTCCAATCCCACTTTTACCAATTTTAGCATCAAGATCTAAAAACTCCGAATTCTTGGGACGCCTTCTAGGTAAAGTTGACTCATCATCAGTCCCATAATTATCAAGATTCATATTGCAAAACATAGATATAATAGGAGATGCATCAATCACTTTGAGATCCTCATCATTATTTTCATGGAAACTAGAAGAACACGCTTTTATAAAGCTATCTTTTTTAGCACGCAATCTAGCGGTTCTTTCCTTGCACTCGTCAATGGAAATTCGCATTACTTTGAGAGACTCATTGATATCATGCTTAGGAGGAGAAGATCTAAGTTTAAGAGAATCAACATCAAGCGAAAGTCTATCAACGTTCCTAGCCAAATCGTCAACTTTAAGCAATTTTTCTTCAAGCAAAGCATTAAAATTCTTTGAGAAATCATAAATTCTTTCACACTATTCTCAAAATCAGAGGGCATCTTATTAAAATTACCATAAGAATTATTGTAGGAATTTCCATAATTATTAGAGGAATTACTAGGGAACGGTCTAGCATTAAAGTTTCCTCTATATATAAGCATTGTTTCCAAAACTATTCCTACCAACAAAATTCACATCCATAGATTCATTATTATTCTCAATCAAAGAAGACAAAGGCATATCATTGGGATCAAGAGGAGTATTTTTAGTAGCAAACAACTTCATAAGTTCATCCATCTTTCCACTCAAAACATTGATTTCTTCTATAGCATGCACTTTTTACTAGAAGATCTTTCGGTGTGCCATTGAGAATAATTAGCCATAATATTATCAAGAAGTTTTGTAGCATCTCCTAACGTGATTTCCATAAACGTGCCTCCCGCGGCCGAATCTAAGAGATTTCTAGAAGCAAAGTTCAAACCGGCATAAAAATTTTGTATGATCATCCATAAATTCAAACCATGAGTAGGGCAATTGCGAAGCATTAATTGCATTCTGTCCCAAGATTGGGCAACATGCTCATGATCAAGTTGTTTAAAATTCATAATATCGTTCCTAAGAGTAATAATCTTAACGGGAGGAAAATACTTAGAGATAAAAGCATCTTTGCACTTGTTCCAAGAATCAATACTATTTTTAGGCAAAGATGAAAACCAAACTTTAGCACGATCTCTAAGTGAAAACGGAAATAACTTCAATTTGACAATATTGTTATCCGTATCTTTCTTCTTTTGCATATCACACAAATCAACAAAGTTGTTTAGATGAGTAGCGGCATCTTCACTAGGAAGGCCGGTGAATTGATCTTTCATAACAAGATTCAGCAAAGCAGTATTGATTTCACAAGACTCAACATCATTAAGAGGAGCAATCGGAGTACTAAGGAAATCATTATTATTGGTATTCGATAAATCACACAATTTGGTATTATCTTGCGCCATGGCAACAAGTAATCGCACACAAGAAAACAGAAAAAGGCAAGCGAAAAAAGAGAGGAGGAGATTGGGAAAGAGAGGGCGAATAAAACGGCAAGGGTGAAGTGGGGGAGAGGAAAACGAGAGGCAAATGGCAAATAATGTAAATGCGAGGGAGATGGGTTTGTGATGGGTACTTGGTATGTCTTGACTTGAGCGAAGACCTCTCCGGCAACGGCGCCAGAAATCCTTCTTGCTACGTCTTGAGCTTGCGTTGGTTTTCCTCGAAGAGGAGAGGGTAATGCAGCAATAGTAGCGTAAGTATTTCCCTCGGTTTTTGAGAACCAAGGTGTCAATCCAGTAGGAGGCTCCTCAAAAGTCCCACGCACCTACACAAACAAACAAAGAACTCGCAACCAACGCAATAAAGGGGTTGTCAATCCCTTCACGGCCACTTGCGAAAGTGAGATCTAATAAAGATAGTATGATAAGATAAATATATTTTTGGTATTTTAAAATATAGATGCAAAAAAGTAAAGATGCAAATAAAAGTAGATTGGAAGCAAATATGATAAGAGATAGACCCGGGGGCCATAGGTTTCACTAGTGGCTTCTCTCAAGATAGCATAAGTATTATGGTGGGTGAACAAATTACTGTCGAGCAATTGATAGAAAAGCGAATAATTATGAGATTATCTAGGCATGATCATGTATATAGGCATCACGTCCATGACAAGTAGACCGACTCCTGCCTGCATCTACTACTATTACTCCACACATCGATCGACTCCTGCCTGCATCTAGAGTATTAAGTTCATAAAGAACAGAGTAACGCATTAAGCAAGATGACATGATGTAGAGGGATAAACTCAAGCAATATGATATAAACCCCATCTTGTTATCCTCGATGGCAACAATACAATACGTGCCTTGCAACCCTTTCTGTCACTGGGTAAGGACACCGCAAGATTGAACCCAAAGCTAAGCACTTCTCCCATGGCAAGAAAGATCAATCTAGTAGGCCAAACCAAACTGATAATTCGAAGAGAAATGCAAAGATAACTCAATCATACATAAAAGAATTCAGAGAAGATTCAAATATTATTCATAGATAAACTTGATCATAAACCCACAATTCATCGGGTCTCGACAAACACACTACAAAAAGAGTTTACATCGAATAGATCTCCACAAGAGAGGGGGAGAACATTGTATTGAGATCCAAAAAGAGAGAAGAAGCCATCTAGCTAATAACTATGGACCCGTAGGTCTGTGGTAGACTACTCACAACTCATCGGAGGGGCAAGGGTGTTGATGTAGAAGCCCTCCGTGGTCGATTCCCCCTCCGGCAGAGTGCCGATGAAGGCTCCAAGATGAGATCTCGCGGATACAGAAGGTTACGGTGGTGGAAATTGTGTTTCGTCTGCCCCCTGGATGTTTTCGGGGTACGTAGGCTTATATAGGAGGAAGAAGTACGTCGGTGGACGTCCGAGGGGCCCACGAGACAGGGGGGCGCGCCCTATAGAGGGGCGCCCTCCTATCTCGTGGGAGCCTCGGCTGCTTCTTGACTTGCACTCCAAGTCCTCTGGATCACGTTCATTCCAAAAATCACGCTCCCGAAGGTTTCATTTCGTTTGGACTCCATTTGATATTCTTTTTCTTCGAAATACTGAAATAGGAAAAAAAACAGCAATATGGGCTGGGCCTCCGGTTAGTAGGTTAGTCCCAAAAATGATATAAATGTGTAAAATAAAGCCAATAAACATCCAAAAGGGGTAATATGATAGCATGGAACAATCAAAAATTATAGATACGTTGGAGACGTATCACCCTCCTCCTTGGCCGGCCGCCTCCCCCTAGCTCCTTTATATACGGGGGTAGGGGGGCACCCCATAGACAACAACAGATCATTGATCTCTTAGACGGCTACGGTGCCCCCCTCCACCATAGTTCTTCTCGATAATATTGTAGCGGTGCTTAGGCGAAGCCCTGCGACGGTAGAACATCATCATCGTCACCACGCCGTCGTGCTGACGGAACTCTCCCTCGATACTCGGCTGGATCGGAGTTCGAGGGACGTCATCGAGCTGAACGTGTGCTAGAACTTGGAGGTGCCATGCTTACGGTACTTGATCGGTCGGGCCGTGAAGACGTACGACTGCATCAACCGCGTTGTTCTAACGCTTCTACTTTTGGTCTACGAGGGTACGTGGACGACACTCTCCCCTCTCGTTGCTATACATCACCATGTTCTTACGTGTGCGTAGGAAATTTTTTAAAATTACTACATTCCCCAACATTTATCTATGATGAGTGTAATGCATGTTGTCCAATTTAAGGGCTCAGGCAATGTGATATGAAGAAATGCATATGTTGCACATATTGTTTAGTGAATCCGTGACCTGTGAGATAACCGTATGAGATAACAAAGACAATATGAGATAACGGTGAACCACCGAGATTAATGCATGGTTTTGGTTTAACGACCTTAATTGTGGAGATGACCATGCTGTGGCAACATCGAAGGAGTACCTTAGAGTAGAATGTAAGGGCATCTCCAACGCTGATCCGCAAATTTGCTCCGACATCCATCCATGAACAAGGGGGCCAGTCCGCGGACACAGATGTGGGAGGCGGCTATCCAACGCTGCATGCATACATTTCAAGCCTAGTTTCAACTAACCATGTGAAATTCATGCAAACACGACAGATTTTCATCAAAGTCCTGATAAAAAATAGCACAAATCATCCATATATAGCATGCAAATAAGTCTAGTACAACAATAGTTTAAATTCAAGGAGATTAACAGATCTTGTCGTCACACACATACTGCCCCTTAAGCTTCATCCAACGGTGTCCCTCCATCCTGTGGTACATCATGGCAGCACATGCGGGCTACACAATGTGTAGAGCAACATTGAATGAATCAATCAATCAATCAACAAGTTGACCAAGAAGAAGCAACATTTACGATCTCCTCCTTTATCGCGCTTAATGGCCACCTTGCCTCAAGCATATTAACCGCGCCACAAAACTTGGCAACAGAGGTCTGGATGGCGTAGCATCTATATGATAACGACTTCACATTGTGATCATGGATGATAGTGCATGTCATAGGGCTCAATGTGCTTTCGCGCGTGAAATGATTCATGCACTTGTTGTCAGAAGGTCCCCTTCTGCTCCTGCCTACGAAACCCGCGGATACGTCCAACACACATCGCACAACAACTCATCCTCCATGGTCGCAATGGCGGAGCTTTAAAGAAAAAGTTGGGCAGACCAGGCTAAATAAGAGCACAATTTTTTTTACATTAGTTACTGCTCAATTTTTGTTTTGTTTTTCACTGAATTTGAACAAACAGTTACCAGCAAGATACTCACTGGCACGATATCATCTTTTACCTTGTTTCAATGAACATACACTCAAATGCACTCAAAAAAGATATAAAGCATTAGGTACAAACATCCGCTGATTCACCAAGGAAAAATATCTCCTTCTATTTCCATCAATAAATATCTAATAAAATGTGTTAATTATGCTCAGTATATACAACCAATGGATTACAGTCTTTCGTGTGTGCGTGCGTTCGCAAGGATGCTATGCAATCTGCGTGTGTGTGAGTAGGAGGGGCTGGCTGTGCGACGCGACGACGCCTGCGCGGGGTGCCGGCGGCAGCGGTAGTCATGGGCGGCAGGCTACGGCTGTGTGCACTCGTGCTAGATATTAGGCTTGGATCGATCGTCACGGTTGATTGGGCTGAGTAGGCCAAGAAGTACAACATAGGTATAAAGAAACCACAGAAATCTTGAGTGGGCCATGGCCCGTTTTGGCCCCAAGGAAGCTCCGCCTCTGCATGGTCGAGTACCCTACCATCATTCGTACTCTAAGAAAAAGACATGGGTTCGAAAATAAGCTAAATGATATTTGATCGAACACCTACCGCTTACCGGGCGTGGTGACCGCTATGGACGACGTTGACATGAGAGGTGGGGTGTACCTGCCTACGGATGTGTCCTGGGTGGACGATGCCGTTGTAAAATGCGAGCGAGCATGCCGGTGCTGGTTGCGGAGGCCAGGCAATGCCTGTGTGCTAGCCGGAGAGGTACAACGGCGGCGACAGAGGAGAAGGGGTGGATTATATGAAAATGGGACCGGAATGGGGGATTT
Source organism: Triticum aestivum (assembly GCF_018294505.1). Taxonomy (NCBI): domain Eukaryota; kingdom Viridiplantae; phylum Streptophyta; class Magnoliopsida; order Poales; family Poaceae; genus Triticum; species Triticum aestivum. The sequence continues at coordinate 174,612,454 of NC_057798.1, forward strand.
AGTGGGTCGGGTTGTCGAAGTCCTACGTGACTGTTGTCCGGACTTGGTCAAAGCCCCAAACTTTGTCTCCGTTTTACGAGAAAATTTGCATCATGATTGCTCGGTGGATCGATACAGACCCGTGTTGGATTGGATCGGTCCGGACGTATGCGGTTGGTTTGGGGTGAACGGTTTGAGGATGAGCGTTGGAAATGCCCGCGTGGTCAGCAGCACTAGTTACTAAATTACTAGCTGTTTATTGCTTTCGGGCCTTATTGCAGGTCAGCAGGAGCAGTAATTAGCTTCCCTTAAAAAGGCAGCAGTAATTAGATGGCTGATTCCGGAGAGTAAATTCTGTCCCCGCGCGCGGGGCATTGTGCTACGGTCCTGGGCTGCTTTGCCGCCATTGCCGGCGTGGTCTCTCCCCCCGTTTCCCTCTTCCCTCCTCCGTTACACAAACAACGCACACTTGAAAGCACCATTAGTTAACTTAATTAACCAGCTAGCTGGCCACACACAGAGTGAGAGCGGAACTAATTGGTCAAGGCGGTTTGATTCCAGACCGTAAAAGCCGTGGAGGCACCAGTTTGCTCACCAAGTTTAGTTTAAATTACTACTTCCTCCATTCTTAAATATAAGTCTTTTTAGAGATTTCACTATGAATTACATACCGATGTGTATATAGACGTAGTTTAGAGTGTAAATTCATTCATTTTGCTTCATATGTAGTTTTTTATTGGAATCTCTGAAAAGACTTATACGGAGTATTTAAGAACGGAGGGAGTAGCAATCAACGAAAATGCTTGCTCAAAGTAGCTTGTTTGCCGCCGGGTTCAACTGGAACGTTATTGGGTAGCATTAGTGGAACCAAGCTTGGCCTCTATGGAGTCCTGTATAAATAGGGCCTGTCTGCAGTCTGCCCACCACAGCTTGCAAACGGAGCTCTCCGTAGACAGGTCAAAGTAAGCTGCCCGACGATGGCACTGCCGCGTGCCGCCTCCGTGCTCGCCGCCGCGCTGGCGTTTGCATCCATACTTATTACTGGTAACGACATATATGAACCATGCATGCAATAGCACGCACTACTTACTTACGCATATACTCGTACTTGAGTGCACCGAGTACTAACCGCCGTACTGCTCACGATCGGTTTGATCGGACGCGACAGGCCGGGTGCAGTCCGTGGGCGTGTGCTACGGGATGAACGGCGATCGCCTCCCGTCGCCGGCCGAGGTCGTGCAGCTCTACAAATCCAACAGCATCACCGCCATCCGCCTCTACAAGCCGGACGTCCAGATGCTCCGGGCCCTCAATGGGAGCAACATCGGCGTCCTCATCGACGTGGCCGACGAGACCGTGGCCCGCCTCGCCACCAGCGTCCCCGGCGCACAGCTCTGGGTCCGGTTCTACATCCAGCACTACCCGGGCATCTCCTTCCGGTACATCTCCGTCGGCAACGAGCTCACCGGCGCCGCCACGCAGAACATCGTCCCGGCCATCAAGAACCTCAACGCCGCGCTCGACGCCGCCGGCATCAAGGGCATCAAGGTGTCCACGGCGGTCAGGCTGGACGTGCTCGCCTCCTCCTCGCCGCCCTCCTCCGGCGTCTTCAAGGACGGCTACATGAACCAGGTCGTGGCGCTCCTCGGCACCACCGGCGCGCCGCTGCTGGTCAACGTGTACCCCTACTTCGCCTACATCGGCGACCAGAAGGACATCGACCTCAACTTCGCGCTCTTCCAGCCGAGCTCCACGGTCGTCAGGGACGGCGGACTCAGCTACACCAACCTCTTCGACGCCATGGTCGACGCCGTGCACGCGGCGCTGAGGAATGCCAACGTGCAGGTGCCCGTCGTGATTTCCGAGAGCGGCTGGCCGTCCGCTGGAGGCGTCGGCGCCAGCGTGGCCAACGCGCAGACGTACAACCAGAACCTCATCAATCACGTCGGCAAGGGCACGCCATCTAGGCCCCAGCCGCTGGAGACCTACGTATTCGCCATGTTCAATGAGAACCGCAAGACGGGGGCTGAAACGGAGAAGCACTTTGGGTTGTTCAATCCGGACAAGTCGCCAGTGTACCCTATTAGATTCTGAATGTTTCATGTCTGAAAAGAGTGACGATTCCAATAAATTAATGCTAATGCTCTCATCATCGACTTAATTATTAAGTGAATGTTACAAACTCCTTGAAATAGTACTCCCTCCATAAAAAAATATAAGAGCGTTTAGATCACTAATCTTTACAGAGGGAGTACAATGTAACCCCTCCGTTTTTATTTACTTCACGTATTAACTTTGTCTCGAGTCAAACTTAACCTTTGACCAAGTTTATATAAAAAATTATTAACATCCACAATACCAAATCAATACCATTAGAATCGACATTCATATATTTTCGTACCATATATTTCTTATTGTGCAAATTTAGATAGTTTTTGATAAACTTGGTCAAATTTTATAAAATTTGACTTAGATCAAAGCTAATACGGGGAGTACTCCTCCGATCCCAGGCGCGTATAACTTTTTGCCAAAATATCCGCAATAGTCCGCGCATTCAGATCTTTAGCATATTCTTTGGGGTGGACTCGGCATTCTATAGTTTTCTCTTGTTTTCTCGGCTATTGATTTTTCTGGTTTTCAGCTTCTTCTTTTTTGTTTTTCCTTTTCCCTTTTATTTGTTATTTCTATTTATTTTCTTCTAAAAACCAGGATTTTTTAAATGTGTAAACTCTTTAACTCTTTCTAATAATTTTTAATTTCCTGAACAATATATATATATTGTTTGAACTCTTATTAAAATTTATGTGGAGACAAGCATGCGGCATGCGGATCTCATAGTAAATAGTCCCTTCTTGTTATATTTCCAAGCCCAACAATTAAAAATATTTCATGTGAACAAACGATGTAAGCGGAGGCATGAGGCAATTGCAATAGAAATTATTTGGACCGAGGAATGGGCCTGAGGCAACTTTGCTTAGATCACAAGCTCCCAACTAGCCACTAAGATGGAAGAGCTCGGTTGACCAATGTACAGCAGAACAACCTTTACAATTTTCCAAATTTCAAATGAATATTTGAACGTACGATTTTGTTTTGACAAAAGCAAACAATTTTATTATATCATGAAAGAATTTTGTATTTCCCAAATGTTTTTCAAAAACATGAACATTTTAAGAATTTGTGAACAATTTTCTAAAGCACGAACATATTTTTAAAATTTTAGAACAAATTTTGAAACAGAGAACAATTTCGAAAAGACTAAAAAATTTAGAAGCACAAAACTTTTTGAATTAATGAACAAAAAATTGAAATCCGGAGCTTTTTTGAAATCTTTGAACTATTTTATAAAACGTGAACATTTTTTACAAAAAGTGCAATCTTTTATTTGAAAAAGTCCTAGCATTTGATGGAAAGGTAAACAAATTTCGAATATTTGAAACATCTTTTAACTTTGCATTTTGAACTTTTCTGCAAAAATGCGAACATTTTTTAAATTTTGAGAACAATGTTTGAAACATCTGAACAATTTTTGGAAACGCGACAAATTTTGTATGAGAAAAGCAGGACAAAAGAAAAATAAATAGGGAAAGAAAAAGGAAAACAGGAAAAAACAAAGAAAAAGAAGATAAGGAAACAGAACAAGAAAAAGAAAAAAGAAAAAAACAAGACAAAAAGGAGAAAAAACAGAACTAGGAAAAAACCATTTTTGGAACGTTATAAACGTTTCCCAAAAACAAAAAAAAAAACAGCTGGAAACCTCCAGAAGGTTCCCGACACAAGGGACGTTGAAATGCTTAAACGGGCCGGCCCAGTCCAGCGATTGCTCGATCTCCCCAGTGCGAAACCTCGATAGCTTGACGCAGCGTGCGTCCAACAGAAATTCCAATGATATGTATCCGAAATAACCAATTGAGGAGTATTCATTGCAAAGATCACTCCCACCTTTCTAGGTTGCGACAGGTGACGCACTGCATGTGCGCCACTTGTCGCCACCTGGGAGTTTTTTCTTTTTTCGTAGATTCGTTTATTCAAAACGTTTTATCTGTCAAACCGTGCGTCCAAATCTGAAACCGTTTTCACCGTTGGATTCCTCGCGTCGAGATTTTCAAACTAGATACCATGTTGATAGGTTTTGACGAACGTTTCTCACAAAAAAATCAGACGGAAAAACCAAACTGGGAGCACCGATTTTTTTCTCTTTTCGAAAGAGGAACGCCCGTGCCTCTTGCGGAAGCAAAATCGTGCCTCTCACGGAAGGAAGAAAAAGAAAAGAAAATGCGTTTTTTTCGTTTCCGAGGAGGTACGACCATGCCTGTCGCAAAAGCACAATCATGTCTCTCGCGGAAGCAAAACTGTGCCTCTGCGAAAGTAAAGAAAACAAAAAACGTGTTTTTTCCGTTCCCGAGAGGCACAACCGTGCCTCTCGCGAAAGCACAACAGTGCCTGTCACTGAAGCAAAATCGTGCCTCTCTTGAAAGGAAAAAACAAAAACATATTTTTTTCGTTTCCGAGAGGCACGACCGTGCCTCTCGTGAAAGCACAATCGTGTCTCTCGCGGAAGCAAAATCGTGCATCTCGCGAAAGAAAAAAAAACAGAAAACGTATTTTTTCATTTTCGAGAGGCACGACCGTGACTCTCGCGAAAGCAAAATCATGCCACTCTCGAAAGGAAAAAAACATAAAACGCGTTTTTCGGTTCCGAGAGGCACAACCGCATCTCGCGGAAGAAAAAAAAAGAAAATGCATTTTTTCGTTTCCAAGAGGCACGGCCGTGACTCTTGCAAAAAAAATGAAAGCACGTATTTTCATGCAAAAAAATCAACTTGTTTTTATCCAAAAGCTAAGGAAGACCGGTGGAAAACCGAAATGTCAAAAAAAAACCAAAAAAAACGTATAAAAAGCAAAAAAACAAGTGCGGAAAAATAAAAAACCCGGAGGAAGCATCTAGAGCGCGACACATGGCGGGCGGTGAGAGCACGCCAAGTGGCACTGCTTGTCGTGAGGCTCTCGAAAAAGCGCTCGTCAACTAGTTGCTCCCATATGTATCGCTTAGAGCGATATTTATCAGTTGCGATCGCTCCAAGCGCATGAATATGGGTCGGCCCATTAGGAACCGAGCGCTCGGGAGTTAAGTGCATAACGGTTTTGTGAATGTTCCGAACTGGTTTGGGAAGTTCCTTTTTTTTGTTTCAATTTATTTCTTTTGATTTTGGCTTTCCACCGGTTTGTAAGGTTCTATTTTTCTATTTATTATTTTTATGTTATCTCCTTCATTTTCCATCCTTTCTAAATTAATAATCTCTTTTGAAAGGGCATTGTCAAGATCGGTGCACATTTTTTAAAACTTAAGGGCATTTTCCAAATTAGGGTACATTTAAAAAGTCACAAACATTTCCCCAATTTTTAACTTTATTTCAAATTCAAGAAAAATTGAAATTTGTGAAGATTTTAGAGTTCATGAATAGTTTGTAAAATTCATGAAGAATTTAGAAACTACATGAAACTTTTTTGAATTCTACAACATTTTAACATACATGAATATATTTTCTAAAATTCATGAGTTTATTAAAAAACTTATGTATTGTTCCTAAAATTCATGAACTTTTTCAAAATACGTGAATGTTTTCTTAATTCAGGAAAACTGTTTTTAAATATTCATGTGTATTTTCAAATTTAATTTAAACCAAATAACTCTCTCTAGAATGAAGTGAAAAAATCCATAAAAAATAAGTGTAAGCTCGCGCCTGTGCTAGCTCTCTAGTGTCTGGCGTCTACTACGGTTGGTGGGCAAGGCCCATTTAAGCAAGGCGCGTCAGCGATCGTATGCTTTAGAGCGCCACGTAGAGCCCGTAAAATTCCGTCTCCGCACTCGGGCCGCTGTAAATGTCGGAAGGGGAAAGGGCCGCGCCATGTGCTGCTCGTCGTGGGCGTGGCGTGGTCTCCTCCGTTTCCCTCTTCCATGGTCCATTAATTAACTTCAACTACTACTCTCTCCTTTTTAGTTTATAGGCCTCAATTCAAAAATCTCACCAGCCAACATATGTAGATGATGAATTCCCAAGAGTCCACATCGATGGAAAGGTTTTATGGAATAATTTTTATTGTTCGCAGAAGTACTCAATTAATGTGCCCGTTTTTCTAAAAAAAATGTGTTCACCAAGGGTGACCAATAAATAACCAAAAAAAATTACATGCATTGGTTAGTTTTAGTTTAATCCCCGCATACAGTGATTTAATTCACCTTTATATCTGAGCATGTGATGAGGAGTTATAGAAATGAGAGTTATAAAAACAAAAATTTTGAGATAAGTCCTATGAGTAGTACCGTAGCTATCCACGCAAAGAGTGATAGTGGAACCAATTAATCAAGGGCGTTCAAGGCGGTTCGGTTTAAGGGGGTGTTTGGTTCAGGGACTTTTTAGTCCCAGAGACTAAAAAAAGTACCTAAAAAGTTCCTAGGAACCAAAGGGAGGGACTTTTTTTACAGGGACTAGAAAAAGACTCTACTGGAGAGTCTTTTTTGATTAGTCCCTGGGACTAGAAAAAGTCCTAGGACTTCTGAATCAAACATCCCCAAGATCGTAAGAACCGTGGATCATCTTGCTCACCCAGTTAAATTAAATCGCGAAGGGCTCGAACCGCTTGTTCACCGCCGGGTTCCAGTGCAGCGTTACTGGGTAGCATTAAGTGGAACCAAGTTGGAGATGAGAAAGTCAGAATGCCTGGCTATCCACCCCCGCCTGAAATCCTGTATAAATAGCGGCCGGCGCCCGGTTGCCTGCACACCACAGCTTGCAACGGGAGCTAGCTAGGGCTACACTACACAGCGTACAGCTTTGAGTACATGAGCTGTGCAGTGCTCCCTGCAGCCCGTAGCTAGCTACCTCAAGTAAGCTGGTCGACGATGGAACTGCAGCGCGCTGCCTCCGTGCTCGCCACCGCGCTGGTGCTTACATCCATACTTGCTGGTAAAGTGATAACAGTATGAACCATGCAAGCATGCTACGTAAAATACTTGTCGAGTCCACCGAGTAGTATTGATTCTCTGACTAATTATGAGGTTGTGCTTTTCACGATCGGTTTGATCGCACGCCGCAGGCCGGGTGCAGTCCGTGGGCGTGTGCTACGGTGTGCACGGCGACCGCCTGCCGAAGCCGGCCGAGGTCGTGCAGCTCTACAAGTCCAACGGCATCACCGCCATCGGCCTCTACGAGCCGGACGTCCAGACGCTCCTGGCCCTCAACGGGAGCAACATCGGCGTCCTCATCGACATGGCCGACGCGAACGTGCCCCGCCTCGCCTCCGGCGCCGCCCAGGCGGACCTCTGGGTCCAGCTCAACATCAAGCGCTACTACCCGGGCGTCTCCTTCCGGTACATCGCCGTCGGCAACGAGCTCGCCGGCGCCGCCACGCAGAGCATCCTCCCGGCCATCAAGAACCTCAACGCCGCGCTCGCCAAGGCCGGCATCAAGGTGTCAACGGCCGTCAAGATGGACGTGCTCGCCACCTCTTCGCCGCCCTCCTCCGCCGTCTTCAAGGACGACTACATGAAGCAGATCGTGGCGCTCCTCGGCGCCACCGGCGCGCCGCTGCTGGTCAACGTCGCTGAAATTTGAGATGGGTCTTAAGTCTATATAGCAATTTTTTGAAAAATCTCTAAGGGTCCATGCGGGTTATTGGCACTAGATGGAGATGAAAGTTTAGTCCCACCCCAGAAGTGGAAGAGGAGTTAGACCTCCTTATAAGGGTGGTTCTTCTACATGCTATTGGAGCTTGAAAAAAGAAGAGGCCCTCGCGCGCTCCTCGTCCGCCCACCTCGACGCTGGGCCACGATCTGAGTCGTCGGATCGTGGGCTGTCACGGACTCGGACGTGGGTCGAGCCCACGTCTCTCCACGCGGCTACACATATATAAGTGTGTGGTGTCTCCTAACCCGCCGCCACGATCACGAAACCCCGTCTCTCCGGACGAATAGGTTTTTGGGAAGCGACTACGCGGCTACTCGCCTCCGATCCACTACTTCCTCTACGTCCGCGTCGTCTCCGTCATCACCATGTCCAGCGACGCCGAACGTGGCGCCGCCGAGAAGACCGAGGCCGACAAGAAGGCCGCCGAGGACGCTGCTGTTGCCAGCGTCGCGGCGGCTTCTGCATGGCCTACTGGAGGGTATAACGTGTTTATCCCTCTCCTGATTATTTCTATATTAGCAGTACTAGCATCATGTGTAGATTTGTCTATTGTTTTTGTAGTATGTGCTTGTTTAGACCAGTACCAGTATGCTGTTAATTCTGTCAATGCCATGCTAGTCATCTACTTATGGGTTAAACTAGTCGAAAATTTTCCTATTTACTTAGCAATCCAAAAACCTATTTTGTGTAGGAATTTTTTGGCCAGTGGCTTTGCCGCAGCACTGAAATCGGATAAATTTACCGGTACGTATTTTAAGCGTTGGCAGACAAAGACCACTTTATGGCTCACAGCTATGAACGTGTTTTGGGTCACCGGTGTGTCCACAGGAATGATTGCTCCTGAACAGGAGAAGGCGTTCAGGGAAGCAACCACTGTGTTTCTCTGAGCAGCTCTCAGCATGATCGGAGATAAAACTGGTCGACGCATATTTACATGTGCATGTAGCCAAGGACTTGTGGGAGGCGCTCGAATCTAAGTTCGGGGCCGCCGATGCAGGGAGCGAGATGTATACTATAGAGCAGTTCCACGATTACAAGATGGTTGAGAACCGTCCTGTACTGGAGCAGGCTCATGAGATAATATGCATTGTTAAGGAGCTTGAGCTTCTGAAGTGCGAGTTACCGGGCAAGTTTGTCGCGAGCTGCATAATCGCTAAGCTCCCTAATTCCCGGAGGAACTTTGCCACCACTCTAAAACATCAGAGGCGTGAATTCTCTGTGGAGGATGTCATTAGCCATCTGAATGTTGAGCAGAATTCGAGGGCAAAGGACTCGCACGGAAAATGGGCCGAAGGGACTTCTGTTGCCAACATGGTGAACCAGAGGAACTTCAAATCCCACAAGCCCAAGAGAAAGAACGGTGTCCAACAGAATACCGATTTCAAGAAGAAGGGTAAGAAGACCTTCAAGAAGAACAAGAAGGATGAGGGTTGCTTTACTTGTGGTTTGGTTAAACATTGGGCCAACAAGTGCCCAAACAAGTTTAAGAAGTCAGGACAGGACTCCAAGCCCGTCAACATATGATTGTGGGCAACAATGATAATGGTGCATCTGGGTACGGTAATTTATTTACTATTTTTTCAGTGTTTCAGCCTACCGATTGGTGGGTGGATACAGGTGCAGGTGTTCATGTGTGTGCTGACATTACATTGTTCTCTTCTTCCCAGGTGACAGGCCATGGGTCTGTATTGATGGGGAATGGCGTGAGTGCTTCTGTTCATGGTGTTGGCACGGTCGATCTGAAGTTTACTTCGGGAAGGATCGTGCAGCTGAAGAACGTGCAACATGTCCCCGCCATCAAGAAGAACCTCGTTAGTGGCTCCCTTCTATGTAGAGATGGGTTTAAATTGGTATTCGAGTCTAATAAATTAGTTGTTACTAAGTACAGACTATTTGTTGGAAAAGGTTATGAGATCGGAGGGACGTTCCGCCTTTCCCTCGCAGATTTCAGTAATAAAGTCATGAACCATATTCATTGAGTGTTAATGAATCTGAAGTTTGGCATTCACGTCTTTGTCACATAAGTTTCGGTGTTATGACGCGGCTAGCTAAGTTGGATTTAATCCCGAGTTTCACTTTAGCCAAAGGTTCTAAGTGCCTTTCATGTGTGCAAGCTAAGAAACCTCGCCAGCCTCACAAGGCTGCGGAGGAGAGACACTTGGCACCATTAAAACTCATACATTCTGATCTTTGTGAGATGAATGACGTGTTGACTAAAGGTGGAAAGAAATACTTCATGACATTGATAGATGATTCCACTAGATATTGCTATGTATATCTGTAAATACTAAAGATGAGGCTCTACACTACTTTAAAATCTATAAGGCAGAAGTTGAGAATCAACTTGAAAAGAAAATTAACGAGTCTGGTCAGATCATGGTGGAGAGTACTTCTCGAGTGAGTTTGATTACTTTTGTATGGAACATGGAATTATTAATGAGAGGACGCCTCCCTATTCTCCCCAGTCAAACGGGGTTGCCGAGTGGAAAAATCGTACTCTGACTGATCTGGTTAACGCCATGTTAGGTACATCGGGTTTATCCAAGGCATGGTGGGGGGGGGGAGTCTATATTGACGGCATGTCATGTCCTGAATAACGTTTCGACAAACGATAATGAGATCACTTCCTATGAGAAATGGGCAAAGAGAAGGACAACACTCTCGTACTTGCGTACTTGGGGCTGTTTGGCGAAAGTCAACATGCCGATCCCCAAAAAGCATAAGCTTGGACCCAAGACTGTGGACTGCGTTAACTTAGGCTACGCTAAGAACAACGTTGGCTATAGATTTCTAGTAGTGAAATTTGAGGTACCTGACCAGAAGATCGGTACAATTATGGAGTCTAAGGATGCTACATTCTTCGAGGATATTTTTCCTATGAGAGATATGCAAAGCACTTCTAGACAGGAATCTGAGGAGACACCTGAGCGTGCCATTCCTATGGAATATTATGAATGAACACATGATGAAAATCCTAAGGAGGATGAGGAGGAAACCCTTGGTAGGGGCAAGAGACAAAGGACTGCAAAGACCTTTGGTGATGATTTCTTTGTGTACCTTGTGGATGATACTCCCACTTCTATTTCAGAAGCGTATGCCTCTCCAGAAGCTGACTACTGGAAGGATGCGGTCCATAGCGAGATGGATTCCATCATGGCTAACGGGACATGGGAGATCACTGAGCGTCCCTATGGTTGAAAACCATTGGGATGTAAGTGGGTTTTCAAGAAGAAGCTTAGGCCCGATGGTACGATTGAAAAGTACATGGCTAGGCTTGTGGCCAAGGGCTATGACCAGAAAGAAGATGAAGATTTCTTCGATACTTATTCACGTGTGGCTAGACTGACCACCATTTGAGTATTACTCTCGTTGGCGGCCTCGCACGATCTTCTCATCCACCAGATGGATGTTAAGACGGCTTTTCTGAATGGAGAGCTAAACGAGGAAATCAACATGCAACAGCCAGATGGCTTTGTGATAGATGGTCAGGAAAGAAAAGTGTGTAGGTTGCTGAAATCTTTATATGGCCTGAAGCAAGCACCTAAGCAATGGCATGATAAGTTTAATACAACTCTGACATCTGTTGGCTTTGTTGTTAATGAAGCTGACAAATGTATATACTATCGCCATGGTGGGGGCAAAGGAGTCATATTGTGCTTGTATGTTGATGACATACTGATATTCGGAACCAACCTCAAAGATATTGAGGAGGTCAAGTCGTTTCTGTCTCAGAACTTTGAGATGGAGGACCTTGGTGTGGCTGATGTTATCTTGAACATCAAGCTACTGAGAGATAATGAGGGTGGGATCACACTTCTGCAATCTGATAACCCACAAGTATAGGGGATCAATCGTAGCCTCTTTCGTAAGTAAGATTGTCGAACCGAACGAGGAGCTAAAGGTAGAACAAATACTCCCTCAAGTTCTATCGACCACCGATACAACTCTACGCATGCTTAGCGTTCGCTTTACCTAAAACAAGTATGAAACTAGAAGGACTTTGTAGGTGTTGTTTGATAGGTTTGCAAGAATATAAAGAGCACGTAAATAAAAAGTAGGGGCTGTTTATATAGAGAAGCAACAAAGTAAATATAGCGAGTGTGGAAAAGTGGTGGTAGGAGTTGTGAAATTGTCCCTAAGCATTTGACTACTTTACTAGACCGATAGCAAGTTTTATGTGGGAGAGGCATAAGCTAACATACTTTCTCTTCCTGGATCATATGCACTTATGATTGGAACTCTAGCAAGCATCCGCAACTTCTAATGATCATTAAGGTAAAATCCAACCATATCATTAAAGCATCAAGTCCCCTTTATCCCATACGCCACAACCCCCTTACTCGGGTTTATGCTTCTGTCACTCAAGCAAGCCACTATAAGCGAATCGTGAACGTATTGCAACACCCTACAACGGGAATCCCTCATGCTTGCACGACATGGAGGGCACAATAGGACAGCAACATAACCACAAGCAAATTAAACTAATCATAGCAATTCACCAATTACCGATAGGAGAACGAAAATCTACTCAGACATCATAGGATGGCAACACATCATTGGATAATAATATGAAGCATAAAGCAGCATATTCAAGTAGAGGGTACATCGGGCTGCGGGAGAGTGAACCGCTGAATATAGATGGGGGGAGGTGATGGAGATGTTGGTGAAGATGACGGCGGTGTTGGTGTAGATCGCAGTGATGATGATGGCCCCCGACGGTGTTCCGGCGCCACCGGAAGCAAGGGGGAGAGAGCCCCCCTTCTTCTTCTTCCTTGATCTTCTCCCTAGATGGGAGAAGGGTTTCCCCTCTGGTCCATGGTCTCCATGGCGTGGGAGGGGTGAGAGCCCCTTCGAGATTGGATCTGTCTCTCTGTCCCTCTCTGTTTCTGCGTTCTCCGATTTTGCCCTTTCACCGTTTCTTATATATCCGGAGATCCGTAACTCTGATTGGATTGAAACCTTCGCCAAGATTTTTCTCCGAGAATTAGCTTTCTTGCGGCCAAAGAAGAGCAGTAACCGCCTTACAGGGTGCCCACAAGGGTCAGGGGCGCGCCCCCTTGCCTAGTGGCCCTCTCGGGCACCGTCTCGCGTTGATTCTTCTTCCCAAATATCACAAATATTCCAAAAATATTCTCCTTCCGTTTTTATCCCGTTTGGACTCTGTTTGATATGGGGTTTCTGCAAAACATAAAACATGCAACAAACGGGAACTGGCAATGGGCACTGGATCAATATGTTAGTCCCAAAAATAATATAAAAAGTTGCCAAAAGTATATGAAAGTTGTAGAATATTGGCATGGAACAATCAAAAATTATAGATACGACGGAGACGTATCAGCATCCCCAAGCTTAATTCCTGCTCGTCCTCGCGTAGGTAAATGATAAAAAGATAAATTTTGATGTGGAATGCTACCTAGCATAATCTTGATCATGTAATCTAATCATGGCTTGAATATTAAGACATGAGTGATTCAAGGCAATGGTCTATCATTTGACATAAAAAACAATAATACTTCGGGTATCCCAACAAGCAATCATGCCTTTCAAAATATCAATGCTAAGGAACGCTATCCCTACAAAATCATATAGTCTTGTATGCTCCCTTTTCTTAACACAAGGTACCTCTCATGCCCATTGCTACGTCTTGAGCTTGCATTGGTTTTCCTTGAAGAGGAAAGGGTGATGCAGCAATAGTAGCGTAAGTATTTCCCTCAGTTTTTGAGAACCAATGTACCAATCCAGTAGGAGGCTCGTCAAAAGTCTCATGCACCTACACAAACAAACAAAGAACTCGCAACCAACACAATAAAGGGGTTGTCAATCCCTTCACGGCCACTTGCGAAAGTGAGATCTAATAAAGATAGTATGATAAGATAAATATATTTTTGGTATTTTATAATATAGATGCAAAAAGTAAAGATGCAAATAAAAGTATATTGGAAGCAAATATGATAAGAGATAGATCCGGGGGCCATAGGTTTCAGTAGTGGCTTCTCTCAAGATAGCATAAGTATTACGGTGGGTGAACAAATTACTGTCGAGCAATTGATAGAAAAGCGAATAATTATGAGATTATCTAGGCATGATCATGTATATAGGCATCACGTCCGCAACAAGTAGACCGACTCCTGCCTGCATCTACTACTATTACTCCACACATCGACCGACTCCTGCCTGCATCTAGAGTATTATGTTCATAAGAACAAAGTAACACATTAAGCAAGATGACATGATGTAGAGGGATAAACTCAAGAAATATGATATAAACCCCATCTTGTTATCCTCAATGGCAACAATACAATACGTGCCTTGCAACCCTTTCTGTCACTGGGTAAGGACACCGCAAGATTGAACCCAAAGCTAAGCACTTCTCCCATGGCAAGAAAGATCAATCTAGTAGGCCAGACCAAACTGATAATTCGAAGAGACTTGCAAAGATAACTCAATCATACATAAAAGAATTCAGAGAAGATTCAAATATTATTCATAGATAAACTTGATCATAAACCCATAATTCATCGGATCTCGACAAACACACCGCAAAAAGAGTTTACATCGAATAGATCTCCACAAGAGAGGGGGAGAACATTGTATTGAGATCCAAAAAGAGAGAAGAAGCCATCTAGCTAATAACTATGGACCCGTAGGTTTGTGGTAAACTACTCACAACTCATCGGAGGGGCAAGGGTGTTGATGTAGAAGCCCTCCGTGGTCGATTCCCCCTCCGGCGGAGCGCTGACGAAGGCTCCAAGATGGGATCTCGCGGATACAGAAGGTTACGGTAGTAGAAATTATGTTTCGGTGGCTCCCTGGATGTTTTCGGGGTACGTAGGGTTATATAGGAGGAAGAAGTACATCGGTGGACGCCTGAGGGGCCCACGAGACAGGGGCACGCCCTATAGGGGGGGGCCTCCTATCTCGTGGAGTCCTCGGCTGCTTCTTGACTTGCACTCCAAGTCCTCTGGATCACGTTCGTTCCAAAAATCACGCTCTCGAAGGTTTCATTCCGTTTGGACTCCGTTTGATATTCCTTTTCTTCGAAATACTGAAATAGGCAAAAAAAAGCAATACGGGCTGGACCTCCGGTTAGTAGGTTAGTCCCAAAAATGATAAAATTGTGTAAAATAAAGCCCATAAACATCCAAAAGGGGTAATATAATAGCATGGAACAATCAAAAATTATAGTTACGTTGGAGACGTATCAATCATCCCCAAGCTTAATTCCTGCTCGTCCTCGAGTAGGTAAATGATAAAAAAGAAATTTTTGATGTGGAATGCTACCTAGCATAATTATCAATGTAATTTTCTTTATTGTGGCATGAATGTTCAGATCCAAATGATACAAAATAAAAGTTCATATTAACATGAAAATGGTGATACTTCAAGCATACTAATCAAAGTAATCATGTCTTCTCAAAATTACATGACCAAAGAAAGTTATCCCTACAAAATTATATAGTCTGATTGTTGCTCTATCTTCATCACACAAAGTATTTAATCATGCACAACCCTGATGACAAGCCAAGCAATTGTTTCATACTTTAATAATCTCAAACTCTTTCAACTTTCACGAATACATGAGCGTGAGCCATGGACATAGCACTATAAGTGGTGTAGAATGGTGATTGTGGAGAAGACAAAAAGGAGAAGATAGTCTCACATCAACTAAGCGTATCAATGGGCTATGGAGATGCCCATTAATAGATATCAATGTGAGTGAGTAGGGATTGCCATGCAATGGATGCACTAGAGCTATAAATATATGAAAGCTCAACAAAAGAAACTAAGTGGGTATGCATCCAACTTGCTTGCTCACGAAGACCTAGGGCACTTTTGAGGAAGCCTGTCATTGGAATATACAAGCCAAGTTCTATAATGAAAAATTCCCACTAGTATATGAAAGTGACAACATATGAGACTGTAACGCCCCGGATACAACTTTCCATATTCGTAACTCCAACTCTTGCCTTTTCCGGAGATGCGATATGATATTACCTTCGTGGTTGGGTTTTTGTCTTTTGTTTTGCATTTTGTTCATGTCATGCATCTAATCTCATAGCATCATGTGCATCGCATCCATATGTTTTCATAAAAATCGTAGCCGTTCGCAGTTGCCCTTTTCTCTCTTTGCCTCCGCTGTCATTTTGTCAGGCCCTTGTCCTCGTTGACCTCTCTCAGACCCCTCATGTGCGTGTACGAAACTTACCCGAACCCGAACCGGTCTGTCGTTACCGATGGATCCGGATTATCCCCAAACATCTATAAAACATCTCCGTTTCTTATTTAGACTTTCCTAACCTATCTTTTCTCGACCGTCAGATTTTGATCGGATGATCCAACTCCTCTCTTTTCCCATATATATATATATAGTCTACCCCTAGTCCATTTTGGACCAAACCCTATTTTGTAGGGATCCTCCTCCCCGCCGCCACTCTCTCTGGTTCCCCTCGGGATCACCGGCGAACCAACCAGCGCCTCCCCTGGTTTCCTCCTCGTTTTCCCCATCGACCCAATCCCCTAGCACCACCGCCATCTTCCCCTTGTTTTCAGCACCACCCAATCAGCACTGCAGCCAGCCCCTGTCTGATTCATCCTATCGATCCAGCCGCCGCTGACCTCCTTCGTCTCGTCCCAGCGCCGGACGTGGAGCCGCGACTCCCGTCGGACCTCCTCACTGCCCGAGGCTGCTGCCTCCCTGTCGTCTTCCTCGAACAGGAGCTCACTCCCGAGCTCCATCGCCACCCGTTGCCCCTCGCTGGAGCAACACCAGCAGGACCCCGCGGCCTCCTCTACCCTCTCCTCGAGCCGGCCACAAGCAGCACCACCACCAGGTCGGGCCCGTCGCGCCACCTCTCCCTTCCCTTCCTTTATATGGTTCCTTCCTTCTCCTCTCACGTTTTGCCCCTCTTTGTGTTTTCCTCGCAGAAGCACCACGCCATGGCCGCGCCCCATCGAAGTTTGCAGCTCCTCCGCCAGCCCGCCGCTGCTTTGATCCGGTAGGGAACGGGCACACCGGCGACCTTCCTGCGACCGGATCCGGGTCCGCCTCCCTCTGCCCGTCCCTCTCCTTCTCGTATCTCTTTTCTCCTTCACCGCTAATTCTCTGAATGTGTTCCCCTGCCATGTCCTTGCAGCACCATAGCCGCCCGTCAAGTTCGCGTCCCGGCCCCGATCTGGACCGGATCTCCTCTGCTCCGCCGCCTAGCCGCCAAATCCGCCCCGTTCCGGCCGGTTCCCGCCGACCCTGCCGCCAGGACCCCCTGTCGTCGTCTTCTCCATCGCCATGATGCTGCTGCTTCTGTTCTTCAAAAACGAGAGCAGCAGCGTCTCGTTCGTCTCCCGTTGACCGCGCCCCCTCCACCTCGTTCGGTTCAGCCAAGGCCCAGCTCGCTCGCGCCGCCCCCTCATCCTGCTGCCTCTCCACCAGCTGGGCCTCAGCCCATGGTGAGCCACCGCTGCGCCCCCTTCCACTATTGGCCAAGTGCAGATTCAGCCCGATGTATATTGTTTTCTGCTATGAACGAATTTGGCATTTTCCAGAAAACTGCATATTTACAGATTTTCCCTTGTTGTTCATGCATATAATAAATCACAAACCGTGCATCGGATTAAAATGTTTTATATATGCAAACTGCTTAGAATTTCATCTAGTTTCATAATATGCCACTTTCATCCCATGTTTGAAATGTCTAAAATGTTGTTTGTTTAAATTTTCTTAAATGCCATGCTAAAATGTTTTATTTCATAACTAAATAACCGTAGCTCAGAATTAAATGTTCTTTATATGTAAATGGGGTGGAAAAATGCCTAGTTTAACATGGTGCACTTTGTTTTACTGTTTAACAACATTAAAATATGTTTAAGGGAAGAACAGTAGCTAATTCAAAATATGGACATGAGGATTTTCCGGAAGTGTTGTTTGTTGTTCCGGCCTCATTTAAACTTGTCTAGATAGGTAGTTTTTCATATGCTTCACCCCTTGCCATGTTTAATAACATTTAATATTGTTGGGTACATAAACGAGAGAGAACTAAATAATTGATGTGGTGTTTTGTCAGTATGCAACTCGTTGCATATTCAGCTCCACTTAACTTGTAGTATTGTTTGTTGCACCTTGCCATGTCATGCCTCATTAAACCGGACATGCATCATGCTTGTTTGTGCATCATGTCATGTTTATGCTTGTGTGTTTACCATGTTGTTTGTTTCTTTCCGGTGTTGCTTCTTAGTTCCGGTAATGTTGCGATTGTGAGGATTCGTCCGACTACTCCCGTTCGTCTTCTTCATGGACTCGTTCTCCTTCCTAGCGGGATTTCAGGCAAGATGACCGTCACCCTGGATCTCATTACTATCATTGCTATGCTAGTTACTTCATTCTATTGCTTTGTCGCGCCACCTATCATTTGCTCTTCAAGCCTCCCAAATTGTCATGTCAGCCTCTAACCTTTTTCACCCTTCCTAGCAAACCGTTGTTTGGCTATGTTACCGCTTTGCTCAGCCCCTCTTATAGCATTGTTAGTTGCAGGTGAAGTTGAAGATTGCTCCATGATGGACAGGATTATGTTGGGATATCACAATATCTCTTATTTAATTAATGCATCTATATACTTGGTAAAGGGTGGAAGGCTCGGCCTTATGCCTGGTGTTTTGTTCCACTCTTGCCGCCCTAGTTTTCGTCGTACCGGTGTTATGTTCCCGGATTTTGCGTTCCTTACGCGGTTGGGTGATTTATGGGACCCCCTTGACAGTTCGCTTTGAATAAAACTCCTCCAGCAAGGCCCAACCTTGGTTTTACCATTTGCCTCACCTAGCCCTTTTTTCCTTGGGTTTTCGGAGCCCGAGGGTCATATTTATTTAGCCCCCCCAGGCCAGTGCTTCTCTAAGTGCTGGTCCAAACCAGAGCCCTTTGCAGCGCCCCCTCAGGGAAACTTGAGGTCTGGTTTTAGTTGTACGGATTTCTCATCCAGTGTTGCCCTGAGAACGAGATATGTGCAGCTCCTATCGGGATTGTTGGCGCATCGGGCGGCTTTGTTGGTCTTGTTTTACCATTGTCGAAATGTCTTGTAAACCGGGATTTCGAGACTGATCGGGTCTTCCTGGGAGAAGGTATATCCTTCGTTGATTGCGAGAGCTTATCATGGGCTAAGTTGGGACACCCCTGCAGGGTATAAACTTTCGAGAGCCGTGCCCGCGGTTATGTGGCAGATGGGAATTTGTTAATGTCCGGTTGTAGATAACTTGATACCAGATCCGAGTTAAAACGCATCAACCGCGTGTGTAACCATGATGGTCTCTTTTCGGCGGAGTCCGAGAAGTGAACACGGTTTTGGGTTATGTTTGACGTAAGTAGGAGTTCAGGATCACCTCTTGATCATTGCTAGCTTCTCGACCGTTCCGTTTGCTCTCTTCTCGCTCTTATTTGCGTATGTTAGCCACCATACTTGCTTAGCCGCTGCTGCAACCTCACCACTTTACCCCTTCCTGACCCATTAAGCTTTGCTAGTCTTGATACCCATGGTAATGGGATTGCTGAGTCCTCGTGGCTCACAGACTACTACAACAACAGTTGTAGGTACAGGTTATGCGATGATCATGACGCGAGAGCGATGTTTGCTTGTTTGGAGTTCTTCTTCTGATTCTTCTTCGATCAGGGGATAGGTTCCAGGTCGGCAGCCTGGGCTAGCAGGGTGGATGTCGTTTGAGTTTCTGTTTGTGTTTCATTCGTAGTCGGATGGTGCTCTTATGTAAGATGATGTTGTATTTGTGTGGCATTGTATGCCTTTTGTATGTATCCCCATCTATTATGTAATGTTGATGTAATGATATCCACCTTGCAAAAGCGTGTCAATATGCGGTTCTATCCTTGGTGGGACCTTCGAGTCTCTTTAGGATAGGGTCGCATATTGGGCGTGACAGAGACTCTCTATCAAGATCATGGTGCTATTTTGAAGCACAAGTGTGGAAAAAGAGATAGTAGCATTGTCCCTTCTCTCTTTTTCTCTCGTTTATTTTTTTCTTTTTTTTCTTTGGCCTTTTTTTTGGCCTTTCTCCCCTTTTTTTTCTTTTTTTATTTTTTTTATTTTTGTAAAGTCCGAAGTCTCATCTCGACTTGTGGGGGAATCATAGTCTTCATCATCCTTTCCTCACTAGGACAATGCTCTAATAATGAAGATCATCACACTTTTATGGATTTACAACTCAAGATTTACAACTCAAAGCTAGAACAAGATATGACTCTATATGAATGCCTCCGGCGGTGTACCGGGATATGCAATGAATCAAGAGTGACATGTATGAAAATTATGAAGGTGGCCTTGCCACAAATACGATGTCAACTAAATGATCATGCAAAGAGCAATATGACAAAAGTAATGCGTGTCATATGGACGGAACGGTGGAAAGTTGCATGGAAATATATCTCGGAATGGATATGGAAATGCCATAATAGGTAGGTATGGTGGCTGTTTTGAGGAAGGTATATGGTGGGTGTATGGTACCGGCGAAAGTTGCGCGGTACAAGAGAGGCTAGCAATGATGGAAGGGTGAGATGCGTATAATCCATGTACTCAACATTAGTCAAAAGAACTCATATACTTGTTGCAAAAATCTAGAAGTCATCAAAAACCAAAGCACTACGTAAATGCTCCTAGGGGGATAGATTGGTAGGAAAAGACCATCGCTCGTCCCCGACCGCCACTCATAAGGAAGACAATCAATAAATAAAATTGTGCTCCAACTTCATCACAAAGCGGTTCACCATACGTGCATGCTACGGAAATCACAACCCTCAACACAAGTATTTTTCATAATCACCTCAACTAGCATGACTCTAATATCACTACCTCCATATCTCAAAACAATTATCAAGCATCATATTGATCATAGCATCCAATTCTTTTTCTATGATAGTTTTTATTATACCCAACTTGGATGCTCATCATTCTAGGACCAACTTTGTAACCATAGAAAATACCATGCTGTTATAAAAGACTCTCAAAAAGATATAAGTGAAGCATGAGAGACTAGCAATTTCTTCAAAATTAAGACACCACCGTGCTCTAAAAGATATAAGTGAAGCACTGGAGCAAAAACTATCAAGCTCAAATGATATAAGTGAAACACATGGAGTATTCTAGCAAATTCTAATCAAGTAGGCTTCTTCCAAAAGGTGTGTACAGCAAGTATGATTGTGGTAAACTAAAAAGCAAAGACTAATATAATACACGACGCTCCAAGCAAAACACATATCATGTCGCGAACAAAAATATAGCTCCAAGTAAAGTTACCAATGAACGAAGACGAAAGAGGGGATGCCTTCCCGGGGTATCCCCAAGCTTAGGCTTTTGGCTATCCTTGAATATCTTGGGGTGACATGGGCATCCCCAAGCTTAGGCTCTTGCCACTCCTTATTCCATAGTCCATAAAAGCTTTACCCAAAACTTGAAAACTTCACAACACAAAACTCAACAGGAAATCTTATAAGCTCCGTTAGTGAAAGAAAACAAAACCACCACATAAGGTACTGTAATGAACTCATTATTTATTTATTTTGGTGTTAAACCTACTGTATTCCAACTTCTCTATGGTTTATAAACTATTTTACTAGCCATAGATGCATCAAAATAAGCAAACAACACACGAAAAACAGAATCTGTCAAAAACAGAACAGTCTGTAGCAATCTGTAACTAACGCAAACTTCTGGAACTCTAAAAATCCTACCAAAATAGGAAGTCCTGGACAATTTGTTTATTGATCAGAAGCAAAAAATAATCAACGCAAAATCACGTTTGTGTGATTTAACAAAACTAAATTCGTGCGTGCAAAGTTTCTGTTTTTCAGCAGAATCAAATCAACTATCATCATAAGTTATCCTATAGGTTCTACTTGGCACAAACACTAATTAGAAGATAAAAACACATTTAAAAAGTAGGTAGATGCAAGATTTATTACTAAATAGGAGCAAAAACAAAAAACACAAAGAAAATTGGGTTGCCTCGCAACTAGCGCTCGTTTAACGCCCTTAGCTAGGCATAAAAGCGAAGATAGATCTAAGTAGTGTCATCTTTGGCACTAAATTCATAAGTAACCCGCATGATAGATTCATAAGGTAATTTGACTTCCTTTCTTGGCAAGTGCTCCATGCCTTTCTTTAGTGGAAATTGGAATCTAATATTCCCTTCCTTCATATCAATAATCGCGCCAATCGTTCTAAGGAAAGGTCTACCAAGAATAATAGGGCAAGAAAGATTGCAATCTATATCAAGAACGATAAAATCCACGGGCACCAAATTTCTATTTGCAACAATGAGAACATCATTGATCCTTCCCATTGGCTTTTTAATGGTGGAATCCGCAAGGTGCAAATTTAAAGAGCAATCATCAAGATCATGGAAACCTAGAATATCACATAAAGTTTTCGGAATCGTGGAAACACTAGCACGCAAATCACACAAAGCAAAACACCCATGATCTTTAATTCTAATCTTTATAGTAGGTTCCCACTCATCATTAAGTTTTCTAGGTATAGAAACTTCCAAATTAAGTTTTTCATCATAAGATTGCATCAAGGCATCAACAATATGTTTGGTAAAAGCTTTATTTTGACTATAAGCATGAGGAGAATTAACAACGGATTGCAACAAGGAAATACAACCTTCTAAAGAACAATTATCATAATCAAAATCCTTGAAATCCGAGATAGTGGGTTCAATACTATTTAAAGTTGTGACCTCTTCAATCGAACTTTTACCAAATTTAGCATCCAGATCTAAAAACTCTGAATTCTTGGGACGCCTTCTAGGTAAAGTTGACTCATCATCGGTCCCATAATTATCAAAATTCATATTGCAAAACATAGATCAAATAGGAGACGCATCAATAACTTTCATATCTTCATCATTATTTTCATGGAAACTAGAAGAACACGCCTTTATAAAGCAATCTTTCTTTGCACGCAATCTAGCGGTTCTTTCCTTGCACTCATCAATGGAAATTCTCATGGCTTTGAGAGACTCATAGATATCATGCTTAGGAGGAGAAGATCTAAGTTTAAGAGAATCAACATCAAGCAAAAGTCTATCAACATTCCTAGCCAAATCATCAACTTTGAGCAATTTTTCTTCAAGCAAGGCATTAAAATTCTTTTGAGAAATCATAAATTCTTTCACACTATTCTCAAAATCAGAGGGCATCTTATTAAAATTGCCATAAGAATTATTGTAGGAATTTCCATAATTATTAGAGGAATTACTAGGGAACGGTCTAGCATTAAAGTTTCCTCTATAAGCATTATTTCCAAAACTATTCCTACCAACAAAATTCACATCCATAGATTCATTATTATTCTCAATCAAAGTAGACAAAGGCATATCATTGGGATCAAGAGGAGTATTTTTAGTAGCAAACAATTTCATAAGTTCATCCATCTTTCCACTCAAAACATTGATTTCTTCTATAGCATGCACTTTTTTACTAGAAGATCTTTCGGGTGCCATTGAGAATAATTAGCCATAATATTATCAAGAAGTTTTGTAGCATCTCCTAACGTGATTTCCATAAACGTGCCTCCCGCGGCCGAATCTAATAGATTTCTAGAAGCAAAGTTCAAACCGGCATAAATTTTTTGTATGATCATCCATAAATTCAAACCATGAGTAGGGCAATTGCGAATCATCAATTTCATTATTTCCCAAGATTGGGCAACATGCTCATGATCAAGTTGTTTAAAATTCATAATATCGTTCCTAAGAGTAATGATCTTAGCGGGAGGAAAATACTTAGAGATAAAAGCATCTTCGCACTTGTTCCAAGAATCAATACTATTTTTAGGCAAAGACAAAAACCAAACTTTAGCAAGATCTCTAAGTGAAAACGGAAATAACTTCAATTTAACAATATCGTTATTCGTATCTTTCTTCTTTTGCATATCACACAAATCAACAAAGTTGTTTAGATGAGTAGCGGCATCTTCATTAGGAAGGCCGGCGAATTGATCTTTCATAACAAGATTCAGCAAAGCAGTATTGATTTCACAAGACTCAACATCATTAAGAGGAGCAATCAAAGTACTAAGGAAATCATTATTATTGGTATTCGAGAAATCATACAATTTGGTATTATCTTGCGCCATGGCAACAAGTAATCCAACACACAAGCAAACAGAAAAAGGCAAGCGAAAAGAGAGAGAGAGAGAGATTGGGAAAGAGAGGGCGAATAAAACGGCAAGGGTGAAGTGGGGGAGAGAAAAACGAGAGGCAAATGGAAAATAATGTAAATGCGAGGGAGATGGGTTTGTGATGGGTACTTGGTATGTCTTGACTTGAGCGAAGACCTCCCTGGCAACGGCGCCAGAAATCCTTCTTGCTACGTCTTGAGCTTGCGTTGGTTTTCCTTGAAGAGGAAAGGGTGATGCAGCAATAGTAGCGTAAGTATTTCCCTCAGTTTTTGAGAACCAAGGTATCAATCCAGTAGGAGGCTCCTCAAAAGTCCCACGCACCTACACAAACAAACAAAGAACTCGCAACCAACGCAATAAAGGGGTTGTCAATCACTTCATGGCCACTTGCGAAAGTGAGATCTAATAAAGATAGTATGATAAGATAAATATATTTTTGGTATTTTATAATATAGATGCAAAAAGTCAAGATGCAAATAAAAGTAGATTGGAAGCAAATATAATAAGAGATAGACCCGGGGGCCATAGGTTTCACTAGTGGCTTCTTTCAAGATAGCATAAGTATTACGGTGGGTGAACAAATTACTGTCGAGCAATTGATAGAAAAGCGAATAATTATGAGATTATCTAGGCATGATCATGTATATAGGCATCACGTCCGCAACAAGTAGATCGACTCCTGCCTGCATCTACTACTATTACTCCACACATCGACCGACTCCTGCCTGCATCTAGAGTATTAAGTTCATAAGAACAGAGTAACGCATTAAGCAAGATGACATGATGTAGAGGGATAAACTCAAGCAATATGCTATAAACCCCATCTTGTTATCCTCGATGGCAACAATAGAATACGTGCCTTGCAACCCTTTCTGTCACTGGGTAAGGACACCGCAAGATTGAACCCAAAGCTAAGCACTTCTCCCATGGCAAGAAAGATCAATCTAGTAGGCCAAACCAAACTGATAATTCGAAGAGACTTGCAAAGATAACTCAATCATACATAAAAGAATTCAGAGAAGATTCAAATATTATTCATAGATAAACTTGATCATAAACCCACAATTCATCGGATCTCGACAAACACACTGCAAAAAGAGTTTACATCGAATAGATCTCCACAAGAGAGGGGGAGAACATTGTATTGAGATCCAAAAAGAGAGAAGAAGCCATCTAGCTAATAACTATGGACCTGTAGGTCTGTGGTAAACTACTCACAACTCATCGGAGGGGCAAGGGTGTTGATGTAGAAGCCCTCCGTGGTCGATTCCCCCTCCAGCGGAGCGCCGACGAAGGCTCCAAGATGGGATCTCGCGGATACAGAAGGTTAGGCGGTGGAAATTGTGTTTCGGTGGCTCCCTGGATGTTTTCGGGGTACGTAGGCTTATATAGGAGGAATAAGTATGTCGGTGGACGCCCGAGGGGCCCACGAGACAGGGGGCGCGCCCTATAGGGGGGCGCCTTCCTATCTTGTGGAGTCCTCGGCTGCTTCTTGACTTGCACTCCAAGTCCTCTGGATCACGTTCGTTCCAAAAATCACGCTCCTGAAGGTTTCATTCCGTTTGGACTCCGTTTGTTATTCCTTTTCTTCGAAATACTGAAATAGGCAAAAAAAACAGCAATACGGGCTGGGCCTCCGATTAGTAGGTTAGTCCCAAAAATGATATAATTGTGTAAAATAAAGCCCATAAACATCTAAAAGGGGTAATATAATAGCATGGAACAATCAAAAATTATAGATACGTTGGAGACGTATCACCCATCCCGGTGTCAGCCAAGCAATTGGTTCATACTTTTTAACGCGCTTCAGCTTTTTCAACCCTCACGCAATACATGAGCGCAAGCCATGGATACAGCACTATAGGTGGAATAGAATATGATGGTGGAGGTTGTGTGGAGAAGACAAAAAGGGAGAAAGTCTCACATCGACGCGGCTAATCAATGGGCTATGGAGATGCCCATCAATTGATGTCAATGCGAGGAGTAGGGATTGCCATGCAACAGATGCACTAAGAGCTATATGTGTATGAAAGCTCAAACTGAAACTAAGTGGGTGTGCATCCAACTTGCTTCTCATGAATACCTCGGGCATTTGAGGAAGTCCATCATCGGAATATACAAGCCAAGTTCTATAATGAAAATTCCCACTAGTATATGAAAGTGATAACTCAAGAGACTCTCTATATGAAGAACATGGTGCTATTTTGAAGCACAAGTGTGGTAAAAGGATAGTAACATTGCCCCTTCTCTCTTTTTCTCTCATTTTTTATTTTATTTTTTTAAAATTTTATTTATTTTTTATTTTTTTGGTGGTCTTCTTTGGCCTCTTTTTTTATTTGGGCTTCTTTGGCCTCTTTTATTTTTCATAAAGTCCGGAGTCTCATCCCGACTTGTGGGGGAATCATAGTCTCCATCATCCTTTCCTCACTGGGGCAATGCTCTAATAATGATGATCATCACACTTTTATTTACTTACAACTCAATATTACAACTCGATATCAAGAACAAAGATATGACTCTATATGAATGCCTACGGCGGTGTACCGGGATGTGCAATGATCTAGCGTAGCAATGACATCAAAAAAACGGACAAGCCATGAAAACATCATGCTAGCTATCTTACGATCATGCAAAGCAATATGACAATGAATGCTCAAGTCATGTATATGATGATGATGGAAGTTGCATGGGAATATATTTCGGAATGGCTATGGAAATGCCATGATAGGTAGGTATGGTGGCTGTTTTGAGGAAGATATAAGGAGGCTTATGTGTGATAGAGCGTATCGTATCATGGGGTTTGGATGCACCGGCGAAGTTTGCACCAACTCTCGAGGTGAGAAAGGGCAATGCACGGTACCGAAGAGGCTAGCAATGATGGAAGGGTGAGAGTGCGTATAATCCATGGACTCACATTAGTCATAAAGAACTCATATACTTATTGCAAAATTTTATTAGCCCTCGAAGCAAAGTACTACTATGCATGCTCCTAGGGGGAGGTTGGTAGGAGTTAACCATCGCGCGCCCCCGACCTTCACGCAAAGATAAACAATCAAAATACAATACGCACCAATTTGGTTACATAGTTAGGAGACCATACGTGCATGCTTCGGGAATCACAAACCTTAACACCAATATCCTTACTAAACACAACAATCTACTAGAACCTCCCACATATTATCATCTCTATATCGCAAAACTGATGCAAGGAATCAAACATATCATATTCAGTGATCCACAAGTTTTATGTAGGATTTTATGACTAAGCATGTGAATGACCAATTCTTGTCATCTCTTTAAATAGATATAAGTGAAGCAAGAGAGTTTAATTATTTCTACAAAATATATTCCCACGCTCTAACAAATATAAGTGAAACAAAAGAGCATTCTACAAATGGCGGTTTTCTATGTGAAGAGAAACAGACAATCCAAACTTCAAAAGATATAAGTGAAGCACATGAAGCATTCTATAAAGCCATACTCAAAAGATTTAAGTGAAGTGCAATGAGCATTCTATAAATCAACCAAGGACTATCTCATACCAGCATGGTGAATAAAAGAAAAGTGAAAACCAAATGCAAAAGACACTCCAAGACTTGCACATATCGCATGAACGAAACAAATCTGAAAACATACCGATACTTGTTGAAGAAAGAGGGGATGCCTTCCGGGGCATCCCCAAGCTTAGACGCTTGAGTCTCCTTGAATATTTACTTGGGGTGCCTTGGGCATACCCAAGCTTGATCTCTTGCCCCTCCTCCTTTTCCTTATATCGAGACCTTCTCGATCAAACACTTCATCCACACAAAACTTCAACAGAAAACTCGGTAAGATCCGTTAGTATAATAAAGCAAATCACTACTCTAGGTACTGTTGCAAACCAATTCATATTTTGTTTTTGAATTGTGTCTACTGTAATATAGCTTTTCCATGGCTTAGTACACTAATAGAAATTGATAGTTTCATCAAAACAAGTAAACTATGCATCAAAAACAGAATCTGTCAAAAACAGAACAGTCTGTAGCAATCTGAACATTCACCATACTTATGGTACCCAAAAATTCTACAAAAATTAGTAAAAATAAACAATTTGTACAGAAAGACAGTACAAAAAGTTTCAGAACCGTTTGACGTTCCAGTAAAAAGTGTAAAATCGCGCACTACAGCCAAAGTTTCTGTCCTGCACCGTACAAACCAACAAGCATTGTAAACATCCTAAAGGTAAGCCTTGGCACATTATTTTTATAATACAATGGAATTGTACAAGGGGATAATTATTTTTGATGAAAATTTTCTGTAATTAAGATTCACATTCTGTGAGCATGAACAAAGTTCAAGGAGCTCCCCCACTTCAACAATGCTTGTCTTTCTCACTTTCACTTTCCTTTTTGAAAAGTTTTGGGTTCCCCTCTTTATTTATTTTTTTAGACTATATAAAAGCACTCAACAGAAATAAATGACTCTCTAAAACTTCCGGGTTGTCTCCCTGGTAGCGCTTTCTTTAAAGCCATTAAGCTAGGC
The DNA here is from genome assembly GCF_018294505.1 of Triticum aestivum. Lineage (NCBI taxonomy): Eukaryota > Viridiplantae > Streptophyta > Magnoliopsida > Poales > Poaceae > Triticum > Triticum aestivum. The sequence goes on from NC_057798.1 coordinate 174,640,817, forward strand.
ATAAAGTGCTCAAGTAATGGTTTCACCCGGATCCCAAGGTATATCAAAGCCAATTTTAATTAACAATGATTTGTAATTTAGTAGTGAGCACAAAGTAACATATATCAAGCAACAACGAAGTCTAACTCTCTTCCTATGCATCGGCATGTCATAAAAGAATAATTCATGCACACATAGTAAAGGCCAATGCATAGTATAAATAGTTTCTTGCAATTTTATCATATTGGAAACATAAAGAGGTGGAGATATAGTTCCTCTCTCATAATAATTGCAAGTAGGAGCAGCAAGCACATGCATATTATATCTATCAAAATCATCATGTGTAGTAGTAAAACGCAACCCATCAATATAATCCTTAATAAGCACAAACTTCTTCGATATAGCATAGTTGGGAGAATTCAAAAAGATAATAGGACTATCATGCGTGGGTGCAATAGCAACAATTTCATGTTTAACATAAGGAACTATAGCAAGTTCATCTCCATAAGCATAATTCATATTGGCATCTTGGCCACAAGCATAGCAAACATCATCAAAAAGGGGTATTTCAAGAGAATCAATGGGATCATAACAATCATCATAGCAATCATCCTTCGATAAGCACGAAGGGAAATTAAACAATGTATGAGTTGAAGAGTTACTCTCATTAGAAGATGGGCACGGGTTGCTAATCCGGTCTTCCTCCTTTTGTTCTTCGCTCTCCTCGTCATCTTTTTCATCCAATGAGCTCATAGTTTCTTCAATTCCTTCTTCCATAGACTTTTGCAAAATATTAGTCTCTACTTCGACAGCGGAGACTTTCTCAATAAATGCATCAATATCGGAATTTTATTCATAATTCTCATAAAAATATTTAAGTATAGCAAAAAATTTAGGTCTGTAAACAGCATCATCAAGATTTTCACACTCTTTACACAAAGATTCAATTTCATAAGCACCCATAAAAGCAACAAATTCTTCTATTTGTTCCACATCATAGTAATCATAGATACCATTAGCATAAGAAGCTAAGGTTTCATTATCATTAAATTTGCATGAAAAGGGAAGGTGTGGAGCCTTCATCCTAGAGCAACAAGCACTACTAGAAAAACCCCTACTAATGGTGCACCTAATATGGCCATTAATGGCGCATCTGTGGTGCGCCATTAACAGCACGCCATTAGTAATTTTTACTAATGGCGCACCACCTGGTGCGCCATTAGTATCTGGTATACTAATGGCGCACCGCGGGTGCGCCATTAGTATAGGCCAGCGTGCGCCATTAGTATGCCTCCCAGGGGCCATGTATACCCAGGTGCTTTGGCATACTAATGGCGCACCACCACTGGATGCGCCATTAGTAACCGCAGCATACTAATGGCGCACTACCCAGTGATGCGCCATTAGTATGCACTGTCATACTAATGGCGCACTGTCCTGTGATGCGCCATTAGTATGAATATTAGGTTTTTTTTATCTTTTTATTTTCTGTTTTTTGCACAGGTTACAAAATGTATAGTTTGACAAAATATAGACAGCACACATCAACAACAGATTCATCGAATACAATAGAAGATTAGTCTTTGAATACAATTCATCATATTAGTCTCCGAATACAATTCATCATATTAGTCTCCGAATTAAAAAGACCGAACAAAGATAGAACATTATATTACAAGTCTCGAGACCGCGAGTAGCGAGTTTGTCTTCACATTACAAGTCGATATCGATCATCTAAACTACCATCACATAGAAGAGAGCTGCGGTCATCACGATGAGCATCATCACGATGAAACTCGTCTTCATCCGGTTCCTCCAACGCTCCCTCCCCTCTCCCGCTAGATAGCGGGCGTATCTAGATTCGGCCTCGGCCCTAGTGGTGTACCCTTTGTAACTGTTACCGCTGAATCGGTGAACCTGTCTCCGACACTCCTCCCAGTCATCGTAGACTCCGGGAACCTTACCCTTGTACACGACATACGTCGGCATCGCTATGCACTAGCCAAACGAAACGTTAGTACCAATTCACAGACAATACATAAGCAATATATAATTATGCAACAGAACGATCGGAAGAGAAAAGGAAGACATTAATAGCATCGATTACATCTAAGTTGAACGACTCTCGAAACCAAAGAGACATACTACAAGTTCATTAAAGTTTAATTACAACATGAGCCAATCGATGTTTCAGAACTAGACAACTCGACTCAAGGGACCGGAGCGTGGATGAAGCCGCCGTCTATCGTGGGAGTCATGAAAGAACGGGCGTTGTCATCCTGCATTTGTAGCATTGTGTCGATGTCACTGTTGGACGGTTGATTTCTGAGGTAGAACTGCCCCGAGGTACGAAGGACATCTTGATGGATGATTTCCGCAAACTCCGACTGGATGCGAAAGAATTCTTGTCGGAGGTCCGCGTCCTGGATTGCCGACACGCTCGCGGCCCAATCTTTGAGTTTACTCGGTAGCAGAAGTTGATGATGGTCCCGTACGATCGCCCGCATGTGATGGATGGCGTAGTAGGCACCCTTCTGACCGCCAGGCGGCTGCTTGACGCAGCAGAACGTCGTATTGTGGGAGAACACGTGCTTGCCGTACTTACGAATAGGCCTGGTGAAGGTGCCTCCAGATTGGGCGTAGCCGGGGAGAACATCATCAAGAACCTTCTTGACATTTGTGTAGTCTACGTTCGACTGACGGTCCGGGTCGAAATACGTGGCCATGGAATATTTGGGGCTTAGGAGGATGAGCGTGCAACGTGTGTCACTGCAGAAAACACGGAATGTTAAAAGAAAAACGATCGAAAAGTAAGAATTCATATGTTACGGGCCGGTTGAGGGGAGGACTTACTCGGGAAAGTAAGGCACGAGGAAGTTATCCTTATCTTGGTTTGCCAGAATGACGCCTTCGAGGTAAGAACTCGCGACTTGCCGGTCCCCAGCGCTGCCCAAGATCTTGGCACGCATGTAGAAGGGGTCGACTATCACGATGTCCGGGGTCTTGTCGCGAATGATCCGCATCTCCATACTCAGCGAAAATAGCCGAACGAAGGTGTAGTGCAGCGGATGAAGGTTCAACATAGCGTGGATGTCATCAAAACGCAGGACGATCGTACGCCCGATGGAGTTATCCACAAAGCCCTTGCCCTCTGGCACCTTGGCCGCGAAAACCGGGTATGCCACATCCTTCTCCCTGAGACGCCGCTTCTCCAAAGCAAGAACACTGTCATGCAGACTCCGCATAGCACCGGTTGCAGCATTGAGCATATTTGTCGGTAGCATCGCCCTACCCGCCACATGCACCCTCCTCGAGATATCCTGCGGTGAAGGTGGCCCGTCCTGAGCACGGATCGTACTCGGTGCCGGCTGGCTCGCACCCTTCTTAGTCTTTCTTTTGCGTGCCTTCTTCTTCTCCTGTAATGGGACCGAGTTCTGCTCACAGACCGCCTTCTTGAGTGTGTTGGGGCTGATAATATTTCGCACCTCGCCTATCTGAGGCTCGGTGAAGTCGGCAGCTGGAGGCGTCTCCTGAGAGCTGAACGCCAGACGGCGCCTGTTGCAACTTGGCTTCTCCGCGGTACGAGCTAGATCGCACACGTCTTTTGTTGGGTTTGGTTCTTGAGAAGGAGGCCCCATGAAGTCGCCATCGTACCCATGCTCGGCAAAGTACTGATCGACGTTGCCAAATGTATCATCGTCGTCGTCGTCGTCGTTCTGATCCTGTGCCATATGCATGTTTGGATCCAGTGGCATAGGGATGTCCGGCACCGTTACGGCGGTCTTGCCATGGGGCCGACTTGGCGCCGGCACGACTGGCGGTGTTGTCTTTGGGGTGGTGTCCCCCGCCCCCAAACGAATCTGGCTCTTCGGCCAAAGCAGGGGCCAGCTCAGGCAGGCGCTGAGGGTCATCACGTCATCATCGTCGGCCCCGACGGGTCGAATCGGAGGTAACAAGTCGTCGCAGCCTGGCAGCACCCGAACCAGTTGAACCCTAAACAAGTTGGGTGGCATCTGGGTACCGTGGAACAAGGGGTTGCCCGGTTGAACGATTTTGCCCTTGGCGACATCGACCAACTCGTTGTTCACGAAGTGGAGGAGAGTGCACGGAACGTCGGCGGCGCCCTGCGAAAACATGTAGGGCGTCAGGGATGCCCAGTCAAAGGCAAGGAGATGAAGTCCTCGGCCGAGAGAGGCTTAATTAGTTACCGTGATGATGGCGTCGAGCTCGGCTAATGTCGAGGCACCGCCAACGGCGGGCGTGCAGTTGACGGAGCGGCCGCTTGCTGAAGAGGTGCCGGCCGGCGTACACCCGGGTGCATTAAGCTCCCGTGCCGGCGTCGGAGACACCAATGCCGCCTCCGCCGGAGGCACCAATGGCCCCGCCATCGCATTATGCGAGTTGCTGGCCGTGAAGCTAGGAATCGGGGGCGGCCCCTGTTGGCCGCCCGCAATCCACGCACTCAACCCCGAGATCAAGGTAGGCACAAGGGCGGTGATCGTCGCTCCGAGTCGTTGTTCCACTTGCTCTTGGACAATCTCCGGAATCCGCGCCACCTGTGCCTTGAGTTCTTGAACCTCTCGCGCCTGGCTTTCCGAGCTGGTCTTTTTCTCCTTCCGCACACCAGCGGTATAGTATGACCCCCATTTTGTCGACAAGCCTTTGCCGGCCACACGACCAGCTGACGTCGGCTTACTGAGCTTATCCTTGTTCTTCATTATATTCAACCCCCTATTTAGAGTGGTGTCCCAAGGGTTGCTCTTAGTCGACCCCGCGCTACTGCTTTCAGTCGCCTGCGGAAGGAATGTGAACCATTTAGAAATTCGGCTTCATTAATTAGAATGCAACCATATGGAGCTAATTACGCGGGGGTGTATTCCTTACCAGAACAAGCTCAAGCCGCCTGGTCTTCGGATCCGTGGTAAGCTCCTTTGTTTTCGGGTCCTTCTTGTACCGGGCCCTGACAAAGTTCCTGGTCTGCTTGTCACCGTATTTATCGAAGAGGGGCGGTAGGCCTTGCTCGGCACGGTCCGCCTCCTCCTTGTCCCATATAGGCTCCGCCACTCTGTAACCGCCGGGACCGAGTGTGTGTTCCCCTATGTTCAGCTCCCGCATTTGTTTCCCCCACTCACTTGATTGGGAGCTTGCGGTGCTCGAGCAATTGATCTTGAAGTCGTTGTAGTCATCTTCGGTGATCGAAGGATTTTTCTCCTTGATCTTCTCATAACTCTCACCTTTCTCGATCATTCTCTTCACATTGCTTTTCCAAGTAGACAGGGCCTTGCTCATCTTCGTGAGGGCAGCATTGTTCACTTTATTCCCTTTGAGGCTTGTGTTTTCGAATTCAGCGGGGAACTTGTATCGTTCGTGCAGCTTCGTGAAGAGGAGGTGGCGCAAATTCCCTCGGTCAGGATGCCTCAGGTTCTCGGTGTTGATCGAGACGGTGCTCCGGACAATGCACCCGAGCTGAAGCGAGTACCCCTTGACTATTCGTTCGGGCGCCGTTGGATTCCCGTTGGAGTCCACTTCAGTAACTTCCTCCTTGAGGGTGCGGAGCACGATCGGGCGCCGGTCCTTCCGTTGCCTCTTCGGCTGGCTGCTATCTGTGCGTGCGCCGCCATCATCAGTGGTGGCATCCTCGGCGGCACCATCAGTGGTGGCATCAGTGTGGTCATCCTCGGCGGCACCATCCGTGGTCTCAGGATCGGTGGGGAAGGCGGCGGCCTCATACAAGTGAGGTTGTTCCTCCATCTCCTGGGACAGCTCCCAGAATGCCTTGCCGCCCGAACCCCCGGCCTCATCGTTGTGGGCCATGTTTCTCTCTAAATAGAAACAAAGTTTGGTCAAAAAGTTGGTTATTGTCAAGGAACAAGATCATGGTCTCATCATTTAGGGTTTGTCGACACCGAGGCATCCTAAAATCTAAGCTTTTATCATTGAGGGTTTTTCGACGCCAAGGCACCCTAAAAGCCTAACTTTTCATCATTTCGGTTTTTATCGACACCGAGGCACCCTAAAAGCCATGCATTAGTCACAAGTACGCCGGGGCACTTGATCCTACTTAATTAACTACTAAGATACCCCGGCCTATGCATTAGTCACAAGTACCCCATATGTCCTATTTTTAGCAAAGTCATGCTAAAATTCACGGAAAATTTCAGCATGACCTTTGCTGAAAATAGGACATATGGAGTACCCGAATTTGCCGGAACGGAAGTTAATCGACATTCCGGCAAACTCAAGGGCCTCTCGGGGTACCTGCAAAATCATCACGACACGATGGTCGGAGACAAAACCCAGCAAACTAGCAAAATCATCACAAATTGTTTTCTGTTAAAGATGATCATCATCTTTACAAGTCTTTCTCAATGTGATCACAAGTAATTCAGAGGCATCACAAGTAATTCAGAGCATCACAAGGCATTAGTAGTTCAGTACATGAACAAGTTTTACAAACCCATATAAGAACAAGTGAATTCTAGTCCCATTGACACTCCTGGTTTTCTACAAACACCAAGTACTAGGGCACACAAAAGTTCTGAAATTTGTGTGCCTAACTGAATTAACTGAATTTTCAGTAACCGAATAAACTGAATTTTCAAAACTGCAAGAAGCCAATTAAAAAAAATCCAACAGCACTAGAACTGAGCTGATTGACAGTAGTTTTGTTCACTGTTATGAAGAGAAACTTCTTCTTGTAAGAAAGGACTTCGCGTGTGGTTTGGAATATTCAGAAATCAAGTTGAAATATAAAACCATATAGAGGTAGGTATGCTACAAGTCTACAACATATATACTAATTAATCAACTGCAATCAGGAGACAGTTTCTTCTTCTAAGTCCATCTCACGGTTCGCTGAATTAAGAAAAATACATCAAAATTAGAGACTTTAGGCAAAATACATCAAAATCAGGAGACAGTTTCTTCTTCTAATTATCCAGTTTCTTAAGGCAAATGGATTGCTAGGTCAGTACCGGGACTACTATAGCATAGTCATGCTGAGCAAGAAGGTATTTGTGGAGAAGTTCATATGCCCTCACAAGGAAGCTGCACCACACCTCGCTGAAGACTATGCAACCGCTTGCAAAGGGGAAATGCCGTCTAATTTTGGAATAGCCTCAGAAAATTGGCCTAACTGGATGTTGGCTATCTTTTATAGTGTCTCTGTTACATGCCAGTTTGGTCATTGCTAACTCTTGATGTAACTGATATTTTGATTCCTGAACCCCCGATATGCTGTTGTGGTTAATCCTAAGAGAAGATTTTGAACAATGAGAAGTCCATGGATATGTTGTGTTTCTGACTTCCGTTGAGGATCATGGAAATTGGATATGTGAGTGGTCGGTGGACCAACTTTTCACTAAAAATAACAGAAGAGTCCTTTGTTTTCCACTAAAATTATCAGTGTCATCTGGTTTCATGGCAATATTTATCTAGCATGTTCCGTATTGATTTCATTGTATTTTCTGTTCCATCATATTTCAGTTAGTACTAAGGTTCTTTTTTTAGGGAACTCAGTTAGTACTCAGTTTACAGAAACGGTTCGATGTCTATCATATACAACCATTTTCCCTGTTATAAAAGACATGAAAGATCACAACAATATTGATCTGAAAAGAACAGAAAAAAAGAGAAATAGTATGTATGCAGTGAAAAATATATATTTATTCATGAATTAGTAAAAGTTATACCTGGGTGATGAAGTGCCCACCAGTGTGGTGATTCTACCTTGCTTTCTCAGCCGTGGGTGATGAAGTGCCTCTGTTCTGTTGTGTCTGCAGTGGTATGGAGATGAATGAATTGGTATTAGGTTCAAATATGATCGATGGATACTCTAACTGTCCCAGAAATATTGAGTTTACTTGATCAAAATTGGAGGTTAAGATAGCTTGAATTTTTCGCTGGGATTAGACTTACGTTTTATTCAAAAATTCCAGCTAACTCTCTCTCAAACAAAAGAAAAATGAATCTAATTAGTCTGTTGTAAATTTTCTGCTGCACTTGTGCACATAAGTTATTCACCTGGTCTGTTACTGAGGAGTATCTCCATTTCATTTAACCGTCACAACCACAAATGCCAAATTTTCAACTCCTAGCAAGAAGAAAAGGAAGTTCACTTGGTTAAATGGAACCATGGTTCGCCTACCTTGAAATTGATGTACCAGGAGGCTAGGAGGATGCCTTTAGATGTTTGGTTTTGGTGAGCCACCAATAAAAGCTTGCTGATGGGATGCAAAGACTAAGGTAAAGAATTGTCAACTGTTTAAGTGAGGTAGAAGGTTATGCCTACTGTACTGCCAGCTTAAATATAATGCCTATTTCATCAAAAAGAAAAATGTAATGCCTAAGATCCACTATCCTGAACCATCTTAGAACAATTACTGCTGTCGATATTTTTTAGTTTCAAACTTCAAAATGATAGCTATACTGTTCTGAATTTTTAGGATATCAGCAGTTGTTTGTATCTTTGAGTGTCTAATTCCAAGTCGAAATCGAGATTGTTAACTGCTGATAAGCTGAGGGTAGTACTAATCGCCATCTTTATCTCCATTTGACAAATAGAGATGAACTCCTTTCAAATTCGGGTTAGTTGAGTTGGGAGCTGTGTTCCAGTTATGTCTGATTATCTCCTGAAACCCGGATTTCAGTTTCTGATTCCCTGTGTTCCACTGGCGGTGACCATCAGGCCTCACCAGCATAATTTTGTGCATGATCAATGGTGTTCTGTTCTGATAGGGGAGTAGTAGTAGGAATGGAGAAGGAAGCAAGCACGTGAGAGGAGGCTATGGACTTGCGGAATGGAGAAGTAAGGAGGAGGTGGTCGTACCTTGGGTAGCGGTCCTGCGGCGTGGTCGAGGGGCGGGTCGACGGTGGTGTGGATGGGGCGGGGTCGAGGTGGGGCAGCGGCGTCGAGGCGGCGTCGGGGCGGCGGGGCAGCGTCCGGGCGGCGGGGTCGGGGCGGCGTCCGGGCGGCGGGTCGGGGCGGCGTCCGGGGCGGCGGGGTCGGGGCGGCGTCCGGGCGGCGGGGTCGGGGCGGGGTCGAGGCGGCGTCGGCGCGGCGTCCGGGCGGCGAGGAGAGGGCGAGGGAGGGAGAGGGCGAGGGCGAGGGCGAGGGCGAGGGCAGCGGCGGCGGCGGCGGTGGATCGAGAGGGAGAGAACTGGCGAGGGGGATCGGGCGAAGGGGGATCGGGCGAAGGGGGGATCGGGCGAAGGGGGGCCACAATACTAATGGAGCACCTCACCGTGGTGCGCCATTAGCATGTCCACACTAATGGCGCACCTCACCGTGGTGCGCCATTAGTATTTTTTTTATTTCAACTCGAGCCAAAAGGTTATGTAGTACCAGAACCTATCTATGTCAAGCCCACTCTACTAGCTCGACTGGTCAGCAGCCAGTTCTCACACCAGGAGGTCCTGGGTTCGACTCCCAGGCTCCACAAATTTTTTTTAGCATTTAAAAAGCTGTTTGATACTTATTTATGTTTAAATATGTTCAAACTTGTTTAAATAATAACAGTAATATTTTTTTATAAGACAGTAGCATTTAAAAAGCTGTTTGATACTAATTTTTTTATAAGACGGTGCGCGGGGTGCGGGGGGTCGGCGGCGGCGGTTGAGTAGGGGAATCGAGGGTGCGGGGGGTCGGCGGCGGCGGCCGGTGGACTGGGGGGGTGCTCGGCGGCGAGGGGGGCCGGATCTGGCGAGGTGGGATAGCGATCGAGATGGAGGGGGATCGAGATCGAGTGTCCATGAAATTTAAAAATATTCATGATAGTTCAAAAAGTACCCATGAAATACAATCGAGAAATGAAGGCTACGATTTAAATACAATCGATCTTAGCTAGCTATCTGTTCACAATCTTCTTGCCCTTCTTTTTCGCAAATGGAGTTCTTCTGTGGAACGGACGTCCTTTAGGTAGGGTGGTCCTGCTTCTTCTTGTGGTGTATGCTGCTACTTCATCATCGTCGTCATGTTCGATCCTCGGGTCGCCGTACTTGTCGAAGTCTTGCTCATTGGCTACTCCATCCATTCCGATGATCTTCCTTTTGCCTCTCCTCACGACAACACGACTGGGCTTTGGCGGGTCGGTAATGAAGAAGCATTGGTCCACTTGGGAAGCCAGTACCCATGGCTCATTTTTCGCGGTGACGTTTGCGCCCGCGGTCTTGGATTTGGCTTCGGGTATAACCATGGTGGTGAAATACCGGTCTTCTTTTATGACGTTCTTGGCCCATCTGACACGGAACATCGGGACCTTCTCTCCAGCGTAGCTCAGCTCCCAGATCTCCTCGATCCTTCCGTAGTATCTGTCCTTGTCGTTACCGGTGTAGGATTCCATCGTTACCCCGGAGTTCTGATAACCATCGCTCTTCATGTCCTTGGCCTCGGTGTAGAATGTGTAGCCGTTGATATCGTACGCCTCATAGGTCATCAGGTTGTGCTCGGCGCCCTGTGACAAGGCGAATATGAGTTGTTCTTCCGCGGAAGAATCCTCATGTAAAGGGTACGACAGAAGCTTATGCTTGAACCAACGCGTGAAACATGAGTTGTGCTCTTTGAGTGTATCTCCGTCCGTCCTCTGTTGGCCTCGGTCATTGTACGTCTTTTTAATAAACGTTTTGTGCTCTACCACCCAAGGATCGACCACGTCTATGTGTTGTAGCGCGACTAGGTTTGCTCTTTCAAAGTCGGCGAGTCGACCCTCGAAGTCGACATGCATTTCGCGGCGACCCTCACGGTGACCCCATCCAGCGAGCCTGCCGAGGTGCCTGTTGACGGGCAGACCAACGGGGTTCTCGATGCCTAGATAATTCGTGCAGTAGGAGATGCACTCTTCGGTCAGAAAGCCCCTGGCTATGCTTCCTTCTGGACGTGACATGTTGCGAACGTATCCTTTGATGACACCATTCATCCTTTCGAACGGCATCATGCTGTGCAGGAACGTCGGCCCGAGTTGGATGATATCCTCCACTATATGGACCAGCAGATGCACCATAACGTCGAAGAATGCGGGCGGGAAGTACATCTCAAGCTCGCATAGTATCACCACGATCTCTTCCTGTAGCCTTCTGAGTTGCCTCACGCCAATCGACTTCCGAGAGATGACGTCGAAGAAGTTGCATAGGCCAAATAGCGTTTCACGGACGTGCGCGTCCATGATCCCACGGATTGCAACTGGAAGTATCTGCGTCATCAGCACGTGACAGTCGTGAGACTTCATCCCGCTGAACTTCTGCTTCGCTGGGTCTAGGTATCTGCTTATCTTCCCCGCGTAACCGTAAGGAAGTTTTACTCCTAGGAGGCAGGTGAAAAACTGCTCGATCTCCTCCTGACTTAGAGTGAAGCACGCGGGAGGGTAGTCATTTCCGGTCTTCTTGGCCTTTTTGCCTTTGCGACGACTTTCTGTGTCCTGCTTCGCCTCATCATCATCATCATCATCATCATCATCATCATCATCATCATCATCATCATATATAGCGTGAAGCTCCTGCCTGATGCCCATTGATTTCAAGTCTGCCCTTGCTTTCGGCCCATCTTTGGTCCTCTCTGGCATGTTGAGCAGGGTACCAAGCAGACTCTCGCACACGTTCTTCGTGATATGCATGACATCAAGGCTGTGAGGCACACGGTGGATCTTCCAGTACGGCAAGTCCCAGAAAACAGACCTCGTTTTCCATACCTTCAGCAGCGGCTCTGGCGCCTTTCGCTTCTTTCCCGGCTCTGGCGCCTTTTGCTTCTTTCCCGGCAGTGGGCAGTCTTTCCAATTTTTCAACAGCTTGTCTATTTCCTCGCCGCTCCTCGTACACGGGCGTTTTCGGGGTTCGGTTTCACCATCGAACAGATCCTTGCGTTTCCTCCACGGGTCATCGTCGCGAAGCCACCTTCGATGTCCCATGAACACGGTTTTCGAAGACCCGGGATCTCTATCTAGCTGGCGATACGTTGTGTCATCCATGCACCTTACGCATCCAGAAAATCCGTGGACTACCTGCCCCGCAAGATATCCGTAACCGAGATAGTCGTGCACCGTCGTGAGCAGTGCGGCTCTCATAGGGAAATATTCTTTCTCTGCGGCGTCCCACGTATTGGCTGGCGTTTTCCACAGCGTGTCAAGCTCCTCTTTCAGCAGCCCCAGATACAGATTGATGTCGTTCCCTGGTTGTTTCGGCCCTTCAATTAGCATACTCATGTGAATGTACTTCCTCTTCATGCACAACCAGGGGGGAAGGTTGTACATCCACACAAACACAGGCCAGGTGCTATGTGTGCTTCTCTGGCTGCCAAACGGATTGACTCCATCGGTGCTCGCGCCCAGCACGATGTTCCTTGGATCGTTCCCAAATTCTGGGTATTCGAAGTTCAATGCTTGCCACTGGCTCGCATCCTTAGGGTGACTCAGCATCTTGTCTTTTTTATCTATCTCCGGATCATTTGCGTCATCTTCTCGCTTCTTCTCCTCCCTATCCGCGTGCCAACGCAGGAGCTTTGCTACCTTAGGATCCGCGAAATACCGCTGCAGACGAGGAGTGATCGGAAAGTACCACACCACTTTTCGAGGAGCTTTCTTCCTCTTCTTGTATCGAGTGACACCGCACACCGGACATATTGTAGACTCCGCGTGCTCGTCCCGATAAATGATGCAATTGTTCATGCACACATGGTATTTCACGTGCGGTAAATCCAGAGGACACACGATTTTCTTTGCCTCCTCCAAACTGGTCGGGCACTTGTTCCCCTTGGGAAGACGTTCGTGCCAGAATGACATGTTCTCGTCGAAGCATGCGTCGGTCATTTTGTGTTTTACCTTCATCTCCAGAGCCATGAGCGTTACTTTCAGGCGGGTATCCTCGGGCCTGCATCCTTCATACAACGGAGTAACCGCGTCTAACTCAAGTTGATCCATCTTGGCTTTCTCTCGGGCGGCAGCTCTTGCGTTATCCGTCTGCTTGAGAAGCAGCTCTTGAATATGAGGGTCCTGCACCCAGCCCATCGATGGTCCAACGTCGTCTGCTCCGCCGGCATCATCATCATGTCCTGCATCTTCTACATGATGACTGTGTACAGCATCACCGTCGTGATCATCTCCTGGGGATTCTTCGTCTTCTCGCCCCCCCGAGCCGCGGTGGTTGTCTTGCTGCCCTTCCTCATTTCTTGCCCGGCCCCCATGAACGACTTCGTAGTCATCATCATCACCTTGCCACCGATAGCCATCCATGAAACCACGCAAGAGCAGGTGGTCCCGCACCTGCCCGGAATCCGGGTCCGCAATAAGGCTATTCAGCTTGCATCTTCGACACGGACATCTTATCTCCGTCTCGTTCTTTTGAAGCATCTCGGCCTTCGCGGACCTCAAAAACCTATTCACGATGCCTTCGGTCATCGTGCGGACCATGGTCGCCTGCGGGGTAGAGCAAAACGATATTTTAGAACCAAGAAAAAATTTGGCATGACTTTCCCTAAAAATAGGACCAAAAAGAATGCTTAATGCCAAAATTCTCGCCGAAACGGAAATGAATCAACATTCCGGCAAAATATTGGCAACTATCGCATTTCAAATACCGGTACACCTCCAAACACAAACACATATGCAACACCACAAACATATGCAACACCACGAACATACATAGATCTAGCTAGGCCATAAAAAGTGCATGTGCACATTGTTTGTAGGGAGAACAACATAAATATAGCTTCCCCCCTTACTTACCTAGCAAAACAAGGTAACTTAACCACTTAATTTGAATGAATCTATGGTGGAAATGAGGTGAAAAAGAGGAGGCACCCGAGACAAGGAGGAGGCGGTGGAGAGAATGAAGTGGGGAGAAAGTGAGTGTGGGAGGAGAGGCTGTCCAAAATATCTTGTTGCTGCCCACTTACTAATGGCGCACCAGCAACAAATGCGCCATTAGTAATCCAGGTTACTAATGGCGCACCCCCTGGCGGTGCGCCATTAGAACTTTTGCAAAAAAAGGAATAAAAGCAATAATAAAAAAAATAACATTAGTGGCGCACCTCCTGGATGGTGCGCCATTACTAGTTACAACTAGTAATGGCGCACCACCAGGGGATGCGCCATTAGTATGTTTGGACAGGCGCACTAGTTCAAAAAAAAATTTGGTACTAATGGCGCACCGTGGTCAGGGTGCGCCATTAGTAGTTTCAACACTAATGGCGCATCAGAGGGTGGTGCGCCATTAGTATATACTAATGGCGCACCACTTGTCTGGTGCGCCATTAGTGTCATTTCCATCTATAGCCCTTTTCCTAGTAGTGAAGTATAATCATATCTCAAGCATAGTTCCCGAGCATACCAGTGCAACATATGAATTTGATCCCATAATAGTTTCCCTTTTTGAGTCAAGCGATAATCCCTAAAGTATTCACGTTGATCCAACGTGTCTCCCATTACATAATTGAATGGGGTTTTCTCAGGATTATCAAAGTAGTACATAATATTTTTCACATAACCGGCATCGAGGGTTTTAGGAGGTTCCCCATCTCCATGAGTAGCAAGTAAACCTAATTTTTTTGGTATTTCGTGTTCCATATCCATAACTAAAGATAGAGAACAACTTAGAACAGCAAATAAAAATTACTTGGTGATAAAGCAAACAAGCACACACGAGAATATTCACCCCACGCAATGACTCCCCGGCAACGGCGCCAGAAAAAGGTCTTGATAACCCACAAGTATAGGGGATCAATTGTAGCCTATTTCGATAAGTAAGAGTGTCGAACCCAATGAGGAGCTAAAGGTAGAACAAATATTCCCTCAAGTTCTATCGACCACCGATACAACTCTACGCACGCTTAACGTTCGCTTTACCTAAAACAAGTATGAAACTAGAAGGACTTTGTTGATGTTGTTGGATAGGTTTGCAAGAATATAAAGAGCACGTAAATAAAAAGTAGGGGCTATTTAGATAAAAAAAGCAATAAAGTAAATATAGCGAGTGTGGAAAAGTGGCGGTAGGAGTTGTCAAACTGTCCCTAAGCAATTGACTACTTTACTAGACCGATAACAAGTTTTATGTGGGAGAGGCATAAGCTAACATACTTTCTCTTCTTGGATCATATGCACTTATGATTGGAACTCTAGCAAGCATCCGCAACTACTAAAGATCATTAAGGTAAAACCCAACCATAGCATTAAAGCATCAAGTCCCCTTTATCCCATACGCCACAACCCCCTTACTCGGGTTTATGCTTCTGCCACTCAAGCAACCCACTATAAGCGAATCCTGAACGTATTACAACACCCTACAGCGGGAATCCCTCACGCTTGCGCGACACGGAAGGCACAATAGGGCAACACCATAACCACAAACAAATTAAGCCAATCATAGCAATTCACCAATTACCGATAGGACAACGGAAATCTACTCACACATCATAGGATGGCAACACATCATTGGATAGTAATATGAAGAATAAAGCATCATGTTCAAGTAGAGGTACAGTGGATTGCGGGAGAGTGGACCGCCGAATATAGATGGGGGAGGGTGATGGAGATGTTGGTGAAGATGACGGTGGTGTTGGTGTAGATCGCGGTGATGATGATGACCCCCGACGGCGTTCCGGCGCCACCAAAAGCAAGGGGGAGAGAGCCCCCCTTCTTCTTCTTCTTCTTCTTCTTCTTCCTTGACCTTCTCCCTAGATGGGAGAAGGGTTTCCCCTCTGGTCCATGGTCTCCATGGCGTGGGAGGGGTGAGAGCCCCTCCGAGATTGGATCTGTCTCTCTGTCTCTCTCTGTTTCTACGTTCTCCGATTCTGCCCTTTCACCGTTTCTTATATATCTGTTCGCCAAGATTTTTCTCTGAAAATTCGCTTTCTTGCGGCCAAAGAAGAGCAGTAACCGCTTTACGGGGTGCCCACGAGGGTCAGGGGCGTGCCCACCCCCCTAGGGCGCGCCCCCTGCCTCGTGGCCCCCTCGGGCACCGTCTCACGTTGATTCTTCTTCCCAAATATCACAAATATTCCAAAAATATTATCCGTCTGTTTTTATCCCGTTTGGACTCCGTTTGATATGGGGTTTCTGCGAAACATAAAACATGAAACAAACGGGAACTAGCACTGGGCACTGGATCAATATGTTAGTACCAAAAATAATATAAAAAGTTGCCAAAAGTATATGAAAGTTGTAGAATATTGGCATGGAACAATCAAAAATTATAGATACGACGGAGATGTATCAGAATCCCATTAGGTTGACAAGGTGTTGAGCTGTTTTGGATATTCGGACTGCAAACCATCTCAAACACCATATGATCCTATTGTGTTGGTCCAAAAGTTCGAAGGCACAACTAAGGATCAACTGAGATACTCTGAAACCATTGGTTCACTCATGTAAGTAGCAACCGCAACGAGGCCTGACATCGCGTTTGCTGTGAGCAAACTGAGCCAGTTTGTTTCCAATCCGGGTGATGTACATTGGCATGCTATCGAGAGAGTTATGCGCTATCTGAAAGGTACTATGAACTACGGACTTCACTATACCGGATACCCGTCGGTACTTGAAGGGTATAGTGATGCGAATTGGATCTCTGATGCTGATGAGATGAAGGCCACAGCTGGGTATATGTTTACTCTTGGAGGTGGCACTGTTTCCTGCAAGTCTTGCAAGCAAACGATCTTAACGATATCGACAATGGAAGCATAATTAACAGCATTAGACACATCTGGTGTCGAAGCAGGATGACTTCGTGATCTTTTGATGGACTTGCCATTGGTTGATAAACCGGTTCCGGATATCCTTATGAACTATGACAATCAGACTGTCATCACCAAGGTGGAGAGTTCAAAGGACAACATGAAGTCCAACAAACACATAAGGATGAGATTAAAAGCTGTTAGAAAATTAAGAAACTCTAGAGTGATAGCGTTGGAGTATGTCCATACGGCTAAGAATCTGGCAGATCCCTTTACAAAAGGGCTATCACGTGTTGTGATAGATAGTGCATCGAGGGAGATGGGCATGAGACTCACATGAGTTGCCATGGTGGTAACCCAACCTATGTGATCGGAGATCCCGTGAAGTAGGACCTGGGAAAACAAGCCATTGGAGAACTAAGGAGAGTACCTATACTGTTGGGGATATAACTATTAAGACGCCCGGGAGGGGCCGGGTTACGCAAATAAGACTCACCAGAAAGAAGCCCAAGACCAAGCATGAAGTTGGCGGTTCAATAAAGGGCTTAAAGGCCCACAGGCGACTTAAGGCTCGTTGTAGTAAACCGCCATAATGGCATGACTTGTATCATAAGGTAGATTTAACTAGTCATCGAGCCGGACACTGTTTATAAGCCGGCCGGGACTCTGTAAGCCACAGGGCGTCAACCCGTGTATATAAGGGGACGACCTGCTGGCGGCTTAGGGAAGGAAACAACTCATTGAGAGCTGGGCATAGCCTATCTCGCTCCCTGGTCATCGAAACATCAATACCAACCCAACTAGACGTAGGCCTTACCTTCACTGTAAGGGGCCGAACTAGTATAAACCTCTTGTGTCCCTTGTCTCAATTAACCCCTTCAAGCTTCCTAGTTGCGATGGCTCCACAACTAAGTCCTTTCACGAGGACATCTGACGTGACAATTCCATGACATTTGGTGCCCACCGTGCGCTGGGCATGGTGGATTTGAGTTCTTGAAGGGCAACTTCGAAGGGCTCAAGGGATATGTAGTGGGTCGGATGACCAAGAGTCGTCGCGGCAAGATCTACATTGACGACGAAGGCTGGGGACCCGACGCCGGCTCAATTGAGTACGGGTACCGGGTCCCCTTTGGCGGAATCCACGTCTTCATCGGCCAGATTGGTGAGCCGGGCCCTGAGCCGGACAGCTGCACCGACCTCGTCGAAACGGCTCAGCGTGTGAGGAAGGCCCAAATTCAACCTGTCATGAAGTGTGCCTTCGTGGGCTGCATCCACGGAGAGGAACTTTCTGAAGGATCTGAAGATGGTGGTGAGACGGCCGTCCTCTCAGACGGTGATTCGTCCGCCGGCTCAACAGATTCATTGTACCAAGTGCAAGACGGCGTGCTCGGGGACTATTTCGATGGCACCAGTATTCCGGACCCTTGTGAGCCGCCAAGATGGGCAGGAGTCTTCATGGCTGGGACTCAGCCCGGCTCAAACTCTACAGCTGCTACAGCAATAACGTCCGGGACAGGAGCAGCCGGGGCAGGCGGCCCTGTGCGCCCGCCGGCTCAGGTGCTGATAGACCTCATGGACAAGCTTACGGCCCTGTTAACCGCCACGGTTATCCCTGGAAACAAAGATGAGCATGACGCGGAGGTGGCACAGGTGCGTGAGGAGATAGCTCAGGCCAAGGAGGCCTTGGCAGTTGAGGATACTAGACTAGCCACAGAGCGAGCGGCTCTGGACGCCCGGGCGCAGCGGTTGCAGTCAGAAGCTTACCAGCTCACGATGAGCCTGAACGCGTCTAATGAGGTAATGAGGAGGAGACATCAGAAAACCCAGTCCCGTTTACCTCCGAATTACGACCCTCGGGTTCTTTTTGCTACGCCCGGAGCCGGCCCAAGTAACCCGCCAGAGACCAATCAGTTTATGACAGCCGGAGCTGGAGGACCGGCTCAGCCTCGAGAGATGCCGCCTCCTCATGTGAGCATGGCACCACTGTGTTATGTGCCAATACCACCGGGTCACTTTTCTAACCCCATGGAGAACTTAATCGCAGCTTCGGCGCGTTTGGCGGCTCTTCCCGTGGACGGTGATGACCCGACAGCGGTGGAGACCCGGAGGGTCAGAGAGCTTCTCCATACGGCCTTGGGCAGCAAGAGACCTATTCTTACAGCCGGGACAGGATTCATTCAACTCCTCCACCTTGGTTAGCACCGCCTCGTCAGAACCGGAGCCCGAGTTACAGAAGACACATGGAGTTTGAAGCTCTATCAAGCAACGCCCAATGCCGTAATCAGCCCGATGGCTATAACCCGGTGCAAGACCGAATACGCCAGGAGAACGAGTGGGTGGCTCAGCTAGCAGCTCAACAGGCGGCTCATCAGGATTTTCCAGAGTATCCGACGACTTCTGTTGAGACGGGAGTAGCCACTAGAACCGGTGGTGTTCCTTGTTTGGTACCGGCTTTGCGTAATGTGCGCCTACCCAAGGACTTCAAGGGACCTCGAAAGGTGCCGAATTACACGGCCGACTTGCAGCCCGGAGCTTGGATCAAAAGTTATGAGATGGCTATGGAATTATTGGAAGTCAGCGACGCGGTGATGGCTAAGTACTTCACCATGATGTTAGATGGAACAGCCCGATCCTGGTTAAAGGGTTTGCCACCCAATTCCATTGGTTCATGGGCAGAACTAAAAGCCCATTTTATCCAGAACTTCAAAGACACTTGCAAGCAGTCTATGTCGGTTGTGGATTTGACAAATTGTAAACAGGAGGAGGGTGAATCTACGACTCATTGGGTACGCCGGGTCAAGGAGATAATACATTCATCTGAAAAGATGGATGCCGATTCTGCAGTCCTCATGTTAGAGAAGAATTGCCATTTTGAGCCACTGAGGCAAAAACTGGGGTGCCTTAAGCGTGATTGCAATAATATGGGTACGCTGATGGCGGCTTTAGTCAAATATGCCGACTCTGATAGTACCAAGGATCCCGCATCTGATGAGGAAAAGACCGGGAAGGGAAAGAAGAACGATAATGGAAAGAATCAGCAGCATAACCCGATGAATCAAGGAGGCAATAAGCGTAAGGCGGATGGTAACCCGGAGTTTGTGGCCAACGCCAATGCGCAAGGTAACAATCAGAGACGTAAGGGTAAGCCGCCCCGATCCGGCGGGTCAGGCCCATCTCTTGAACATCTGCTCAATGAGCCCTGCCCGAGACACGGCACCCGGGAGCGGCCCGCCACACACCTGTGGAAAGATTGCGCAATCATGAAGGCGTTTAAGAATTCCAACACTTTTGATGGCAGTCATGGATCTGGCGGTGGCTCAGGGGCTGGAGGTTTTCATGGCCCGGGTGGTGGTTCAAGTTCCGGCTTTCAGGGACATCAAGGCGGCTATAACAACAGCAGTCTGGACAAGGAGACCAGCAGTAGCAGCAGTCGGGTTATCAAAGTAATCCGAAGCAGTTGAATAGTGAGCACTATCACGTGTTCACCACTAGCTTATGCAAACGCGACCAGAAGGTTCATAGGAGGGTCGTGAATTCTGTTGAACCGGCAGTTCCTCGTTACTTGAGGTGGTCGGAACAACCCATTATATGGAGCAGAGAAGATCACCCTCCACAGGTCGATAATCCGGGCCAGTTAGCCTTGGTGGTAGCACCTCAGGTTGGTGGATATAAATTCACTAAGGTACTCATGGACGAAGGTAGTAGCATCAATATCCTCTATTATGAGACCTTTCAACGCATGGGGTTAACTGATAAGAATTTGTGGACATCCAACACTGTTTTCCATGGATTGGTTCCTGGTAAGTCGGCTTACCCAGTTAGCAAGATTGAGCTGGAAGTGGCCTTTGGAGATGAATATGATTCCAGGGCTGAGAAATTGATGTTTAAAGTGGTATTAGGAGCCCATATCATGCTCTGTTTGGGCGGCAGGCTTATGCTAAGTTCATGGCACGGCCGTGTTATGTTTATTTGCAGCTCAAGATGCCGGGTCACAAGGGCACCATCACTGTGCATGGAAGTCGAAAGGTAGCCTTGGAATGTGAAGACGGCGACGCGGCTTATGCTGAGTCTGCCTGTGCAGCGGAAGAACTCAAATTTTATCAAGATAATGTTGACCCAGCGGATATGACCTCCCTAAAGAAACCAACTATAGAGCATGACCCGCCATTGAAGTTTAAATCGGCCGCCGAGATGAAGCTTGTTGACTTTACCCCAGGTGATTCTTCTAAGCAATTCAGCATCAGCAGCAATTTGGATCCCAAATAGGAAAGCGCGCTCATCGAGTTCATCCATGAGAACCGGGACATCTTTGCATGGAAACCTTCTGGCATGCCGGGTGTACCGAGGGAACTCGTTGAGCACACTCTCAATATTGATCAAAAGTATAAGCCGGTCAGGCAGTTTCTTTGATGTTTTAACGAAGAGAGACGAAAAGCTATTGGAGAGGAAGTTGCCCGGCTCTTAGCGGCCGGGTTCATTGTTGAAGTTTTTCACCCGGAGTGGTTGGCTAACCCGGTGCTTGTGCTTAAAAAGAACAGCACTTGGCGGATGTGTGTGGATTACACGGACTTAAACAAGGCTTGTCCACCTGATCCCTTTGATGTCCCCCGTATTGATCAGATCATTGATGCTACGGCGGGTTGTGAACGTTTGAGCTTCTTGGATGCTTACTCTGGCTATCATCAGATCAAAATGGCAGTTAAGGACCAGGAGAAGACGGCTTTCATCACTCCGTTTGGAGCCTTCTGTTATGTATCCTTGCCGTTTGGGCTCAAGAGTGCTCAAGCGACTTATCAGCGATGTGTGCAGAACTGTCTACATGATCAAATTGGGTGTAATGTTCATGCCTATGTAGATGACATCGTGGTGAAATCCAGAGAGAAGGAAACCTTGATATCCGACTTGAAAGAGACCTTTGATAATCTCCGGGTTTATAAGATGATGCTTAATCTGGCCAAGTGTGTGTTTGGTGTACCCGCAGGCAAGCTCTTGGGTTTTCTGGTCTCCAACAGAGGCATTGAAGCTAATCCGGAGAAGATCAAGGTGATTACCTCCCTGGCTAAACCGGCGTGCATCAATGATGTTCAGCGACTGGCGGGTCGTGTTGCCGCTTTAAGCCGGTTAGGTGAGAAGGCCCTACCGCTATATCAGATGATGAAGAAAACAGACACTTTTGTCTGGAGTGATGCTACTGATGCTGCCTTTGAAGACTTGAAGAGACAGTTGTCTGAACCACCGGTTCTTGCAACTCCCATTGATAAAGAGCCGTTGCTGTTATACGTGGCTGCCAATTCACGAGCCGTCAGTGTTGCCATCGTGGTGGAGCGTAAGGAAGCTGGCAAGGAGCATCCGGTTCAACGGCCGGTTTACTACATCAGTGAGGTGCTCATTGAGTCTAAACAAAGGTATCCACATTGGCAGAAACTCGTTTACGGAGTGTTTATGGCCAACCGGAAGTTGAAGCAGTACTTTCAAAGTCATCCTATAACTGTGGTAAGTTCTGCCCCTTTGGGAGACATCATCCAGAATAGGGAGGCCACAGGACGAGTCGCCAAGTGGGCTATCGAGCTTGGACCTCATGGTTTGAAGTACATGCCACGTACTGCTATTAAGTCTCAGGCCTTGGTGGACTTTATCAATGATTGGACAGAGTTGCAGGCACCTGAGGAGAAGCCACATAACACATATTAGACTATTCACTTTGACGGGTCCAGGCAGTTAGAAGGCTCGGGGGCTGGAGTTTTTTTAACTTCCCCTTGAGGTGACAAATTTTGTTATGTACTCCGGTTTATGTTTCCGTGTACTAACAATGCAGCTGAGTACGAGGCCTTACTCCATGGTCTTCGGATTGCCAAGGAGATGAACTTAAGCCGGGTAAGGTGTTTGGGCGACTCAGATCTCGTGCCTCAACAGGTGCCAGGCAAGTGGGATTCCAAGGATCCCCTTATGGCGGCTTATCGTCGTGAAGTAGATGTTGTGGCTGGTCACTTCAACGGTTATCAAGGGGAGCACATTGATCGAAGGAAGAATGAGGCGGCTGATGCTTTAAGCCGGTTGGGATCTCAACGTAAGCCGGTGCCGCCTTGAAGAAAATATGCCCTAGAGGCAATAATAAAGTTATTATTTATTTCCTTATATCATGATAAATGTTTATTATTCATGCTAGAATTGTATTAACCGGAAACATAATACATGTGTGAATACATAGACAAACATAGTGTCACTAGTATGCCTCTACTTGACTAGCTCGTTAGTCAAAGATGGTTAAGTTTCCTAACCATAGACATGAGTTGTCATTTGGTTAACGAGATCACATCATTAGGAGAATGATGTGATTGACATGACCCATTCCGTTAGCCTAGCACTTCATCGTTTAGTATGTTGCTATTGCTTTCTTCATGACTTATACATGTTCCTATGACTATGAGATTATGCAACTCCCGTTTACCAGAGGAACACTTTGTGTACTACCAAACTCACAATGTAACTGGGTGATTATAAAGGAGTTCTACATGTGTCTCCGAAGGTACATGTTGAGTTGGCGTATTTCGAGATTAGGATTTGTCACTCCGATTGTCGGAGAGGTATCTCTGGGCCCTCTCGGTAATGCACATCACTATAAGCCTTGCAAGCAATGTAGCTAAATGAGTTAGTTAGGGAATGATGCATTATGTAACGAGTAAAGAGACTTGCCGGTAATGAGATTGAACTAGGTATTGGATACCGACGATCGAATCTCGGGCAAGTAAACATATCGATGACAAAGGGAACAACGTATGTTGTTATGCGGTTTGATCGATAAAGATCTTCGTAGAATATGTAGGAGCCAATATGAGCATCCAGGTTCCGCTATTGGTTATTGACCGGGAACAGTTCTAGGTCATGTCTACATAGTTCTCGAACCCGTAGGGTCCGCACGCTTAATGTTAAGATGATAGTTTTATTATGAGTTTATAAGTTTTGATGTACCGAAGGTTGTTCGGAGTCCCGAATATGATCACGGACATGACGAGGAGTCTCGAAATGGTCGAGACATAAAGATTGATATATTGGATGACTATATTCGGACATCGGAAGTGTTCCGGGTGATTTCGGAGAAAACCGGAGTGCCGGAGGGGTTACCGGAACCCCCCGGGGAAGTATTGGGCCTTAGTGGGCCTGAGGGGAGAGAGAGGGAAGCATCCCAAGAGGTGGCGCGCCCTCCCCCATGGGGAGTCCGAATTGGACTAGGGGAGGGGGCGCGGCCCCTCTTTCCCTCTCCCTCTCCCTCTCTTTCCTTCCCCCTTCCTCCTTCCTAGTGGGACTAGGAAAGGGGAGTCCTACTCCCACTAGGAGGAGGACTCCCCCCTCCTTGGCGCGCCCCCTAGGGTCGGCCGGCCTCCCCCCTTGCTCCTTTATATACGGGGGCAGGGGCACCTCTAGACACACAAGTTGATCTTCGTGATCGTTCCTTAGCCGTGTGCGGTGCCCCCCTCCACCATATTCCACCTCGGTCATATCGTAGCGGTGCTTAGCCGAAGCCCTGCGTCGGTAGAACATCATCATCTCACCACGCCGTCATGCTGACGGAACTCATCCCCGACACCCTGCTAGATCGGAGTCCGGGGATCATCATCGAGCTGAACTTGTGCTGAACTCGGAGGTGTCGTACGTTCGGTACTTGGATCGGTCAGATCCTGAAGACGTACGACTACATCAACCGCGTTGTCATAACGCTTCCGCTTACGGTCTACGAGGGTACGTGGACAACACTCTCCCCTCTCGTTGCTATGCATCACCATGATCTTGCGTGTGCGTAGGAAAATTTTGAAATTACTACGTTCCCCAACAGTGGCATCCGAGCCAGGTTTTATGCGTAGATGTCATATGCACGAGTAGAACACAAGTGAGTTGTGGGCGATACAAGTCATACTGCTTACCAGCATGTCATACTTTGGTTCAGCGGTATTGTGAGATGAAGCGGCCTGGAACGACATTACGCGTATGCTTACGCGAGACTGGTTTCACCGTTACAAGCTCTAGTGCTTAAAGGTGACTGGCGGGTGTCTGTCTCTCTCACTTTAGTTGAACCGATTGTGGCTATGCCCGGTCCTTGCGAAGGTTAAAACAGCACTAACTTGATGAACTATCGTTGTGGTTTTGATGCGTAGGTAAGAACGGTTCTTGCTAAGCCCGTAGCAGCCACGTAAAATTTGCAACAACAAAGTAGAGGACGTCTAACTTGTTTTTGCAGGGCATGTTGTGATGTGATATGGTCAAGACGTGATGCTATATTTTATTGTATGAGATGATCATGTTTTGTAACCGAAGTTATCGGCAACTGGCAGGAGCCATATGGTTGTCGCTTTATTGTATGAAATGCAAACGCCCTGTAATTGCTTTACTTTATCACTAAGCGGTAGCGATAGTCGTAGAAGCAATAGATGGCGTAACGACAACGATGCTACGATGGAGATCAGGTGTCGCGCCGGTGACGATGGTGATCACGACGGTGCTTTGGAGATGGAGATCACAAGCACAAGATGATGATGGCCATATCATATCACTTATATTGATTGCATGTGATGTTTATCCTTTATGCATCTTATCTTGCTTTGATTGACAGTAGCATTTTAAGATGTTTTCTCACTGATTATCAAGAAGTGTTCTCCCTGAGTATGCACCGTTGCGAAAGTTCTTCATGCTGAGACACCACGTGATGATCAGGTGTGATAGGCTCTACGTTCAAATACAATGGGTGCAAAATAGTTGCACACGCAGAATACTCAGGTTAAACTTGACGAGCCTAGCATATACAGATATGGCCTCGGAACACGGAGACTGAAAGGTCGAATGTGAATCATATAGTAGATATGATCAACATAGAGATGTTCACCATTGAAACTACTCCATCTCACGTGATGATCAGACATGGTTTAGTTGATTTGGATCACGTGATCACTTAGATGACTAGAGAGATGTCTATCTAAGTGGGGGTTCTTAAGTAATATGATTAATTGAACTTAAATTTATCATGAACTTAGTCCTGGTAGCATTTTGCAAGCTATGTTGTAGATCAATAGCTTGCTTTGTTGCTTTCATATGTTTATTTTGATATGTTCCTAGAGAAAATTGTGTTGAAAGATGTTAGTAGCAATGATGCGGATTGGATCCGTGATCTGAGGTTTATCCTCATTGCTGCACAGAAGAATTATGTCCTTAATGCACCGCTAGGTGACAGGCCTATTGCAGGAGCAGATGCAGACGTTATGAACGTTTGGCTAGCTCAATATGATGACTACTTAATAGTTTAGTGCACCATGCTTAACGGCTTAGAATCGGGACTTCAAAGACGTTTTAAATGTCATGGACCATATGAGATGTTCCAGGAGTTGAAGTTAAAACCCGAGTTGAGAGATATGAAGTCTCCAACAAGTTCTATAGCTAAAAGATGGATGAGAATCGCTCAACTAGTGAGCATGTGCTCAGATTGTCTGGGTACTTTGATCGCTTGAATCAAGTGGGAGTTAATCTTCTAGATAAGATAGTGATTGACAGAATTCTCTAGTCACCATCACTAAGTTACTAGAACTTCGTGATGAACTATAGTATGCAAGTGAAAGCACAAGTGCTCCCTAGGTGGTTTTGGTAATTAATGTCAACATATCTCTTGTTGGACTAACACTTTTATCTAGCATGTTTCAGATAAGTTCAACAATGGAGTGGCATGGACTAAAGGATATGGGAACTCCTTCAAGATGCTAAGGACAAAGGACTGGCTCAAGCTTCAAGCTCAAGACTCTTCATTTTATATTTTAGTGGTCCAAGATCACATTGAGTCTATAGGAAAAGCCAATACTATCAAGGAGGGATGAGGTGTTGCTTAATGAGCCTCTTGCTTCATGTGCTTTGTGATATGCTCCAAAACCCTCAACTACTTTCCCACTTCCACAAATGACCTAAACCCAAAGCCAAAATTGGTCACACCAATTCTTCCTATCCGGTGCCACCGATTCCAAAGGTCATAGCCACTGCCACAAACCCTAAGCAAATTGGTCTTACCGATAGGGATCTCGGTCTCACCGAGATGGGATTGTAATCTCTCTGTGTATATCCATTATCAAAATCAGTCTCACCGAGTTTGAGCAATCGGTACTACCGAGATTACAATGCAAACTCTCTGGATAACTTATTACCAAAATCGGTCCCACCGAGTTTGAGTAATCGGTCCCACCGAGTTTGCCTGACCAACTCTCTGGAAAGCTTATTACCAAATCGGTCTTACCGAGTTTGCGTAATCGGTCTTACCGAGATTACATTATGCCCTAACCCTAATCATATCGGTCTCACCGAGTTGCATTTCGGTCCCACCAAAAACCCTAACGGTCACATTATTTGCTGAATCGGTCTGACCGAGTTTAACGATTCGGTCCCACCGAGTTTGGTAGATTGTGTGTAACGGTTAGATTTTGTGTGGAGGCTATATATACCCCTCCACCTCCTCTTCATTCGTGGAGAGAGCCATCAGACTGAACCTACACTTCCAGCATACATTTTCTGAGAGAGAACTACCTACTCATGTGTTGAGACCAAGATATTCCATTCCTACCATATGAATCTTGATCTCTAGCCTTCCCCAAGTTGCTTTCCACTCAAATCTTCTTTCCACCAGATCCAAAACCTATGAGAGAGAGTTGAGTGTTGGGGAGACTATCATTTGAAGCACAAGAGCAAGGAGTTCATCATCAACACACCATTTGTTACTTCTTGGAGAGTGGTGTCTCCTAGATTGGCTAGGTGTCACTTGGGAGCCTCCGACAATATTGTGGAGTTGAACCACGGAGTTTGTAAGGGCAAGGAGATCGCCTACTCCGTGAAGATCTACCACTAGTGAGGCAAGTCCTTTGTGGGTGACGACCATGGTGGGATAGACAAGGTTGCTTCTTCGTGGACCCTTCGTGGGTGGAGCCCTCCGTGGACTCGTGCAACCGTTACCCTTCGTGGGTTGAAGTCTCCATCAACGTTGATGTAGGATAGCACCACCTATCGGAACCACGCCAAAAACATCCGTGTCTCCAATTGTGTTTGAATCCTCCAAACCCTTGCCTTTACTTTCTTGCAAGTTGCATGCTTTACTTTCCGCTGCTCATATACTCTTTGCATGCTTGCTTGATATGTATTGTGAATGTTGAAATTGTGCCTAAACTCCACTTAAACTTAAAGAACTTAAAAACTGCAACTTTGGTACTTAGTGTCTAATCACCCCCCCCCTCTAGACACCTCTTCTCAAGGTCCTACAAGTGGTATCAGAGCTTTGGTCTCCATTGCTTTTGTTTAATCACCATTGGAGGAAGATGGATGAGTCTACTATTGGGAGTCTTAGACATAGAGTGCCTATTCTTGAT
Organism: Triticum aestivum; assembly: GCF_018294505.1. NCBI lineage: Eukaryota > Viridiplantae > Streptophyta > Magnoliopsida > Poales > Poaceae > Triticum > Triticum aestivum. The sequence goes on from NC_057798.1 coordinate 174,668,831, forward strand.
GGAGAGTATTTTCATGAGTGGAAAAATGAGATGCTTGTTATTTTCAATCAATATCATTTGAACAAGTACATTGCTAGCCCTTGTGCACCTTATGTTGATCCTATGTATCCTACCCATGATGAGTCAATCGACATGATTAGGAATCTTAGAACTGCCGAACTTATCATTAGAGGATTGCCTAGAAACTTGATTGGATGTTTGCCTACTTTGAAGTGTGCCTACACCATATGGAAATTTCTTGAGGAACGATTTCCTGATTATTCCTTGAAAAATCTTGATGAAATTCTCCATAAGTCTATTGCCTTGAGTAAGATGAATACTAGTGATCCTATGTTTGGTGATCGTCTATTTGAGCTTACAAACCTTATGCGTGCCAAAGGAAATGTTGGTATTATTAGTGATATTATTTCCGAAGCTATAAAATTCATAAGCAAGATCATTGTCAAACTCATTCTAATGAATCACCCTCTCTAGGACTTGATCCACCACATGACGATGTTGAACATGGATACTATGATATGGATGATGATAGTGACTTCGATCTTGATGATGGAATGAGACATTTTGGTCTTATGGCAAATCTTCGGGGATATATGTCAGGAGGAAAGGAATGGGTTCTTGATAGTGGATGTACCAATTACATGACCGGAGATAAAGACATGTTTCGTGAGCTTGCTGATAATGATAGTCCTCGAAAGTATGTCACTTTCGGTGACAACTCAAAGGGTAAGGTGGTTGGCCTCGGTAAGGTGGCCATATCACATGATAGATCCATACAAAATGTCATGCTTGTTGAATCTCTTGGATACAACTTACTCTCAGTATCTAGACTTGCTGATTTTGGTTTCAATGTTCTATTTACTGAAGTAGATTGCCAAGTGTTTCGTCGAGACAATCATAAAATGGTCTTTACCGGTGTGCGTAGAGGTGATCTATACATTGTTGATTTCACTAAAAAGGCTCAACCTAAAACTTGCTTCATTGCTAAATCCTCAAAAGGTTGGTTATGGCATAGACGACTAGGTCATGTTGGTATGCGAAACCTTGACAAGCTTATTAAAGGAAATCATATCCTTGGAGTTCACGATGTCATATTTGATAAGGATAGACTTTGCAGTGCTTGTCAAGCAGGTAAACAGGTTGGAGGAAGACATCCCGTGAAGAACATCATGACCACAAGGAGGCCACTCGAGCTACTTCACATGGATCTTTTCGGTCCCAACTCTTATAAGAGTCTCGGTGGAAATTCTTTTGGTCTAGTTATAGTTGATGATTTTTCAAGATTTATGTGGGTGTTCTTTCTCGATGATAAATCACAGGTCCAAAAGATCTTCAAAAACTTTGCTAGGAAGGCCCACAATCAATTTGAAGTGAAGATCAAGAAGGTTCGCAGCGACAACGGAACGGAGTTCAAGAACGCAAATGTGGACACCTTTCTTGACGAAGAAGGGATTAGACACGAGTTCTCGGCTACGTACACACCTCAACAAAACGGAGTTGTTGAGAGGAAGAACCGGACGCTCATCGAAATGGCGAGAACGATGCTTGATGAGTACAAGACGCCGAAGCACTTTTGGGCGGAAGCGGTTGAGACAGCTTGTCATGCAACAAATCGCTTGTATCTTCACAAGCTACTTGACAAGACGACATACGAGCTCCTCACCGGTAACAAACACCAAGTTTGATACTTTCGAGTATTCGGCTCAAAGTGCTACATTCTTGATAAGCATCGTTGCTCTAAATTTGCTCCTAAATCTCATGAAGGTTTCCTACTAGGTTATGGCTCAAACTCTCACACTTACCGTGTCTATAACAATTTCACCCAAAAGGTTGAAGAGATGGTAGATGTGAAGTTTGATGAATCTAACGGCTCGCAAGTAGAGCAATTGCCAATTGATGTAGGTGACAAAGATCCTTCGGAAGCAATTCAAGACTTGGCTATTGGTAAGGTTCGTCCAATGGAGGTGAAGGAGAGTACCTCGTCCGTCCAAGTGGAAGCTTCTACTTCACAACAAGGTGAACCAAGAGTTGATACGGAAGCATCCACAAGTGGGACACACCAAGATGAAGAAAACGAGGAAGTGCATCAAGATGAACGTCAACAACCTCCTTCTCCACCACGACAAGAGAACGACAACACCAACAATGAAGAAGTACAAGAAGAAGAAGAACAAGATGAATAAGATGTTCAACGAGACCCAAGCAAAAGCTTTCACGAGTTCGAGCAAGAATTGCTAAAGGTCATCCCGTCGAGCAAATCTACAATGACATTCAAACTGGGAGAATCACTCGCTCTAAAACTCGTTTAGCTAACTTTTGTGAAAACTATTCTTTCATCTCTAGCATTGAACCTATGAAGGTTGAAGAAGCGTTGGAAGATCCGGATTGGATAAATGCTATGCATGAAGAGCTACATAACTTTAAGAGGAACCAAGTTTGGACATTGGTTGAGAAGCCCGACAACAACCACAACGTCATCGGTACCAAATGGGTGTTTCGCAACAAGCAAGATGAAGATGGACAAGTAGTTCGCAACAAAGCACGTCTCGTCGCCCAATGCTACACACAAGTCGAAGGTATGGACTATGGTGAGACTTACGCCCCCGTTGCTAGACTTGAGTCTATTCGCATCTTACTTGCCTATGCTAATCATCATGACATCACCTTGTACCAAATGGACATTAAAAGTGCTTTTCTAAATGGTGAAATAGAGGAGGAAGTTTATGTTAAGCAACCTCCCGGCTTTGTCAATCCTAAGAAACCCAATCATGTTTACAAACTTCACAAAGCTCTTTATGGTCTTAAACAAGCTCCTAGAGCATGGTATAAATGCTTGACCAAGTTCCTTATTGAAAAAGGCTTTGAAATTGGGAAAATTGATTCTACTCTTTTTACTAAAAGGGTTAATGGAGAACTATTTGTGTGCCAAATCTATGTTGATGATATTATATTCGGTTCAACTAACCCTCATTTTAGTGAAAAGTTTGGGAAGCTAATGTCGGAGAAGTTTGAGATGTCCATGATGAGTGAACTCAAATTCTTTCTTGGGTTGCAAATCAAGCAAACTAAGGAAGGTACCTTTGTTTCTCAAACAAAGTACACCAAGGACTTATTCAAGAAGTTCAATATGCAAGAATGCAAAGGTATGTCTACACCCATGCCTACTAGTGGACATAATGACTTGACAAAAGACGGTGAACCAGTTGATCAAAAGGTTTATCGCTCTATGATTGGTTCATTGTTATATCTCTATGCTTCACATCCCGATATCATGCTAAGTGTGTGCATGTGTGCACGATATCAAGCTGCTCCTAAAGAATGTCATCTTAAGGCCGTGAAAAGGATAGTGAGATACTTAATCCATACACCAAACTTTGGCATTTGGTATCCTAAGAGGGCCTCTTTCGATCTTGTTGGCTATTCCGACTCGGACTATGCCGGAGACAAAGTTGATAGAAAGTCCACTTAGGGTACTTTTCAATTTCTTGGTAGATCTCTTATGTCTTGGACCTCCAAGAAACAAAACTCGGTATCCTTATCCACCGCCGAAGCTGAATATATTGCCGCTGGTTCATGTTGTGCTCAATTACTTTGGATGACCCAAACTCTTAAAGAGTATGGGATATATGTGAGACATGTTCCATTGCTTTGTGACAATGAAAGTGCTATCAAAATTGGTCATAATCCTGTGCAACATTCTCGAACTAAGCATATTGAAGTTCGTCATCATTTCATTTGAGATCATGTTGCTAAGGGTGACATTGATCTTAAGCATGTTCGCACCGAAAAGCAATTAGCGGATATATTCACTAAACCTCTTGATGAGAAAGTGTTTTGCAGGTTAAGAGGAGAATTGAACATCATTGATGCTTCAAACTTGGAGTAGAAACTCCATTGGATACATGCAAGACATGAACTTATGACTAATCCTTGATATTTCTCTTATGATGAAAATCTTATGTCTTGGATATATTTGTATCTTGCATGCTATCTAACCCATGTAGGTACTTGGTGGAATCAAACTCCATGAGATTGTAATCTACTCACATCTTGAGCAATCTCTACATCACCAAGTTTCTACACTATGGTGGTTGAAGACAAGGAAGCACGAAACCACTCAAACATATCCTTTGACAAATTCTATGTTAAGCTTCATGATTGTCATTTTTGGATACACAAGTGCTCCTCCTTGCAAAAACTTACCCATGTAGGTAGATGGACTCAAATTCCAAGTGGTGCTCCAAATTCTTGATGGGCTACATCAACCTTGAGCAACCCACACAAGTTCAACTACATGGACAACACCACCAACCAAGGTATGTCATTCCATCTTAGAGAAGCTTTACTCCAAGTAATGAGCTAAAGCAACTCGACAAGCATCAAGATGCTTAAACGAAAAATGGCAACCCCATTTTGAGCTTAAACAATGAGTATGACCTATGATCAAGTGCTCTCACTTGACTCCTAAGTCAATATACTCTAACATAGGTGACTTTGTCGTCGACCATCTCTAGATGAAGTTCTCTTATGTTCTTTTATGTGATTTTGCATTTGTCACATGCATATTTGTTTCCCCTTTCAAAAAAAAACTTCATCTAGATTTTCTTTCTGTTTGCTCTGCATTTTCTGCATTCAAATTCCTTGCAAATCTTTGTGAGATCTTACCAGTCTAAGTGAGCTGAGGTGACAAGTGTTTTCTCTGAGATGAACTCGGTTTCACTGACTTGTTATTTTCGGTCCAACCAAATCCTTTCGGTACGACCGAGGCAAACCACTCGGCGCCACCGATGTCACATCAAGAAAAATAGTTTGTCACATATTCTGTATTTCTTCTGATCCAGCTCCACTCAATGAATCTTGTCCTCTACAAGCATCACATTTTTATCATTGCTTTGTGCTGTGTCTCAAGGACCAAACCCATTAGACAGATTCCAGAAGGCCCTTCTTGGAAATTGATGTCAAATGGGGAGAGAGAGAACATCAAAGCTTATCATTTAGAGAGAGATCACATCAAATAAAAGCTTATCATTTAGAGAGAGATCACTTAAAAGAAAGAGTTTATCACCTCCTTGAGGGGGAGAGAGATCTTCTAGGGGGAGAGACCCTCAAAGGAGAGAGAGAGATCTCCAGGGGGAGAGAATACTTAAGTAGAAAGTATTTCTCAAGGATCCCAGATGCTTAGTGTTCAAGAGGAGAGATGCCCACATGTCTTCTTGAGGGGAGAGACATGTTCATATGATTTGTTGTGCTTATCTGCATTAGCATACATTAGCTCTGTTCAGCATTCATATCTTTCAGCTCTGATTCTCTATTCCCTATGTTCTCCCAGTATCCCATGTTAGACTCAGGGGGAGCAAGACATCTAAGGGAAAGAAATCATTTAAATTCATTGCATATCTTTACTCTTGGGGACATGTCTAATCCAATGTGGTACTTAGTACTCACTCTCTACATGTCATCCCAGTCTTGGTATTCTTGTGGTTTCTTTTGTTTGCTCTGGCTAGTAGATGTATCTGTGTTATCTAACCTTGTTTACGCAGGTTCAATTCATCCTAAGCCAACTCAAGACTTCAAGGTAAGTATATGCATCACAATCATGTGTATGGGGAATTCTTGCTGATGTACATATTGTTTGCAAGAAGGACTCATGAGCATGAAGGTATTTTCTTCAATAATTCTTTGCTCTGATGCATATGGCCAAGATACATGTAACACATTGCCTGCTCTATCATGGTTATGCTCTCATATGCCTCTATATTCAATATTCACATGATTGCATACATGTAGGGGGAGCCTATGTTAGTTACATGTCTTTCCAAAGCTTTACTTGCTATTCCTTATATCTTTATCTAAAGCTTTGATGTATGTTGTCATCAATTACCAAAAAGGGGGAGATTGAAAGCACAAGTGCTCCCTAGGTGGTTTTGGTAATTAATGTCAACATATCTCTTGTTGGACTAACACTTTTATCTAGCATGTTTCAGATAAGTTCAACAATGGAGTGGCATGGACTAAAGGATATGGGAACTCCTTCAAGATGCTAAGGACAAAGGATTGGCTCAAGCTTCAAGCTCAAGACTCTTCATTTTATATTTTAGTGGTCCAAGATCACATTGAGTCTATAGGAAAAGGCAATACTATCAAGGAGGGATGAGGTGTTGCCTAATGAGCCTCTTGCTTCATGTGCTTTGTGATATGCTCCAAAACCCTCAACTACTTTCCCACTTCCACAAATGACCTAAACCCAAAGCCAAAATTGGTCACACCGATTCTTCCTATCCGGCGCCACCGATTCCAAAGGTCATAGCCACTGCCACAAACCCTAAGCAAATCGGTCTTACCGATAGGGATCTCGGTCTCACCGAGATGGGATTGTAATCTCTCTGTGTATATCCATTATCAAAATCGGTCTCACCGAGTTTGAGCAATTGGTACTACCGAGATTACAATGCAAACTCTCTGGATAACTTATTACCAAAATCGGTCCCACCGAGTTTGAGTAATCGGTCCCACCGAGTTTGCCTGACCAACACTCTGGAAAGCTTATTACCAAATCGGTCTTACCGAGTTTGCGTAATCGGTCTTACCGAGATTATGTTATGCCCTAACCCTAATCATATCGGTCTCACCGAGTTGCATTTCAGTCCCATCGAAAACCCTAACGGTCACATTATTTGCTGAATCGGTCTGACCGAGTTTAACGATTCGGTCCCACCGAGTTTGGTAGATTGTGTGTAACGGTTAGATTTTGTGTGGAGGCTATATATACCCCTCCACCTCCTCTTCATTCGTGGAGAGAGCCATCATACTGAACCTACACTTCCAGCATACATTTTCTGAGAGAGAACTACCTACTCATGTGTTGAGACCAAGATATTCCATTCCTACAATATGAATCTTGATCTCTAGCCTTCCCCAAGTTGCTTTCCACTCAAATCTTCTTTCTACCAGATCCAAAACCTATGAGAGAGAGGTGAGTGTTGGGGAGACTATCATTTGAATCATAAGAGCAAGGAGTTCATCATCAACACACCATTTGTTACTTCTTGGAGAGTGGTGTCTCCTAGATTGGCTAGGTGTCACTTGGGAGCCTCCGACAAGATTGTGGAGTTGAACCAAGGAGTTTGTAAGGGCAAGGAGATTGCCTACTTCGTGAAGATCTACCGCTAGTGAGGCAAGTCCTTCGTGGGCGACGATCATGGTGGGATAGACAAGGTTGCTTCTTCATGGACCCTTCGTGGGTGGATCCCTCCGTGGACTCGCGCAACCGTTACCCTTCGTGGGTTGAAGTCTCCATCAACATGGATGTACGATAGCACCACCTATCGGAACCACGCCAAAAACATCCGTGTGTCCAATTGCGTTTGAATCCTCCAAACCCTTCCCTTTACTTTCTTGCAAGTTGCATGCTTTACTTTCCGCTGCTCATATACTCTTTGCATGCTTGCTTGATATGTATTGTGAATGTTGAAATTGTGCCTAAACTCCACTTAAAATTAAAGAACTTAAAAACTGCAACTTTGGTACTTAGTGTCTAATCACCCCCCTCTAGACACCTCTTCTCAAGGTCCTACAGCAAGGGATGACGAAAACGATTCCCGAGCTCTTTGTGATGTTGAAATCGACGAAGGTAGAAATCAAGAAAGAGCATCAAGTGTTGATGATTGACAAGACCACTAGTTTCAAGATAAGGGCAAAAGGAAAGAAAGGGAAACTTCAAGTAGAATGGCAAACAAGTTGTCACTCCCATGAAAAAGACCAAAGCTGGACCAAAGTCTGAAACTGAGTGCTTACACTTTAAAGGAAATGGTCACTGGAAGCGGAAATGCCCTGAATATTTGGTGGATAAGAAGGATGGCAAAGTGAACAAGGGTATATTTGATATACAGATTATTGATGTGTGCCTTACTAGTGTTTATAGTAGCCCCTAAGTATTTGATACTTGTTCGGTTGCTAAGATTAGTAACTCGAAACAGGAGTTATAGAATAAACAGAGACTAGTTGATGGGGAAGTGACGATGAGTGTTGGAAGTAGTTCCAAGATTGATATGATCATCATCGCACACTCCCTATACTTTTGGGATTAGTGTTAAACCTAAATAAATGTTATTTGGCATTTGCGTTGAGCATGAATATGATTTGATCATGTTTATTGCAATACGGTTATTCATTTAAAATCAAAGAATAATTGTTGTTCTGTTTACATGAATAAAACCTTCAATGGTCATACACCCAATGAAAATAGTTTGTTGGATCTCGATCGTAGTGATACACATATTCATAATATTGATGCCAAAAGATGCAAAGTTAATAATAATAGTGCAACTTATTTGTGGCACTGCCGTTTGGGTCATATCGGTGTAAAGCGCATGAAGAAACTCCATAAAGATGGATTTTCTGAATCACTTGGTTATGAATCATTTGATGCTTGCGAACCGTGCCTTTTGGGCAAGATGACTAAAACTCCGTTCTTCGGAACAATGGAAAGAGCTACTAACTTGTTGGAAATAATACATACTGATGTATGCAGACCAATGAGTATGAAGGCTCATGGAAAGTATCGTTATTTTCTAACCTTCACAGATGATTTGAGCAGATATGCATATATCTACTTGATGAAACATAAGTCTGAAATATTTGAAAAGTTCAAAGAATTTCAGAGTAAAGTGGAGAATCATCGTAACAAGAAAATAAAGTTTCTACAATCTGATCGTGGAGGAGAATATTTGAGTTATGAGTTTGGCCTTCATATAAAACAATGTGGAATAGTTTCACAACTCACGCCACCTGGAACACCACAATGTAATGGTGTGTCCGAACGTCGTAATCGTACTTTACTAGATATGGTGCAATCTATGATGTCTCTTATCAGTTTACCACTATCGTTTTGGGGTTATGCATTAGAGACAGCTGCATTCACGTTAAATAGGGCACCATCAAAATCCGTTGAGATGACGCCTTATGAATTGTGGTTTGGCAAGAAACCAAAGTTGTCGTTTCTTAAAGTTTGGGGCTGCGATGCTTATGTGAAGAAACTTCAACCAGATAAGCTCGAACCCAAATCGAAGAAATGTGTCTTCATAGGATACCCAAAAGAGACTATTGGGTACACCTTCTATCACAGATCTGAGGGCAAGATTTTCGTTGCTAAATTCGGATCCTTTCTAGAGAAGGAGTTTCTCTCGAAAGAAGTGAGTGGGAGGAAAGTAGAACTTGACGAGGTAACTGTACCTGCTCCCTTATTGGAAAGTAGTTCATCACAAGAACCAGTTCCTATGATAACTACACCAATTAGTGATGAAGCTAATGATATTGATCATGAAACTTCAGATCAAGTTTCTACTGAACCTCGTAGGTCTACCAGAGTAAGATCCGCACCAGAGTGGTACGGTAATCCTATTCTGGAAGTCATGTTACTTGACCATGACGAACCTACGAACTATGAGGAAGCGATGATGAGCCCAGATTCCACAAAATGGCTAGAGGCCATGAAATCTGAGATAGGATCCATGTATGAGAACAAAGTGTGGACTTTGGTGGACTTGCCCGATAATCGGCAATCCATAGAAAATAAATGGATCTTCAAGAAGAAGACGGACATTGATAGTAGTGTTACTATCTACAAAGCTCGAATTGTCAAAAAAAAGTTTTTCGACAAGTTCAAGGTGTTGAATACAATGAGATTTTTCTCACTCGTATCGATGCTTAAAAGTCTGCCCGAATCATGTTAGCAATTACCGCATTTTATGATTATGAAATATGGCAGATGGATGTCAAAACTGCATTCCTGAACGGGTTTCTGGAAGAAGAGTTGTATATGATGCATCCAGAAGGTTTTGTCGATCCAAAGGGAGCTAACAAAGTGTGCAAGCTCCAGCGATCCATTTATGGACTGGTGCAAGCCTCTCAGAGTTGGAATAAACGCTTTGATAGTGTGATCAAAGCATTTGGTTTTGTACAGACTTTTGGAGAAGCCTGTATTTACAAGAAAGTGAGTGGGAGCACTACAACATTTCTGATAAGTATATGTGAATGACATATTGTTGATCGGAAATAATGTAGAACTGTTCTACAAAGCATAAAGGATTGTTTGAAAGGAGTTTTTCAAAGAAAGACCCCGGTGAAGCTGCTTACATATTGAGCATCAAGATCTATAGATATAGATCAAGACGCTTGATAAGTTTTTCAATGAATACATACCTTGACAAGATTTTGAAGTAGTTCAAAATGGAACAGTCAAAGAAAGAGTTCTTGCCTGTGTTACAAGGTGTGAAATTGAGTAAGACTCAAAGCCCGACCACGGCAGAAGATAGAAAGAGAATGAAAGTCATTCCATCTGCCTTGGCCATAGGTTCTATAAAGTGCTGTGTACAAGATCTATTGCATACCCTACCACTGAGTTTGGCAAGGGAGTACAATAGTGATCTAGGAGTAGATCACTGGACAGCGGTCAAAAAAATTATCCTTAGTAGAATAAGGATATGTTTCTCGATTATGGAGGTGACAAAAGGTTCGTCGTAAAGGGTTACGTCGATACAAGTTTTGGCACTGATCCAGATGACTTTAAGTCTTAATCTGGATACATATTGAAAGTGGGAGCAATTAGCTAGAGTAGCTCCGTGCAGAGCATTGTAGACATAGAATATTTGCAAAATACATACGGCTCTGAATGTGACAGACCCGTTGATTAAACTTCTCTCACGAGCAAAACATGATCATACCTTAGTACTCTTTGGGTGTTAATCACATAGCGATGTGAACTAGATTATTGACCCTAGTAAACCCATTGGGTGTTGATCACATGACGATGGAAACATAATACATGTGTGAATACATAGACAAACATAGTGTCACTAGTATGCCTCTACTTGACTAGCTCATTAATCAAAGATGGTTAAGTTTCCTAACCATAGACATGAGTTGTCATTTGGTTAACGGGATCACATCATTAGGAGAATGATGTGATTGACATGATCCATTCCGTTAGCCTAGCACTTCATCGTTTAGTATGTTGCTATTGCTTTCTTCATGACTTATACATGTTCCTATGACTATGAGATTATGCAACTCCCATTTACCAGAGGAACACTTCGTGTGCTACCAAACGTCACAACGTAACTGGGTGATTATAAAGGAGTTCTACAGGTGTCTCCGAAGGTACATGTTGAGTTGGCGTATTTCGAGATTAGGATTTGTCACTCCGATTGTCGGAGAGGTATCTCTGGGCCCTCTCGGTAATGCACATCACTATAAGCCTTGCAAGCAATGTAGCTAAATGAGTTAGTTATGGAATGATGCATTACGTAACGAGTAAAGAGACTTGTCGGTAACGAGATTGAACTAGGTATTGGATACCGACGATCGAATCGCGGGCAAGTAAACATACCGATGACAAAGGGAACAACGTATGTTGTTATGCGGTTTGACCGATAAAGATCTTCGTAGAATATGTAGAAGCCAATATGAGCATCCAGGTTCCGCTATTGGTTATTGACCGGGAATAGTTCTAGGTCATGTCTACATAGTTCTCGAACCCGTAGGGTCCGCACGCTTAACGTTACGATGACAGTTTTATTATGAGTTTAAAAGTTTTGATGTACCGAAGGTTGTTCAGAGTCCCGGATATGATCACGGACATGACGAGGAGTCTCGAAATGGTCGAGACATAAATATTGATATATTGGACGACTATATTCGGACACCAGAAGTGTTCCGGGTGATTTCGGAGAAAACCGGAGTGCCGGAGGGGTTACCGGAACCCCCCAGGGAAGTATTGGGCCTTAGTGGGCCTGAGGGGAGAGAGAGGGCAGCAGCCCAGGAGGTGGCGCCCCCCCCATGGGGAGTCCGAATTGGACTAGGGGAGGGGCGCGGCCCCTCTTTCCCTCTCCCTCTCCCTCTCTTTCCTTCCCCCTTCCTCCTTCCTAGTGGGACTAGGAAATGGGAGTCCTACTCCCACTAGGAGGAGGACTCCCCCCTCCTTGGCGTGCCCCCTAGGGCTGGCCAGCCTCCCCCCTTGCTCTTTATATACGGGGGTAGGGGGCACCTCTAGACACACAAGTTGATATTCGTGATCGTTCCTTAGCCGTGTGTGGTGCCCCCCTCCACCATATTCCACCTCGGTCATATCGTAGCGGTGCTTAGGCGAAGCCCTGCATCGGTAGAACATCATCATCATCACCACGCCGTCGTGCTGACGGAACTCATCCCCGACACCCTGCTGGATCGGAGTCCGGGGATCGTCATCGAGCTGAACGTGTGCTGAACTCGGAGGTGCCGTACGTTCGGTACTTGGATCGGTCGGATCGTGAAGACGTATGACTACATCAACCGCGTTGTCATAACGCTTCCACTTACGGTCTACGAGGGTACGTGGACAACACTCTCCCCTCTCGTTATGCATCACCATGATCTTGCGTATGCGTAGGAAAATTTTGAAATTACTACGTTCCCCAACACGCCTAACACCTTTCTCGATATTTTGCATAACCCTTCTGTCAAGGTTCCTACCGAGGAAAAACTAGCGGTGCCAGACCCGGAGGCACAGCTGGTGGCAGCTCTTCACGTTTTCCCGGATTGGACAGTGCCATATTTGGCCTATATGACCCGGGGAGAATTACCTGAGGATGAGACCTTGGCAAGACAAATTGTCAGGCGCTCCATATCTATGACGATTGTTAACGGTGAGTTACATCACCTAAGCGTCACTGGGGCGTTTCAACGCTGTGTGTCACCTGCAGAAGGCCAAGAAATACTTCATGAGATCCATGAAGGGGATTGTGGCCATCATGCCGGGTCAAAATCTCTTGTAGCCAAAGCTTTCCGTCATGGTTTCTACTGGCTGACGGCCCATGCTGATGCGGAGGATCTGGTTAGTAAATGTGACGGTTGTCAAAAGTTCTCACGACGAGCTCATGTGCCGGCTTAAGAGTTGAGGATGATCCCAATCACTTGGCCGTTTGCAGTCTGGGGGCTTGACATGGTTGGACCTTTCAAGAGGTCTAAGGATAAAAAGACACATCTCCTGGTGGCAGTGGATAAGTTTACAAAGTGGGTTGAGGCAGAGCCAGTCAGTAAGTGTGATGCAGCCACGGCGGTTCAATTCATGAAAAAGGTGATCTTTCATTTTGGTTTCCCACACAGCATTATAACTGATAATGGCACTAATCTCTTCAAGGGTGCCATGGAAGAGTTCTGTCAACGAGAACATATCCGGCTTTATGTTTCGGCTGTTGCTCATCCTCAATCCAATGGTCAAACAGAAAGAGCTAATCAAGAGATCCTGAAGGGTATCAAGCCCCGGCTCTTTGTCCCCTTACAGCGGACTCCAGGTTGTTGAGTGGAGGAGTTATCTTCTGTGTTATGGAGCATCAACACTACGCCTAACAGATCTACAGGCTACACACCTTTCTTTATGGTGTATGGTGCAGAGGCGGTCCTGCCAAGTGACATCCGGCACGATTCACCCTGCATGGCGGCTTATGTTGAGGCTGACAACGAAAAAGCTCGTTAGAATGTGCTTGACTTGTTGGATGAGGAGCCAGACTTGGCAATAGCCCGCTCAGTGATTTATCAACAAGACCTGCGCCGCTATCACAGCCGCCGGGTTAGGAGCAGGACCTTTCAGGAAGGCGATTTGGTGCTCCGGCTCATCCAGGATCAGTCTGACATGCACAAGCTATCCCCACCTTGAGAAGGACCCTTTGTGGTGAGCAAGAATTTGCACAACGGATCATATTACCTCATTGATGTTCGAGAGCACAAAGACTCACGTAAGTCGAAGGAGGAGACCCGCCGGCCGTGGAATATTGCTCATCTCCGGCCTTACTATACTTAAGCCACCGGCTCTCAAGATGTATATATTTTGACAATGTATATATTATATAAAGAAATAAAGTAGGACCTCTGTCCTTTTTTACCCTCAAAGGTTTATGTGTCTTCTTTATCAGGTGGTGGAAACAACCAATAGGGAGCGGATCACATTTGAATCCGGCTTTCCCTTTGGTCTGGCTTATGATCATGTCTGAATCTAGCCATGGTCACTTGGGGGCTTCCTGTTCAAACATAGGTTGTATTCGAACCAAAGAGAACATAGCTGTCGGTACCCACTTGATCGGCATATTGCCAAACCCACTTGGGGGCTTCTTGATCATATTTGAATCACAGCTTAACCCTTTTGGGTCTGACATGGATTGTATTCGAATCAGCGTCATTAAACAACTCTTATGATCACTTGGGAGCTTCCTGTTCAAACATAGGTCGTATTCGAACCAAAGAGAACATAGCTGTCGATACCCACTTGATCGGCATCGCCAAAGCCACTTGGGGCTATATGATCGTATCCGAATCTTAGCTTAACCCCTTTGGAACGGTTTACTGATCGTATTCGAATCAGAAGCCTGTAAATGTTGTTTATCATCCAACATAAGGATAAATTATTTTGACTATCTTGAGACCTTCTTGAAAGCATTATGAGATGGTTTTTGATTCTTCCGGTTTAATATTGATTACCCCAGGTTCTTAAGTGCCAGGTGAACATCATACAAGGAGGGAAGATTATCAAAGGGATCGCAGGTATGCTATTATGATTATATTTAACAAATATAATCATAAACCGGCCTGTATATGATGTCTTTGGGTCGTGTTCCGGGTTATCAATACTTTATGTAACCCCCGACGCGATAAATCGCCAAGGAAATTTTGCTTGTTTTATGTGCAGGATAAGGCAAAGCAAATTTAAACGTCAAAGAAATAAACGGTCGACATAAGCCAGAAACATATAGTGATGGCGCCTTACGAAAGTATTAAGCACCAGGAACATGCGCGAAGGCATGACAAACATTGAGAACTTTTTACTACACTATTACAAGACTTCCTGAGTCTGAATAAATGAAGCATTGTTTTTTGCAAAGTTATAAAACGCCTGGCGGTTCATTCCTTCGGCGGGCTCGAAGACTCCGGGTTAACCTTCTCCGCCTCTCCGTCGGTTGCTTTGTCCTGGAAGGTTTACGAGGCCCAGCCAATGCCACTCAAGGCTTCAAACTCAGCTATATCATCTATTAAACCGGCTGGGTCCACTTCAGGGGCAAAAGTATGCTTACGCGTTGGAGGGATCAGGCTGACTTGATCATATGGTATGTTTGGAATTCTTCGGTTCTCACTATCATAGCCCGGCGAATACTTGGTAAGATCAGTATCATTCCCAATAAGGGTAGCCACGGGACGTATGACTTTGACACAGGCGGTGAAATCATGATCATCAAATACAGTACCGTCCTCCTTCAGGCTCGGGTATCCAAGAGCGAGGTCGGCCGAGTCTAACTCTGGCATCCATGCCTTTGCCCGGCTCAATGCAGCCACAGCCCCAGCTCTTGAAGATGCCCGCCTTAAATCCTAAATTCGCTGAGGTAGCATAGTGAGATGCTTCAGCACATCTTGCAGAAGTTGGGGAGTGGTATTTGATAAGGCTACAACGGCCAAGGCACGTTGTGACCTGGAGTACAGTTTTTCCACTAAAGTGTAAACCGCCTTAAGTTTGATCAGCATGCTCTGCTTGAGGTTGGTGCTCCTGGGGCCTATGTGTTCACAAGTATAACAGTGAGCCGGAGATAATGATTACAATAGTCATCGCAAGATTACAATGTTTGAGGTTTTGTACAGTAACTTACCGAAGATGGCTGAGACCATTTGAGATATCTGCTGTTTTAAGTCGGACAACTCGGTTGTTGCCTCTGCAAGAGATGCTTCTGCCGTCTCGGCCTGGGTCACCAGTGAAGCCTTCTCATCAGCCCAGATTTTCTTATCTGACTCAAAAATTTTCTTCAACTTCTCTTGTTCAGAGACACTGAACAAAGAGAACATAGCTGTCGGTACCCACTTGATCGGCATATTGCCAAACCCACTTGGGGGCTTCTTGATCATATTTGAATCACAGCTTAACCCCTTTGGGTCTGACGTGGATCGTATTCGAATCAGCGTCATTAAACAACTCTTATGGTCACTTGGGGGCTTCCTGTTCAAACATAGGTCGTATTCGAACCAAAGAGAACATAGCTGTCGATACCCACTTGATCGGCATCGCCAAAGCCACTGGGGGCTAATGTATGTTAAAGAATTTTTTAACCTACAAATCCGGGTCATGCATATTAAGTCCCAAGCATTTTACAAGTAAAGATACTTGGCACTTGGGGGCTAATGTGTATCGCAAGTTCAAAGTATCATGCTATAACCGGGTTAAATATATTCTCTTTAAACCAGACAAACCAACAATAAGCAGATTTCTAAGTCTACAGCATATTCATTCATAAGCAATAGACTTGGGGGCTGGTACGGTAAGTAAGATTCAGGAAAATAGCATAAGTTATACCTCAGATTTGTGTTGTATTTGTTTCACCATGTCAATTTCCAGGTCACGACTATTATGCACTTGATTCAGATAGCCCGAGACTATATCACCAATGCTTAAGTGAGTATAATCAGTAATGTCCTGCTTGGCCTTTCGGCGTTTGGCAAGTTCTTCCTTGACAGTACATTTGGCAAGGACAGTAGGCCGCCCCGGTTCAACAAATTGACTCTTCAGAAATTCAACTTCTGGGCCAGTCGTCTTGACCGAGCTAGGAGCTTCCGGATTATCAGAGCTGTTGATAGCATCTTCGCCAGGCGGGTCAGAGGTTGGCACCGGAATGTCAGAAGCCGGTTCAGGCGGCGGCTGATGGGTGGAGCTGTCAGGAGCAGACATGTCAAGCACGGGATTAGTAACAATCGGGTCTTAGGACGGCTTATTCTTCCTTGCCCTCTTGCTGGGCTTCACTTGCATGCTGTCAATAAAGGTAGAAGGATGAATACTAAAGCATGAGTAAGGTGAACCTAAAGTAAATAAGGTTACATTACCCGGGAGCAGTTTTGAAAGACGGCATGTTTGATTGCATAGACTCGCCGGAGGAAGGAGAGGTATCCTGATAATTGGAGTCAGATGAATTGAGAGGTTGGCGAATTAAACCCGCCAAAGGTAAAACAGAACATAAATCGGAGATAACCTCAGTCTGACGCTTCCTAGTTACATCAGGTAAGCCGGAGGAGAGTTCGCATCCTTGTTGGTCCGGGTCTGCCTCCGGTTTTCAAGCTGTTGTTGCTTCAAAAGAAATTGAGGATCTTGATAAGCTAGAGGATGTGAAAATCTTACTTTCCGGGTCACCCTTCGGATTTTTTGCTTTGGCAAAGGCTCTGAGTCGGAGGAGATTATAGTTACCTCTTCGTCAACTGCTTGGTTGTTCCCCGTATCCTCCTGAAAGGATAGAATGTCAATAAAATAACGACAAAGGAGTTAAGAAAATTAAAGGATTACCTCTTCATCATCTGAAGAAGTATCATCCAATTTGAATAAATCGGAGGCGCTGGGTTTCTTCTTCTTTGAGGTTCCCATTTTGGCGACTTTCCTTTCGGTTTTCTTGGCTGTCCTGGCTTGTTTGGCAGCCTCATGGTCATACTTGACCTTCCATAAGTTGTCATCGGCCTGTGGAAAAGGATAGGGAACTATGAGTACAAATAAGGTATAACATAGCAAAGAGTATTTATTAAGATTGATAACTCACTGCAGGGGCCGGGTTCTTCTTGCAGAAGGGAAGTAAGCCGAAGGCATTACTAGTTACAGTGCCTCCTTTAGCAGCGACTGGGTCATAGCATCCACCACATCATCTGGTAAGTCGTCAGGACTATGACGCAGTGGATCATCCTTTTCTCCTGTGTAAGTACACATTAAGCCGGAACGGCGGCTTAATGGAAGTACTCGCCAAGTGACCCAGACTCGGACCAAATCGATGTCGTTTAAGCCGTTTCCCAAAAGAGCTTTGATTTTCTTGATGGTGGGATTGAGAGGTAGACGCTCGACAGCAGTCAGTTTATCCGCCAGCGGATGGTTGGACTCAAGGTGCAGGGTGCGGAAGCCGGGCAGAGGGCTCTCATCAGCCTGTGAAGTGTCCTGACAATAGAACCACGTCTGATTCCAATCTTTTGGATGACTCGGCAGTTCAGCGTAAGGAAAGAGGCAATCTCTCCGCCGCTGAATTGAGATGCCGCCAAGCTCAAGACTAGGCCCGTTGGCACGTTCATTCTGCCGGTTCAAGTAGAAAAGCTCTCTGAACAAAAGCAGACTTGGCTCTTCTCCCAGGTACACCTTGCAGAGGACATGGAAATTGCAAATATTTGACACGGAATTGGGTCCAATGTCTTGAGGTCTAAGATCAAAGAAATTCAAAACCTCCGTAAAGAATTTTGAGCCAGGAGGGGCAAATCCTCGGTTCATGTGATCCGTAAAAACTATCACCTCCCCTTCTTTGGGTCGAGGTCTCTCTTCAGACGGGTCAGGGGCACGATAAGACATGACCTCCTTTTTTGGCAGATGTCCAGACTTCACAAATTCAGACAGTTTACTCTTTGTGACTATGGATGGGGTCCAATTGCAGGTCACGGGGGCCTTGGTTGCCTTAGGTGCCATGACAACAGTTGGCCTACGACAAAATAAGAGGTTCCGGTTCAATCTTAACCCAGGAGAAAATATCTTAATTATTCAAGGTGGCGGCTTAAGAAGGGGCCTAATGATATAAGGATAATTATGCAATAGTATTTAAGCCGCTACATGTATCAAAAGCAGTTCCAACTTCTTAAGGTCATGAGAAGCAAGCAAGGCTCACATATCAGTGCCATTTATTTAAGCCGGCTACATGGACAGTTGTGTTTAAGTGTATTCGACAGAAGTAGTTTTCCGGGTGATACAAACAGGTTTCATAATCTGCCACTGTTATTTGAGATCAAAAAGTTGTTCTAGCAAGAAAAATTTCTAGACCTAAGACTGGCGTAGATGAAGCTCAATGGCTCGAATGGGGCCTCTGTGTGACAAAAAGGGATCTATTTGCGTTCAAAATAGGTGTGGAAATCTACTGCATCAGTTTTTACCATCATCAAGATCAAGAAGAGCGGGGGTGATGAAATCTATGTAAGGAAACTACTGAACAACGAAGAACGCGAAGAACTCGAAGGTCCTAATGTGGATCTAAGAAGCAGGAAAGAGGAGACTTACGGATCCAGGGTTGCAGCGGAGGGTCATCGCGTTTTCTCTGATCAAACCAGGTTGATGCAGCGGCCTGAGTTGGTGAAGACGAGAAGATCTACGACGGCGGCGGCGGCGGAGCTCGAGCGACAGAGAAGCAGCGAGAGGAAGAAGACGACTGAAGGAGGGAATGGGAAGACCAAGGTCGCGCCTATTTATAAGGAAAGGATAACTGAGACGGCGCGAGAAACGAGGAGATAAGAGTTATTATCCAGCGGCCCCGACGCCTCGGTTTTCGGAACAGTCAATAAAGGCAGAGATCCATTGAAGGATATGGTGGAATAAAGAAAGAATTTAAGTAAAGATGACGTCACGACGGGTTAACACGGATCCAAAAGATGACGTCATGGCGGGTTAAAGAAAACCTTTGCATAGTCAGAAGACTGAAGATTTACTTCTTCAAGTATTTTAAGATTGACATGAACAGGTTCAAATCAATCTGGGGCCTAATGTTGGGGATATAACTATTTGTGTAAGCCGCCCAAGAGGGGCCGGGTTACGCAAGTAAGACTCACCAGAAAGAAGCCCAGATCAAGCATGAAGTTGGTGGTTCAATAAAGGGCTTAAAGGCCCACAGGCGACTTAAGGCCCGTTGTAGTAAACCGCCATAATGGCATGACTTGTATCATAAGGTAGATTTAACTAGTCACCGAGCCGGACACTGTTTATAAGCCGGCCGGGACTCTGTAAGCCACAGGGCGTCAACCCGTGTATATAAGGGGACGACCTGCTGGCAGCTTAGGGCAAGAAACAACTCATCGAGAGCCGGGCATAGCGTATCTCGCTCCCTGGTCATCGAAACATCAATACCAACCCAACTAGACGTAGGCCTTACCTTCACCGTAAGGGGCCGAACTAGTATAAACCTCTTGTGTCCCTTGTATGAATTAACCCCTTCAAGCTTCCTAGTTGCGATGGCTCCACAACTAAGTCCTTTCACGAGGACATCTGACGTGACAATTCCACGACATATACTAACCCACTCCGTTGGAGATGCAATACTCTCAATACTGTATGGAAGGCTGACTATTGTCTTAATGTGTTCCGAGGCTTATGTAAGCAAGATGCTATCCTACAGAGCGATCTTTGAAGGAACACACCTATATGAGCCTGACTGCTGGTCACAGTCTATGAGATTGAGGTGATATCTAGTAAGCTCATGAATAGGCCAGGAGTGTGACTTATATGCTCCACCCGAGGGATCAGCCTTCGGCAGCCTAGTACTAGTAAGACATGTGGTGAAGCTTCTTTACGCCAAACTGACAATTCAAGGCATAGTCCATTGCTCAGTTGTGAAGGAGTGTAGCTACTTGCTCTAGGTGAAGCTCAACCTTAACAGGTCTTCACTGAAACACTAGTATATCGAAACAGCAATTGGAATAGGGGACACAATGGGCCCTCGAGATCTGGTGGGGGATTGCTGAAATTTGATATGGGCCTTAAACCCATATAGCAATTTCTGAAAAATCTCTAAGGGCCAATGTGGGTTATTGGCATTAGGTGGAGGTGGGAAGTTTAGTCCCACCCCGGAAGTGGAAGAGGAGTTGGACCTCCTCATAAGGGTGGCTCTTCTACATGCTATTGGAGCTTGAGAAAAGAAGAGGCCCTCGCACGCTCCTCCTCCGCCGCCCGCCTCACCACGCTACGCCTCGTCACGACGCGCCACGCCGCGGGAATGAGCCGAGCCGAGCTCACACCTACGCGCTTATTTTTGCCAGTCACTAACGGAGAGTTCCTGACAGCTGGGCCACGATCTGAGACGTCGGATCGTGGGCTATCACGGACTCGGATGTGGGTCTAGCCCACGTCTCTCCACGCGGTTGCGCCTATATAAGTGTGCGGTGTCTCCTAACCCTAGCCGCCATGATCAGATCACATCTGCTCCACGCGAACTGCCCACCGTCGTTCCTTTGCTGCTGCCGCCACCGCCCACCGGTGACTCCATCCCGTCCGCCGCGTACACGGTCGACGGGAGAGCAAGTCTACGAAACCCCATCTCTTCGGTTCCTGTACGGGAGAGAGACGAATAGATTTTTGGGAAGCGACTACGTGACTGCTCGCCTCCGATCCACTACTTCCTCTACGTCCGTGTCGTCTCCGTCATCACCATGTCCAGCGACGCCGGATGTGCCGCCGCCGAGAAGACGGAGGCCGACAAGAAGGCCGCCGAGGACGTTGCTGCTGCCACCGCCGCGGCGGCTTCTGCATGGCCTACTGGAGGGTATAACGTGTTTATCTCTCTCCTGATTATTTCTGTATTAGCAGTAGTAGCATCATGTGTAGATTTGTTTACTGTTTGCGTAGTACGTGCTTGTTTAGACCAACTAGATGACACCCCGCACGTTGTTGCGGGACTTAGTAGCATATAAGAGATGCAAAAGTGTGGTAATATTTGTAGCCTTCACAATACGAAAACACGGGGATAAAAATTGATGGCCTTCTTTTCTCATTACATAGTAGAACGTTACAAATCAACCGCGTTACAATTATATATTGATCATGGCACTGGATTGCTACATGCATGTAGTATTTTTACCCGCTAATTGTACTTTTGTGAATATAATAGTGACATTTGGGCAAAAGTGCCATGGTTAGCTTCATAGAAGCTTAGACATCATTTGTAAATTGTATTCACAAATTGAGAATAAACTGACCCATTAACGTAAGGTAGAGATTATTTGAAATGTAAGGATTTAGCAAGTAAAGCAGTCATGTTTTCCAGTTACAACTTTTTATTGCAACATTTTGCCATTGTCCGTAATACAAAAGAAAACAAAGCAATAAATCAAAACATGCCTATACAATTTTTTATAACAAATGTTAGAAAATGTCATGTACGTGTGTACTCGGCCGTCCTCTGCATTATCGACGACGACGTGTCCCAACGTTCCAGCACGGCGAGGGAGGCTTCCGCGGGAGAAAGAGTATGTAACGGCATGTCACATGTAGCGGCACGGCGAAGGAGGCGACCGTGGTACAGAAGAGCCTGGTCACGCCTCTCTGTCGAATGGATGTTGAAACATGAGCCTGGTCAGTGCTTTGGCGAAAATTATAATCAGAAACCAAATGTGTAAAGATCAGTGTGAGGTAAAGAAATCAGCAGCAATACCGCGGATCACTGTCATACATAGACATGGAGCAGTAGGTTTGGAACTAAAGCACCAGCAGACGTACACCCCACAGTGGCGTCCGATCAACATGGTTGAGACCTGCCAGGAAGAATATGAAGAGAGAAATTCCACGGAAGAAGAACTATGGTAAGATGTCATGCCTCATCGTTTCAAAATCTTCATCTAGGGGGTCTGCGAGGGAGGTACTTGATTGGGACGATAGTGACCTGCTAGATCTGAGAAGATGTGCAGCAATACAAAGCATCTGTACACCCTCATTTGTTTTGGACGTGGAGTTTGTAGTATTGGCCTAGCCTTGCAGGAGGCTGTAGCGGAGAAAGGAGAGATAGGTCGAGGAGCCCTGAAGAGCAAACACACTGACTCCACCGAAGGTAGGAACGGGTATTTGAAGTAGGCAAAGAGACACAGAAGTGGATTTGCATGGTGGAAATCATTAAGAAGTATAACTCAAGGGATTTCGTGTTAGCATCGTGGATGCCATTAAGAAAAGAACTCAAGGGATTTCGTTTTTGCACGGTGGAAGCCATTAAGAAAAGAAACTCAAGGGATGAACCAACCAGTGACAATTGGTGGGTGTCTCTCCCGGTCAGTTTCAAATGCATTTGCGGCCCACATACGATGAGTTAGTACATAAGATGTCATGCACATATCAATGGAACGTGGGTTAGCTGGTCCATGGGCGGGTTGCTGGCCCAAAAAAGTGACTATGTGGCGTAGCATGCAAAGGTAGGAAAATTAGGTAGTGGGGGAGATGGCATGTGTGGGGCTTGCATGATGAGGTGGATAGGCTGCATGTCAAGAGAAATAGATAGTGGGAATGAACTATTTAGGTATTATAGATACCAGTATGTTGTTAATTCTGTCAATGTCATGCTAGTCATCTACTTATGGGTTAAATTAGTCGAAAAATTGCCTATTTACTTAGCAAACGTGTACCCCTACTTCGCCTACATCGGCGACCAAAAGGACATCGACCTCAACTTCGCCCTCTTCCAGCCGAGCTCCAAGGTCATCAAGGACAATGGGCTCAGCTACACCAACCTCTTCGATGCCATGGTCGACGCGGTGTACGCGGCGCTGAGGAGCGCCAAGGTGCAGGTGCCCCTCGTGATTTCCGAGAGTGGCTGGCCGTCCGCTGGAGGCGTCGGCGCCAGCGTGGCCAACGCGCGGACCTACAACCAGAACCTCATCAACCACGTCGGCAAGGGCATGCCCTCTAGGCCCCAGCCGCTGGAGACCTACGTGTTCGCCATGTTCAACGAGAACCGCAAGACAGGGGCCGAGACGGAGAAGCACTTTGGGATGTTCAA
The DNA here is from genome assembly GCF_018294505.1 of Triticum aestivum. Taxonomy (NCBI): domain Eukaryota; kingdom Viridiplantae; phylum Streptophyta; class Magnoliopsida; order Poales; family Poaceae; genus Triticum; species Triticum aestivum. The sequence goes on from NC_057798.1 coordinate 174,692,374, forward strand.
TCCGGACAAGTCGCCGGTGTACCCTATTAAATTCTGAATGTTTCGTGTCTGAAAGTGATGATCAATAAATTAAAGTGCAATATTGTTTTTAGTTGAAAGTGCAATATTAGTCATGCTAATACTCAAACATTATCGACTTAATTAGTCAGTGAATCTTACAAACTCTTTGAAATAGTACATCATACACATCAAGCACTATGACAGGGCACTCCAATGCGAATCACCAAATGGCCTTCAAATGTTCGGATCGAACACTTTTAGGCCTTCAACATGGCTCGCCAAATCGGTTTGGCCTGTTCTAGAGTCTGGAAACCCCTAACTTGGACACAAATCTGAGGGAGTCCGGGCATCCGACTAGCACAATGTTAGTTGGACCACGTGTTCCCACAACCCACATCTTTGCCTCGTCTTTTTCTCCTCTTGCTCTGCCAGTCGTAACTCATAGTCCGGATGTGAGAGAGATGGTTGGATGTCCGGCGCCGGATTTATCCGCGGACATTTGCAGACGGAAATTTGGTGATCCGAGTTGGAGAAGCCCTAAAAGGTGGTTGTAGAGGCCTGAGTCGTTTCTACGCACGCAACCGGTAACCATCGCTCATAGTTTCTTTGAGATTCACACCTCCGTTTTCTAGCTAAATGTAGATTTGAAAGTATGCAATCTTTTCTATTGATATTTCAAGTAAGTTTTCATGGGTTTCAGAATTTAAATAGCACTATGGTTTCAAGTTTTGCCCAAAAAGAATTGGTAGCACCTTTTCAAATTTAAGTTGTGGTTTCAGAATCATTTTGGGAGGCAATTCCATTTATATTTCAAATCCATTTCACTAACAATATATAGACTAACTTAAATTTTAGATTGCACAAACAATTCAGATTAATTTCACATACCCGTTATAGAACCATTTTAGATACCCCCACTGTAAACACATATAAACTGTTTTAGGGCACTAAATGGTTTCAAAGAAAATTAATGAAATTTGTTTTCAACTCCACAACTATCTTTGAACATTTTCAAATATATTTTCGAAATTTGTTTCAGATACAATTTGCAAAGCAAGTACTCCATTCATTCAATCAAATTTTAGAGACAATTCAAGTCAATTTCACGTATCCATTCCAGATTCATTTCAAATACGTTTCAGAGCAAGTTAAGACAAATTCCACAACAATTTCAAACATATTCAAATGTCATTTCGGAGTTGTGTGAGAAACAGTTCATATATCAATTATTCCATTCACAATTGATAACGAGACAAACATTCCAGATCTTTTGCACAAAACTTTAAGTGGAATTTCACAATAAAATTGAGTGGCATCTCACAAAAGGAACACAAAAGAAAAAAAACGATGACATTTCATGAACATGCATTTCATTTTGGCTTTCAGCGTCATTTCATTTCCACACTAACTCGGTCCAACGTGTCCACCAAGGTCATGAGGCGGATTCGGCCTCCTTGATGTAGAGTTCATGAGTCTTGACCCTAACCTCAGGTGGGCTTGGAATATACGAATGTCGAATGGCAGTGGTTGGAGAGCCCTTGCTCGGCCTATAAGGAAAGACACATGTTTAACGCTCCAAAGTGACAGTTGGCGACAAAAAAAAAAAAGATTTCTGGCCCGAGAAATGGATTAACGGCCAATCGGTCGAGGACATGGCTGTAGATATTTGTCCGATTGCATCTCCCATCATTAGGGCGAAAAGGATTTTGATGAAGCTTTGGTAAACAGAGCTTGGATCGAGGATATAAGGAAACCAATCTACATATGAGGTTTTATCCAGATCCTTAACCTTTAGTCGGTTCAGCTCTACCCAGCTGGAAGCGATACATGGATATGGTTGTGGAGCCATCTGGGTCATACACTGCCAAATTTGGTGTAAAATGTTTTTTTCCTCGAATGCTCTGACTTAGTTGTTGACAGAGGCGGAATGGAAGTCGTGGGTGTCGCTCCGCTGCAAATTCTTCTTTACGGCTCGTTGTGAGAAAAAGATCTCGGTGGTTGACAGGCTTGCCAAACGTTGCCCACAACACACTAAAAAATGTTGTTTGTGCCACTGGACGTCGAAACACTGTAGGAGAGAACTCTAGGGAGGAAGAAGAGGTGTGTGTGTGTGTGTGTGTGTGTGTGTGTGTGTGTGTATGTGTGTGTGTGTGTGTGCTGGGGCGGGGGGGAGGGGGGGGAGGGGATGTGTAATAATAGTTGTCCAGGTATTGGGCCTCAATTTGGGCTAAATCGGTGATGGACAAAATATAGCAGGCTTATTATTGGGATGAATTACCGGGAACTACAAAAGCGCAAATGACTAAATATAGGCGAGATATACACCATGACGTGGGTCGTGGCCCAGGAGCGGGTGTTTTTTCTGGGTGGTCTCGGTATTCTATGGTTTTCTCTTGTTTTCTTGTCTATCGATTTTCAGGTTTTTCGTGTCCTTATGCTTATTTTTTATTTTATTTTCCTTTTTATAATGTGTTTCATGAAAATTATGACAATATTGAAAATTGCAAACTATTTAAAAAATCTAATAATTTATGAACCACTGTTAAATCACTTGAACATAATTTAACAAATATGTGAACTTTTTAAAAAAAATAGGAATTTTAAAAAATGAGTGAACTCTTTGAAAAACAATATGAAGCTTTTTTTAAAACGTGTCAATTTTCTAGAAACCCATGAACACTTTTATAAAAGTTACATGAAATTTTATAAACTTGTGAAAACATTTTCAAAAGTAGATGAATTTGTTAAAAATAGATGAATATATACCTAATTATAATTTCTGTGTAAAGTATGCAAACCTTATTAGTTATATGCATGTTTAAAAAATAGGAACACTTTGTAAAAGCATACGTATGTTTTCTAGAAATGTGAAAACAAATTTTTTCATGAATGTTTTAAAAAATATGGAAAAAACTTATTATCATGAATATTTTTAAAAATACGATAAAAAATTATTTATCACACGAATAGTTTTTCCGTTGATGACATGGTTTTTTTAAAAGGAGACCACTTTATTACCAGAAAAAATCTGAGAACAAAGAAATAAAAAGAAAGTAAAAACAATTTTTGGGCCCCACCCATTTGAGGAGGGCATGTGGGTGATGCTGCACTATAAACCATCTGCCCCGATAATCCTCAAAAAAATCTCCCCCAATAATCCTAAAAATGGTATTAGCACAGCCTAGCACCCCCTTAGTTGCCTAAAAAAAATCCCATTATGAGCCCATAAAAGAAAATATCTCCTTAGGACTCCTTTCATTCAAATATTTTTCATAGAAAATTTTCCAAGTCATTTGTTTCGTAGAACTGAATCCTATGGGAAATTTCACAAGGAATAATTTGCACTATATGCCACAGTAAATCTAACATCCACTCAGACCTGTTGAAAAAATTCCTCTGTTTTTCATATGATGAAAACATCCACCCAAAACAAACTCAAATCCTATAGGAACAAAATGGGCATTGACATTCCAATCCCATGTTTTTTTTCTATTCATACACTTTTGCAATCCTGCTAATCAAAGAGGCCCTTATTAGGATGAATTATGGCCTCTTTGATTCGCAGAAATTTCAAAACACAGGGGCAGGAAAAATACAGGATTGATGTGGCATGTCCACTTGAATCCTATATGATAAGTAAAGAGAGTTTGATGCCGTAGAAAAAATAAAGAAAATGTAAAAAGAGGTTGCATTGGATGTTAGATTTCCAATGAAATATAGTACAAAGGATTCCATGGAGGGGGGGGGGGGAATCATATACTCCCTCCATCCCTATTAAAAGACCTTTTAAAATTTTCTTGATTCTTATGTATTTAGACACATTTTAGTATGTACATCCACTCATTTTAGTATATATGTAGTCAATATTTTAAAATAGCTAAAAGTTCTTATATTAAGGAACGAAGGGGGTAGGATTTAATCCTACGAATTAATCGACCAACGTAGGAAAAAATCCTAAAAATTCTAACCCTCTAAAATCCAACAAAATTCCAATGAATCAAAGAAGCCCTAGGAAAACCGCCGTGTGGCGTGTTGTTGCAGAAAAAACCCTAGGAAATCTACACTGATGGTAACTCGATTGCAAACTCGAACACCAACGCCTACTGGTGCAAAGGGCATCTCCAACGCTTACCCACAAACTAGACATCACATCCGTCTGCGGACAGGGGTTGACCAGTCCGCGGACATTGATACGAGAGCCGACCATCCAACGTTATCCACATATATGTTAAACCGCATTTCAACTAACCGGATGAATCAAACACGACAGAATTCATCAATGTTCGGATAGACAATAGCACAAGTCATCCATACATAGCATGCAACTAGGTCTGGTACAACAATAATTCAAATTCAACTAGATTAACAGGATGTTCAACAAGTTTTTCATGAACGGACCATGTCGTCCCATACATACTGTCTCTTGAGTTTCATCCAATAATGTATGTGCGTAAATGGTCTGCCCACTATCATATGGTACATCACGGCAACACGTACAGGCTACACAATGTGTAGAGCAAACATTGAGTGAATGATGAATCAATCAACAAGTTCAACAAGAAGAAGCAAAACTTACGGTTCCTCGGCTGCCGCGCGCAATGGCCACCTTGCCTCCAGCATATCAACCGCGCCATAGAACTTGTGGGCATTGGTTTGGATGGTGTGCCATTGATACACTAACGACTTCACATTGCTTCCGTGGATATGTGCATGTCGTACGGCGCGATATGCTTTCACGCGTTAAATGAATCATGCACGCGCTACCAGAAGAGCCCTCTTCCGCTCCTGCCTACGAAATGCATGGATACGGCCGACCATGCATCGCAGAACAACTCGTCCTCTGTCCTCGAGTACCCCGCCATCCTTCGTACTCTGAAAAACAACATGAAGTTCGAAAATAAAGCTCGATGGCATTTGACCAAACACCTACCGGGCGTGGTGACCGCCATGGACGTCGTCAACTGGGGCGGGGGGGGGGGGTGAGGGGGCGGAGGTACATGGCTGTGGACATATCCTGGGTGGACGACGTTGTAGCACAAGGCGAGTGGGCGCGTGAGTGGTGGTTTGCGGACGTCTGACAATGGCTGGGTGGTGGCTAGAGAGGTACAACGGCGGCGGCGGCGGCGGAGGAGGACGCAGATGCAAAGCAAGAGGGGGTAGGGGCGAAATGGAAGAGAATGAAACCGGAAGGGGATTTGAGTAGGGCGGGGGTGTGAGAGTCCTACGTAGCTGATGTCCGAACTCCCCAACTTTGCTTCTAGTTTAGGGGAAAAAGCGCATCCAAACCGATCAGTGGACCGATACATATGCCCGCGTTGGATGGTAAACACGTCCGGACCGGATGGATGCTGGCGATTTGAGGGTCTGTTTTGGGATGCCCTAACTAAATCGAACACAAACTGTTTGCACTGCAAATCTACAATGGACTTTCCAAACTGAACACATCCTAGCTAGGGCAAATGAGCCTGAACCTAATTAAACCGAGCAGAGCTCAAGGTAACATGGCTGTGCGTTGACCCATTCTCCATCCGGATCCAAGAGTTGACAGAGAAATGCTTTTTTTCAGAGATGTCAACGATCCTCGCCCCTCTTGGCCAGTCACCGTATCCTCCGTGCCCCGTGTGCCGCGCGAAGCACAGCCAGAGTTTCTCGTAGGGGCAGCACCAGTCCAGCCCGTGGTTGTGCCCCACGAAGATCGCCTGCACGTTACAAGATACACACATCAATCAGACGTGCTAGTATTCAGAGTTTCAGAATTCAGATACAGTAGCGGTAGTACCTTAACTGAAGGCCTGTGGGCAAGAGCGTCCATGATGTCGTTGCCGGACTTTGCGAGAGCGATCAGATGAGGTCGAGCGAGAGAGAGGCGGAGGTAGACGAACGAGGAAGTTTTTCTGCTGCCGAAAACTGTCGCAGCGCTTTCTGTTTTCTCATTCCTTATCTCGTGCGATTACAAAGCTCAGAGGCTAACTATTCTCCCGGATGACTCGCTATGATCCGCAGTTACCGCGCCATCCCACGGTTGCGTCACACAGCGTCTACCACGTCCGGGAGAAAAGAAAGGAAACGGGATCGTGTGCAAACATGCCACACCGTCCCACTAGCTAGCTGCATGGACGCGTCACATCGACCGCATGCATGTACTTATTTTAAACAGAAAACAAACGCTATCTTATCATGCATGAGCTTAGGCTTAGACTACATTTCTCCCCCTTAAGCTCATGTATTCCAGCTCCCCTCCATGACCGCCAGCTTCTGACGAATCTCAAAGAAGCGCACTCTTCCCAGTGCCTTAGTTAGAATATCAGCCAGCTGATTTTGGGTTCCCACATGCTCGATCTCCAGTACCCTCTCCTCGACGCAATCTCGAATGAAATGAAACTTCACGTCGATGTGTTTGCTCCGATCATGAAAAACGGGATTCTTTGCTAGTGCTATTGCAGATTTATTGTCCACCAGCAGAGTGAACTTTTCTGGCTTAGTCCCCAGCAGTTCAGCAACAAGACGGCTCAGCCAAATGCCCTGACAAGTAGCTGCTGCAGCCGCGACATATTCTGCTTCACACGAGCTGATCGCCACAACCTTCTGCTTCTGGGAGGTCCAACTGACAGGGTTCTGCCCAAGGAAGAAAACTTGCCCTGATGTACTCTTGCGGTCAACCAAATCCCCGGCGTGATCACTATCGCTGTATCCAAGAAGTGTTGCACTCCCATTTCCTGCTGTGTAGCGACATCCATACTGCTTAGTGCCTTGAACGTACCTCAGTATTTGCTTCACTGCAGCCCAATGGCTAGTTCTTGGAGCCTCCATGAAGCGGCTGACAATCCCAACAGCGTGGGCTATATCTGGCCGAGTGTGGACCAAATACCGCAAGCTCCCGATCACGCTTCTGTACAGAGTGGCATCAAACGGCTTGGACCCGTCCTCCTTCTTCAGTTTCAGCCTACACTCCATGGGCGTACTGGAACTGTTACATTCACTCATGCCCGCCTGCTCTAGGATTTTGTCAGCATAGCTCCTTTGGTTCAGCGTGATCTCCCCCTCTTTCTGCATCACCTCTATTCCCAAGTAGTAGCTCAGTAAGCCAAGATCACTCATCTTGAAGAGTTGATGCATCTGACCTTTGAAGTCCTGGATTGACGCCAAATCTGTTCCAGTGATGATGAGGTCATCCACATATACTCCAACTAGCAGGAATGACTCGGTGTTCCCACGTCGGTAGACTGCATGCTCAAGTGGGTTGCGAACAAAACCAAGTTGAAGCAGAGTCTCATCAAGTTTGGCATACCATGCTCGCGGGGCCTGTCGAAGACCATATAACGCCTTCTTCAGTTTCAGAACAGCGCCTTCGCTTCCAGTAACGCTGTAACCAGGCGGCTGGACCACATACACCTCCTCCGCGAGCTCGCCGTTGAGAAATGCAGATTTGACATCCATATGATGCACTTCCCAACGTGAGTGAGCGGCAAGAGCTAGGAGGAGCCGTACAGTTTCCATCCGCGCCACCGGCGCAAAGACCTCTTCAAAATCTATGCCCTCTCTCTGAGCATATCCCTTTGCAACCAAGCGAGCCTTGTACTTGACAATGTTTCCCTCTGGATCTCTCTTCACCTTGTAGACCCACTTGAGGCCAATAGCCTTGTGTCCATGGGGAAGAGCAGCAATCTCCCATGTTTGGTTGTCAGCTATGCACTTCATTTCTTCATCCATGGCTGCCTTCCATGCTGTGTCATCCATGGCTTCATCCACGTTGCGAGGTTCCTCCGCGCTGAGAAGGCAGTGTTCCATCTGCTCGCATACTGCCTCTCCCTCCGTCTCGTCTAGGACATCGGAGATGAGCCGGTAGCGGAGAGGACCAAAATGAGGTCCAAAGTCCGTGTCCCGTCGCTCTTCATCACCAGAGAGAGGTGTTGCCCAGCGTATCGCTCCAGCGATCCCCGGCGAGGCCGAGTCAGGCTGCAGCGTCCCGGCGTTCGGAGACGGCGTCCCCAGTGTTGGTGTAGCAGGCATGTCCTCCCCGCTGCGTGGGGTACGTCGAGTGCACCCTTCGGTGTCCAACTCATGCACTCCGCGGTCCGTGGTGTAGACCACGGTGAAGGTCGAGGGCGTGGCAAATTCTGTAGTTGACGCCGCCTTGTCCGGAGTGTCCCATGACCATGCCCTGCTTTCTTCAAAAATTACATCACGGGTTACCTGAACTTTCCCAGACACCGGGTCATATACACGGTATGCCTTGGACCCTTCTTCATACCCTACAAAGATCATGGGAGTGGAGCGATCTGATAGTTTGGTGATGCCTGGTCCAGTCCTCTTCACATGTGCCGTACATCCAAAAGTACGCAGGTGCTGCACGCTTGGTTTCCGGCCATGCCAGGCCTCATATGGAGTGACACCTTCCAAGCTTCTGGTAGGAGCCCTGTTCAGTAAGTACACAGCAGTCTTTACGGCCTCTGCCCAGAAATATGATGGAACGCCCATACTCTTCAGTAAGCAACGAGCCATTTCTACCACCGTCTGATTTCTTCTTTCCACCACCCCGTTTTGCTGCGGTGAATAAGGTGCGGTGGTGTAGTGCTTGACACCGAGCTTTTCACAGTACTCACGGAACTCGCCGGAGTTGAATTCACCACCCCTGTCTGAGCGGAAAGCTCGCAGTTTGCACTTTCCTTCTGCCTCGGCCATCAACTGAACTTTTCTGAAACGCTCTAACGCTTCGTCTTTTGACTTGAGGAGCTCGAGCCACATGTATCGACTGTAATCGTCAACAACCAGAAGAAAATATTTGCTGCCACCTGGTGTCGTTGGCGCGATCGGGCCACACAGATCCGTGTGGACGAGCTCGAGCCCTTTCTCAGCTCGGTACGATGTGGTCTGTGGAAAGGGAGCTCGGTGTTGTTTGCCGAGTGCGCAGCCGTCACAGTATTCTTGTACGTGATCAATAGTGGGCATTCCCCTCACCATCTGCTTGCTGGACATGGCTTTGAGTGCACGGAAATGAAGATGACCCATCCTGGCATGCCATCGCCAAGTCTGTTCCTCCCCTTGAGTCAACAAACACGCTGGTGTGTCTATAGACAAGAGACCAGTGTACAGTCTGCTTTCAGTGCGCTTGATCCGAGCTAGAACACGCCCCCATGGGTCTTGAACTGACATGATCCCATCCCTGATGCTGATAGCACACCCAGCCTCATCCAACTGACCAACAGATATAATGTTGCTCTTGAGACTAGGTATGAAATACACCTCTGTCAGCACGCGCTGATCGCCGTTCCTGCACCGGAAGACAACGGATCCGCGCCCACAGATGGCTACCCTGGAACCGTCTCCGAACCTGACCGTGCCGTGCACATCCTCGTCCAGGGCTGCAAACATGCCCCTCTCACCAGTCATATGGCTGCTCGCACCGGTGTCAAAGAACCAAACCCCGTCGGGCGATGGGACAGGGATCACTTTTTCTTCATTCAGGAACACGGCCTGTGGCGCGGCGATCTGCGTGGTGACCGGCCCGGTGACCAAAGCCATGAGAAGGCCATGATCATGCTCCTCGCCGCGGACAAGATTGGCCTGCTCCTGCTTCCCTTGTTGCTCTTCAGCTTTGATCCGATTCCAGCAGTCCTTTTTCCAATGCCCTGGTTTATTGCAGTAGTGGCACTTGCCCTTTTTCTTGCCGCCCGAGCTGCCGGATGCGCCCGTGCCGCCGTTGCCCGGCGCAGGTCTGCCACCGCCGCCGCCGTGAGGTTTGGGCTTGCCCGGCGACTTGTTCTTGCCGCCGCCGCCACCGGACGATGACCCGCCCACACCTAGCTGTCGCTCATGGGCGAGCCACTCCTCACGTGTGAAGAGCAGGCGGCCGCCGGACTGCCCAGCATCGTCGAGATCATAATGATCTTCACATGCCGAGAAACGCCCGACGAGTTCCTCGATGGTCATCGTCTTCAGATCGATGAGGCTCTCGATTGCCATCGCCATCTGACGATATTTCCGCGGCACCACGCGGAGGAACTTCTGGACTGCCTTGTGCTCCGTGACGGGATCGCCATACAGTTCCAGGTCGGAGACGAGGCCGGCAAGTCGCAGCCCGAAGTCCTCGACGGACTCGCCGTCTTTGAAGCGCAGATCCTCGAACTCGCGGCGGCGCACCTGCGCCTTGGCCTCGCGAGCCCGCTCGCTCCCCATGCGGAGCGTCTTGATTGTCTCCCACGCCTTCTTCGCCGAGTCCTTCGCGGCCAATACGCGCATCAACTCCGGCGGGACGCCGGTGAGGATGATCTGTAGCGCGCGTCGATCGTCGTTCTCGTCGGCGCCGTCTTCGACCACCGCGGTCCAGACGCGGGCGACTTGCAGCTTGACCTGCATCACAAGCGCCCACTCCTGGTAATTGGTGCGGGTGAGCATCATGGCCGTCCCCGACTCCTCGCGCACCACGCGCTCCACCACACGGAGCTCGCCGCTGCCGCTGCCGCTGCCGGTGAGACGCGCGATTGGCGCCTTGGACGTCGGCGTCTTCGGCGGCGACTTGGTCCCGGACTTGCTCGTCTTCTCCTCGCTATCCGACATGGTACGCCGCGGATCGGACACCGCCGGCCACCGGAGAGTGGATCGAACACCACGGCTCTGATGCCAATTGTCGTTGCCGGACTTTGCGAGAGCGATCAGATGAGGTCGAGCGAGAGAGAGGCGGAGGTAGACGAACGAGGAAGTTTTTCTGCTGCCGAAAACTGTCGCAGCGCTTTCTGTTTTCTCATTCCTTATCTCGTGCGATTACAAAGCTCAGAGGCTAACTATTCTCCCGGATGACTCGCTATGATCCGCAGTTACCGCGCCATCCCACGGTTGCGTCACACAGCGTCTACCACGTCCGGGAGAAAAGAAAGGAAACGGGATCGTGTGCAAACATGCCACACCGTCCCACTAGCTAGCTGCATGGACGCGTCACATCGACCGCATGCATGTACTTATTTTAAACAGAAAACAAACGCTATCTTATCATGCATGAGCTTAGGCTTAGACTACACATGATGCCCCATTCGGCCACCTGTGGCGCCACGTCTTCCTCGTTGAGACTGCCGACGCAGGGCTTCCTGACCTCGCTCGTGGCCTTTGGAGCCACTTTGACGTAGGCCGTGCTCGGTATGTGCCAGAATACCAGCTCAGGGATCCTGCCGTCTGGATTGAGGAACCGAGCCTGGCTCTGGAACCACGTGACCTGTGCGCAGGATACGACCTCCGGGTAGGATCCGCCGCCGGAGTCGAGGAAGTACATGAGCAGAGCAGGGTCCTCCGGCCTCTCGCGCGAGAGCACCTGCAGCACGTAGTTGGAGACGCCGGGCCAGAGCTCCCTGGGGCCGACCGAGGAGCGCGACAGCCCGCAAGCCCGGTCGAGCTCGGCCGTCATCAGCTCGACCCGCGGCGTGCCCCGGAAGCTGCACCCTGGGTCCGGCATGGCCGGCACGGCAGGCGGGCAGTGCACCGGCGGGACGCCCGCGGGGGAGAACCACTCCGGCGGCCACTCGAAGGGCATGTCGTCGTGGTTGCCGAACACCGTGGACCACGGGACGCCCCTGCGCCTGGCCGGGGAGATCGCCCGGTCCCAGTACAGGCTCGCGTTGGCGACCGGCACGTTGTTCGCCGTCACGAGGTCGCCGAGGTACACCACGAAGTCTGCGCACGATTCGGTGATTTGGAAGGAAACTACAGTGTACAGCTCGGATCCGCTTGCACAGGGGAGGGATGAGGCGGCCACCGGATTATATATTACGCACCTGGCTTCTCGGCGTCGAGCACGGCGGCCATGACGTGGTCGGAGGCGTCGTCCTGCGCGGGGCCCCAGTCCGTCCAGGCGTTCTCGCCGTAATGCAGGTCGGCGAACAGCGCCACCTTGAACCGGCCACCCGGCGCGAACCGCAGTGGCGCCGGCGAGCGCGGCCCCACGGCGCCCAGAGCCAGCACGGCGGCGGCCAGGGCCACGGCAGCCGCGAGGCGGCACTGCCACCACCGCATCTGGCGCGCGCTCGGTGTACCGTGGCGGTTAAGCTCTGGAGTCAAGCGTGGATGGATGAGTGGCAGCAGCAGACCCACGATCCAATATCTGGAGAAAATTTCGAGAAAAAAAAAAGAAAGCTGCCTCTGCACCGCAGCTGCGATCGATCACGGTCACTGTCGGCGGAGAACTACCTGGCACCTCACCTCGTAAAGCTCGTACTACATAAAAACGAAAGAGAAAAAAAAGGTGGAATATGCGGCTGCAGGCACCGAGAATATTCTCGGTCGGCATCGGCGCGCATTGCGAGTCGAGTGAAGTAGATACAGCAGTCCATGCCGAACACCGCCACGGCCAAACTTTAGGACCCTCCTAGTTGTTTCTCCAAAATTTGAAAAGCGGAAATTCAAACAGAAATTCGAAAACGGAATTTGTGCTTTTTGGCAGTGCTACGCGTTCTCCGGATGATCGCCTGAACCTGCAGCGGACAGCGCGTGCACGGACGGTGCAGCTACAGGTCAAGTTGGGCCGTAGCCCGAGAGCCCTCGGGGCCAAGCCCATGTAATGCGAGTGAGCCCGTGCGGGGGCGCGTGTGTGTAAACTACTTAAGCCAGTCGTTGCCACTGTGAGGGGGGATGGAAAATAAGAAAGTGAATTAAGCCTCTTCCTCTGTTGTCTCCTCTCACCTACCCTCTTCTTCCTCATCCTGACCCCCTTTTCCTGATCTACCTTAGCCGGGCATCACAGTTGGTAATCAGAGCCAGTTTTTCTCCCCACCTTCACGCCACCGCCGCCTCACACCCTCCCGCTCGGATCGGAAAAATTCCACTGGGTCAGGTGCAATTCACCCTGGTGAATTCGCGCAAAATCCTGCCTGGGGTTCAATCCGTTTTGGAGCGAGACGACGGCGACTGTCGGTGTCAAAATAGGCGGATCTCGGGTAGGGGGTCCCGAACTGTGCGTCTAGGCGGATGGTAACAGGAGACAAGGGACACGATGTTTTTACCCAGGTTCGGGCCCTCTCGATGGAGGTAAAACCCTACTCCTGCTTGATTGATATTGATGATATGGATAGTACAAGAGTAGATCTACCACGAGATCAGAGAGGCTAAACCCTAGAAGCTAGCCTATGGTATGATTGTTTTTCGTCCTACGGACTAAAACTCTCCGGTTTATATAGGCACCGAAGAGGGTTAGGGTTACACAGAGTCGGTTACAATGGTAGGAGATCTACATATCCGTATCGCCAAGCTTGCCCTCCATGCCAAGGAAAGTCCCATCCAGACACGGGATGAAGTCTTCAATCTTGTATCTTCATAGTCCAGGAGTCCGGCCAAAGGCTATAGTCCGGCCATCCGGACACCCCCTAATCCAGGACTCTCTCAGTAGCCCCTGAACCAGACTTCAATGACGACGAGTCCGGTGCGCATATTGTCTTCGGCATTGCAAAGTGGGTTCCTCCTCCGAATACTTCATAGAAGATTTTGAACACAAGGATAGTGTCCGGCTCTGCAAAGATAAGTTCCACATACCACCGTAGAGAGAATAACATTTACACAAGTTCAATCTGCTGACGTATTTCGTGACGTGACATCACACCACGGCCAAGCCTTTATTCGAATCGTTTTCACTTTCCCACCTCAGCGCGTTTAGCGAGGCGGTTTCCTTGGCACGTCCTGTTAAAGCAGAGATCGTGTCCCCTTATTCCGGGATTCTCATTAATACGGGCGTGGGTAACCCAGTCGTGCCCGTTGGCACGTCTCCTCTATCGATGGCGAGTCCCGAACGCTCACGGGGAAAGCTCTTAGTATTCAACCTCTTTATAAAGAGACCAAGGCTCCACTCCTTTCTTTCAATCTCAATCGAATCCGCCCCTCGCCTCGAGTTCCAACACCCAAAACTCCAGATACAGGCGCTTCGGACCTACGATGATGTCCGGCTCCGACCTGCAAGGCCGGTGGATGCCTTCCTCCGTTACGGAAGAAGACGTGCTAAAGCTAAGAGATGCCAGGTATCTAACTGGCAAAATTTCGCATAGGCTGCCTGCCCAAGGGCAGGTTATTCCTACTCCCAAGCCTGGTGAAAGCGTGGTGTTCGCGTCTCACTTCCTTCGGGGGCTAATCTTCCCGACGGACCCCTTCGTGAGGGGGCTCGTGTTTTACTATGGGCTGGAATTTCATGACTTGGATCCGGAGTCCATCCTCCACATCTCATCGTTCATTGTCGTATGCGAAGCCTTCCTCCGCATTACCCCTCACTTCGGATTGTGGCTCAAGACCTTCAAAGTGGAGCCGAAGATGATCAATGGGCAGCAGGCAGAGTGCGGAGGGGTTTGAAGGAAATATGCCCTAGAGGCAATAATAAAGTTATTATTTATTTCCTTATTTCATGATAAATGTTTATTATTCATGCTAGAATTGTATTAACCGGAAACATAATACATGTGTGAATACATAGACAAACATAGTGTCACTAGTATGCCTCTACTTGACTAGCTCGTGAATCAAAGATGGTTAAGTTTCCTAGCCATGGACAAAAGAGTTGTCATTTGATTAACGGGATCACATCATTAGGAGAATGATGTGATTGACATGACCCATTCCGTTAGCCTAGCACTTGATCGTTTAGTATATTGCTATTGCTTTCTTCATGACTTATACATGTTCCTGAAACTATGAGATTATGCAACTCCCGTTTACCGGAGGAACACTTTGGGTGCTACCAAACGTCACAACGTAACTGGGTGATTATAAAGGAGTACTACATGTGTCTCCAAAGGTAGATGTTGGGTTGGCGTATTTCGAGATTAGGTTTTGTCACTTCGATTGTCGGAGAGGTATCTCTGGGCCCTCTCGGTAATGCACATCACTATAAGCCTTGCAAGCAATGTAACTAATGAGTTAGTTATGGAATGATGCATTACGTAACGAGTAAAGAGACTTGCCGGTAACGAGATTGAACTAGGTATTGGATACCGACGATCGAATCTCGGGCAAGTAACATACCGATGACAAAGGGAACAACATATGTTGTTATGCGGTTTGACCGATAAAGATCTTCGTAGAATATGTAGGAACCAATATGGGCATCCAGGTTCCGCTATTGGTTATTGACCGAGAATAGTTCTAGGTCATGTCTACATAGTTCTCGAACCCATAGGGTCCGCACGCTTAACGTTACGATGACAGTTTTATTATGAGTTTATAAGTTTTGATGTACCGAAGTTTGTTCCGAGTCCCGGATGTGATCACGGACATGACGAGGAGTCTCAAAATGGTCGAGACATAAAGATTGATATATTGGACGACTATATTCGGATACCGGAAGTGTTCCGGGTGATTTCGGAGAAAACCGAAGTGCCGGAGGGTTACCGGAAACCCCCCCCCCCCGGGAGAGTTAATGGGCCACATGGGCCTTAGTGGAAAGAGAGAGGGGCGGCCAAGGTGGGACGCGCGCCCCCTCTCCCTTTGGTCCGAATCGGACTAGGAGGGGGGGCGGCGCCCCCTCTTTCCTTCCCCCTCTTCCCCTTCCTTTCTCCCTCCTAGTAGGAGTAGGAAAGGGGGAGTCCTACTCCTACTAGGAGGAGGACTCCTCCTCGTGGCGCGCCCCCCTTGGGCCGGCCGGCCTCCCCCCTTGCTCCTTTATATATGGGGGGAGGGGGCACCCCATAGACACACAAGTTGATCTACAGATCGTTCCTTAGCCGTGTGCGGTGCCCCCCTCCACCATATTCCACCTCGGTCATACCGTCGCGGAGTTTAGGCGAAGCCCTGCACCGGTAGAACATCATCATCGTCACCACGCCATCGTGCTGACGGAACTCATCCCCGAAGCTTTGCTGGATCGGAGCCCGGGGATCGTCATCGAGCTGAACGTGTGCTGAACTCGGAGGTGCCATACGTTCGGTGCTTGGATCGGTCGGATCGTGAAGACGTACGACTACATCAACCGCGTTGTGCTAACGCTTCCGCTTACGGTCTACGAGGGTACGTGGACAACACTCTCCTCTCTCGTTGCTATGTCATCACCATGATCTTGCGTGTGCGTAGGAAATTTTTTGAAATTACTACGTTCCCCAACAGTGGCATCCGAGCCAGGTTTTATGCGTAGATGTCATATGCACGAGTAGAACACAAGTGAGTTGTGGGCGATACAAGTCATACTGCTTACCAGCATGTCATACTTTGGTTCGGCGGTATTGTGAGATGAAGCGGCCCGGACCGACATTACGCGTACGCTTACGCGAGACTGGTTTCACCGTTACGAGCACTCGTGCTTAAAGGTGACTGGCGGGTGTCTGTCTCTCTCACTTTAGCTGAATCGAGTGTGGCTACGCCCGGTCCTTGCGAAGGTTAAAACAGCACTAACTTGACGAACTATCGTTGTGGTTTTTGATGTGTAGGTAAGAACGATTCTTGCTAAGCCCGTAGCAGCCACGTAAAACTTGCAACAACAAAGTAGAGGACATCTAACTTGTTTTTGCAGGGCATGTTGTGATGTGATATGGTCAAGACGTGATGCTATATTTTATTGTATGAGATGATCATGTTTTGTAACCGAAGTTATCGGCAACTAGCAGGAGCGATATGGTTGTCGCTTTATTGTATGAAATACAAACGCCCTGTAATTGCTTTACTTTATCACTAAGCGGTAGCGATAGTCGTAGAAGCAATAGTTGGCGTAACGACAATGATGCTACGATGGAGATCAAGGTGTCGCGCCGGTGACGATGGTGACCACGACGGTGCTTCGAAGATGGAGATCACAAGCACAAGATGATGATGGCCATATCATATCACTTATATTGATTGCATGTGATGTTTATCCTTTATGCATCTTATCTTGCTTTGTTTGACGGTAGCATTTTAAGATGATCTCTCACTTAAAATTATCAAGAAGTGTTCTCCCTGAGTATGCACCATTGCCAAAGTTCGTCATGCCCAGACACCACGTGATGATCAGGTGTGATAAGCTCTACGTCCATCTACAACGGGTGCAAGCCAGTTTTGCACACGCTGAATACTCAGGTTAAACTTGACGAGCCTAGCATATGCAGATATGGCCTCGGAACACGGAGACCAAAAGGTCGAGCGTGAATCATATAGTAGATATGATCAACATAGTGATGTTCACCTTTGAAAACTACTCCATCTCACGTGATGATCGGTTATGGTTTAGTTGATTTGGATCACGTAATCACTTAGATGACTAGAGAGATGTCTGTCTAAGTGGGAGTTCTTAAGTAATATGATTAATTGAACTTAAATTTATCATGAACTTAGTACCTGATAGTATTTTGCTTGTCTATGTTTGTTGTAGATAGATGGCTCATGTTGTTGTTCCTTTGAATTTTAATGCGTTCCTTGATAAAGCAAAGTTGAAAGATGATGGTAGCAATTACACGGACTGGGTCCGTAACTTGAGGATTATCCTCATTGCTACACAGAAGAATTACGTCCTGGAAGCACCGCTGGGTGCCAGGCCTGCTGCTGATGCAACTGACGACGTTAAGAACGTCTGGCAGAGCAAAGCTGGTGACTACTCGATAGTTCAATGTGCCATGCTTTACGGCTTAGAACCGGGTCTTCAACGACGTTTTGAACGTCATGGAGCATATGAGATGTTCCAGGAGTTGAAGTTAATATTTCAAGCAAATGCCCGGATTGAGAGATATGAAGTCTCCAATAAGTTCTATAGCTGCAAGATGGAGAAGAATAGTTCTGTCAGTGAGCATATACTCAAAATGTCTGGGTATAATAATCACTTGATTCAACTGGGAGTTAATCTTCCGGATGATAGCGTCATTGACAGAATTCTCCAATCACTGCCACCAAGCTACAAGAGCTTCGTGATGAACTATAATACCCAAGGGATGAACAAAACAATTCCCGAGCTCTTCACAATGCTAAAAGCTGCGGAGGTAGAAATCAAGAAGGAGCATCAAGTGTTGATGGTGAACAAGACCACTAGTTTCAAGAAAAAGGGCAAAGGAAAGAAGAAGGGGAACTTCAAGAAGAACGGCAAGCAAGTTGCTGCTCAAGAGAAGAAACCCAAGTCTGGACCTAAGCCTGAAACTGAGTGCTTCTACTGCAAGCAGACTGGACAGTGGAAGCGGAACTGCCCCAAGTATTTGGCGGATAAGAAGGATGGCAAGGTGAACAAAGGTATATGTGACATACATGTTATTGATGTGTATCTTACTAGAGCTCGTAGTAGCACCTGGGTATTTGATACTGGTTCTGTTGCTAATATTTGCAACTCTAAACAGGGACTACGGAATAAGCGAGCACTGGCGAAGGACGAGGTGACGATGCGCGTGGGAAACAGTTCCAAATTTGATGTGATCGCGGTCGGCACGCTACCTCTACATCTACCTTCGGGATTAGTTTTAGACCTGAATATTTGTTATTTGGTGCCAGCGTTGAGCATGAACATTATATCTGGATCTTGTTTGATGCGAGACGGTTATTCATTTAAATCAGAGAATAATGGTTGTTCTATTTATATGAGTAATATCTTTTATGGTCATGCACCCTTGAAGAGTGGTCTATTTTTATTGAATCTCGAAAGTAGTGATACACATATTCATAATGTCGAAGCCAAAAGATGCAGAGTTGATAATGAGAGTGCAACTTATTTGTGGCACTACCGTTTAGGTCATATCGGTGTAAAGCACATGAAGAAACTCCATACTGATGGACTTTTGGAATCACTTGATTATGAATCACTTGGTACTTGCGAACCGTGCCTCATGGGCAAGATGACTAAAACACCGTTCTCCGGTACTATGGAGAGAGCAACAAATTTGTTGGAAATCATACATATAGATGTATGTGGTCCGATGAATGTTGAAGTTCGTGGCGGATATCGTTATTTTCTCACCTTCACAGATGATTTGAGCAGATATGGGTATATCTACTTGATGAAGCACAAGTCTGAAACATTTGAAAAGTTCAAAGAATTTCCGAGTGAAGTGGAAAATCATCGTAACAAAAAAAATAAAGTTTCTACGATCTGATCGTGGAGGAGAATATTTGAGCTACGAGTTTGGTTCTGCATTTGAAACAATGCAGAATAGTTTCGCAACTCACGCCACCTGGAACACCACAAAGAAATGGTGTGTCCGAACGTCGTAATCGTACTTTACTAGATATGGTGCGATCTATGATGTCTCTTACTGATTTACCGCTATCGTTCTGGGGTTATGCTTTAGAGACGGTCGCATTCACGTTAAATAGGGCACCATCAAAATCCGTTGAGACGACGCCTTATGAACTGTGGTTTGGCAAGAAACCAAAGTTGTCGTTTCTTACAGTTTGGGGCTGCGATGCTTATGTGAAGAAACTTCAGCCAGATAAGCTCGAACCTAAATCGGAGAAATGTTTCTTCATAGGATACCCAAAAGAGACTGTTGGGTACACCTTCTATCACAGATCCGAAGGCAAAACATTCATTGCTAAGAATGGATCCTTTCTAGAGGAGGAGTTTCTCTCGAAAGAAGTGAGTGGGAGGAAAGTAGAACTTGATGAGGTAACTGTACCTGCTCCCTTATTGGAAAGTAGTTCATCACAGAAATCAGTTCCTGTGACACCTACACCAATTAGTGAGGAAGCTAATGATATTGATCATGAAACTTCAGATCAAGTTTCTACTGAACCTCGTAGGTCTATCAGAGTAAGATCCGCACCAGAG
The DNA here is from genome assembly GCF_018294505.1 of Triticum aestivum. Taxonomy (NCBI): domain Eukaryota; kingdom Viridiplantae; phylum Streptophyta; class Magnoliopsida; order Poales; family Poaceae; genus Triticum; species Triticum aestivum. Next base: position 174,712,046 of record NC_057798.1, read on the forward strand.
TGGTACGGTAATCCTGTTCTGGAAGTCATGTTACTTGACCATGATGAACCTACGAACTATGAGGAAGTGATGATGAGCCCAGATTCCGCAAAATGGCTAGAAGCCATGAAATCTGAGATGGGATCCATGTATGAGAACAAAGTATGGACTTTGGTTGACTTGCCCGATGATCGGCAAGCCATTGAGAATAAATGGATCTTTGAGAAGAAGACTGACGCTGATGGTAATGTAACTGTCTATAAAGCTCGACTTGTTGTGAAAGGTTTTCGACAAGTTCAAGGGGTTGACTACGATGAGACTTTCTCACCCGTAGCGATGCTTAAGTCTGTCCAAATCATGTTAGCTATTGCTGCATTTCATGATTATGAAATTTGGCAAATGGATGTCAAAAAAGCATTCTTGAATGGATTTCTGGAAGAAGAGTTGTATATGATGCAGCCAGAAGGTTTTGTTGATCCAAAAGGTGCTAACAAAGTGTGCAAGCTCCAGCGATCCATTTATGGACTGGTGCAAGCATCTCGGAGTTGGAATAAACGCTTTGATAGTGTGATCAAGGCATATGGTTTTATATAGACTTTTGGAGAAGCCTGTATTTACAAGAAAGTGAGTGGGAGCTCTGTAGCATTTCTGATATTATATGTAGATGACATATTATTAATTGGAAATGATATGGAATTTCTGGATAGCATAAAGGGATACTTGAATAAAAGTTTTTCAATGAAAGACCTCGGTGAAGCTGCTTACATATTGGGCTCAAGATTTATAGAGATAGATCAAGACGCTTAATAGGACTTTCACAAAGCACATACCTTGATAAAATTTTGAAAAAGTTCAAAATGGATCAGGCAAAGAAAGGGTTCTTGCCTGTATTACAAGGTATAAAGTTGAGTCAAACTCAATGCCCGACCACAACAGAAGATAGAGAGAAAATGAAAGATGTTCCCTATGCTTCAGCCATAGGCTCTATCATGTATGCAATACTGTGTACTAGACCTGACGTATGCTTAGCAATAAGCTTGGCAGGAAGGTACCAAAGTAATCCAGGAGTGGATCACTGGACAGCGGTCAAGAACATCCGGAAATACCTGAGAATGACTAAGGATATGTTTCTCGTATATGGAGGTGACAAAGAGCTAGTCGTAAATGGTTACGTCGATGAAAGCTTTGACACTGATCCAGACGATTCTAAATCGCAAACCGGATACGTGTTTTTATTAAATGGTGGAGTTGTAAGTTGGTGCAGTTCTAAACAAAGCGTCGTGGCGGGATCTACATGTGAAGCGGAGTACATAGCTCCTTCGGAAGCAGCGAATGAAGGAGTCTGGATGAAGGAGTTCATTTCCGATCTAGGTGTCATACCTAGTGCATCGGGACCAATGAAGATCTTCTGTGACAACACTGGTGCAATTGCCTTGGCAAAGGAATCCAGATTTCACAAGAGGACCAAGCACATCAAGAGACGCTTCAATTCCATTCGGGACCAAGTCCAAGTGGGAGACATAGAGATTTGCAAGATACATACGGATCTGAATGTTGTAGACCCGTTAACTAAGCCTCTCTCACGAGCAAAACATGATCAGCACCAAGACTCCATGGGTGTTAGAATCATTACTATGTAATCTAGATTATTGACTCTAGTGCAAGTGGGAGACTGAAGGAAATATGCCCTAGAGGCAATAATAAAGTTATTATTTATTTCCTTATTTCATGATAAATGTTTATTATTCATGCTAGAATTGTATTAACCGGAAACATAATACATGTGTGAATACATAGACAAACATAGTGTCACTAGTATGCCTCTACTTGACTAGCTCGTGAATCAAAGATGGTTACGTTTCCTAGCCATGGACAAAAGAGTTGTCATTTGATTAACGGGATCACATCATTAGGAGAATGATGTGATTGACATGACCCATTCCGTTAGCCTAGCACTTGATCGTTTAGTATATTGCTATTGCTTTCTTCATGACTTATACATGTTCCTGAAACTATGAGATTATGCAACTCCCGTTTACCGGAGGAACACTTTGGGTGCTACCAAACGTCACAACGTAACTGGGTGATTATAAAGGAGTACTACAGGTGTCTCCAAAGGTAGATGTTGGGTTGGCGTATTTCGAGATTAGGTTTTGTCACTCCAATTGTCGGAGAGGTATCTCTGGGCCCTCTCGGTAATGCACATCACTATAAGCCTTGCAAGCAATGTAATAATGAGTTAGTTATGGAATGATGCATTATGTAACGAGTAAAGAGACTTGCCGGTAACGAGATTGAACTAGGTATTGGATACCGACGGTCGAATCTCGGGCAAGTAACATACCGATGACAAAGGGAACAACGTATGTTGTTATGCGGTTTGACCGATAAAGATCTTCGTAGAATATGTAGGAACCAATATGGGCATCCAGGTTCCGCTATTGGTTATTGACCGAGAATAGTTCTAGGTCATGTCTACATAGTTCTCGATCCCGTAGGGTCCGCACGCTTAACGTTACGATGACAGTTTTATTATGAGTTTATAAGTTTTGATGTACTGAAGTTTGTTCGGAGTCCCGGATGTGATCACGGACATGAAGAGGAGTCTTGAAATGGTCAAGACATAAAGATTGATATATTGGACGACTATATTCGGATACCGGAAGTGTTCCGGGTGATTTCGGAGAAAACCGGAGTGCCGGAGGGTTACCGAACCCCCCCGGGAGAGTTAATGGGCCACATGGGCCTTAGTGGAAAGAGAGAGGGGCGGCTAGGGTGGGCCGCGCGCCCTCTCTCCCTCTGGGCCGGATTGGACTAGGAGGGGGGCGGCGCCCCCTCTTTCCTTCCCCCTCTTCCCCTTCCTTTCCCCCTCCTAGTAGGAGTAGGGAAGGGGGAGTCCTACTCCTACTAGGAGGAGGACTCCTCCTCCTGGCGCGCCCCCCTTGGGCCGGCCGGCCTCCCCCCTTGCTCCTTTATATACAGGGGCAGGGGGGCACCCCATAGACACACAAGTTGATCTACGGATCATTCCTTAGCCGTGTGCGGTGCCCCCCTCCACCATATTCCACCTCGGTCATATCGTCGCGGAGTTTAGGCGAAGCCCTGCACTGGTAGAACATCATCATCGTCACCACGCCGTCGTGCTGATGGAACTCATCCCCGAAGCTTTGCTGGATCGGAGCCCAGGGATCGTCATCGAGCTGAACGTGTGCTGAACTCGGAGGTGCCATACGTCCGGTGCTTGGATCGGTCGGATCATGAAGACGTACGACTACATCAACCGCGTTGTGCTAACGCTTCCGCTTACGGTCTACGAGGGTACGTGTACAACACTCTCCTCTCTCGTTGCTATGTCATCACCATGATCTTGCGTGTGCGTAGGACATTTTTTGAAATTACTACGTTCCCCAACAGGGTTGTCATAAGCAGGAATGCTGACGCTCCGTGGCCCGAGGGCTCTTTTCAAGAGGAGCTCAGCCTATGGCAACAAGAGTGGTTTTATATCACAGCTCCCAGGGGCACCAAATGGGTGGCGGCACCTGCCTTTCGCTCGGGTCCTCCACCGCGGCTGGCGTCATGGGTCAATAAAGGACTTGACTGGGGGCCGTCCAAGGACGTGCCCTTGCTGCAGGGCCGCATTCGAGATCTCCTAGAGAGAGAGAGATCACTCTGGTCGTAGTGGCACAGGTCATGCTGATTCGTCGCATCCTGCCCTGCAGATGTCATCCCCTCCGCTTGTGGGAATTTAACCCGGAGGGACCACGAGCTCTCCAACATTTTATGGGCGCGACGCCCATGGAGATGTACAAGCTTTTCTTCGGATCACAAGCGATGTGTCCGGACTTGACCGAGGACGCAGGTCTGAGCTGCAATCGCCCGGATACTCAAGTAAGTAGCCCTGTACCCGGACATGCTATCCCATATTTATCATGAATTTGCTCTCAAAAGAGCTGTCCCTTGAACAGGAGTGGATAGCGGAAGCAAAGCTAATCAGGTGTCCGGCCCCCCTCCCTGAGACCACGCCGGATCCCGTGTTAACCAGGATGCTAGAGGTTGCGCCTTCGGAAGAAGGTGAAGGGGGGAACAAGGAAGCTACCGCCTCCGCGAAGGAGGCTGTCAGGAAAGGAGGGATCGAGAATCCCTCCATCCGAGGGAAGAAGAGGACCGCCTCTGAAGACCCGGAGACCATGGTCTCAAAGCGGGGCAAGAAATCTTCGTTAGAGGGTCCTGCACCGAGAGATGCCTTGGCCGCATTATGCCCCCAAGGGGATCAGCCCTCCACCGAGCCGTAAGTAAAAAGGGGAGTTTTTGTAAAAATAAAGGATATCCCTGCCCTATTTCCGATGAGGATAACTGAAGTTTTTCCTTGTAGTTTGGATCTCAGCCCTTCTCAGCAGAGCTCATCTTCGGGGGATCTTCGTCCGGAGATGATAGAGAGTGAAACGCCTCCCCCTGTCGTACCTTCGTGCGAGGCGGGCGACCCTGAGGTGTCGTCGCGGAGGGTTTCTCCGAGTCCGGCGGAGCCGGAAGGCAGTCATATTTCCCCTCAAAGCCCTCCGCGTCCGGCCTTTGAAAAAGGCCATCGAACGAGTCCGGCACCACCTGGTGTACGGTCGGAGGAGCTGAAGGATCTGCTCGGGCGAGCGTCTATCTCAAAAGATCACCATGTGTTAATGAGTACGGTGATTGAAAGGATTTCATCCGTTAAGAGCGGATTGCACGAAGCCGTCAGAAGTTTACTGACAGGTTTTGAGGTACGCAAAATGATGTACCTTCTGACAGTTCCGCATATAAAATGCGCCCTGTGTAGATAGTAGCCCTTGAGACTCGGTGTGTTGTAAAAAATGACAGCGTGCCGAGGATCATAATCCCAGGTATAATGTGTCGCCCTTCCTATGCAGGTGGCGAAGGGTCCGGTGGATAGCCGGACTGATGAATTTGCCGAACTAAAGTGGCAACTTGACGTGGCGGATGCCGACATCGCCCTTGTCAATAGGCGACTTGACGCGTCACAAGGTATGCAATTTCCCCGCGGACACCTGGTAAGGGAGCTTGATGCCCGTGCCTTACAACAAGTATGCTTGATGCAGATGGTGCCGCTGCCATGGAGAACCTGCTGGTAGAGCTCGCCCGGGCCAAGGAGCAGGCCAGAAAGAGTGACGCAGCTGCCTTAAAGGCGGCCGAAGAGTTAAAAGCTGAATAGGCTGCTCACTGCTGAAGCAAGAAGGAGATGGTCGAGATGGTCGTGGAGTTGAAGAATGTTGCCGACTGCTGCAAGATTCTTGAGAAAGAAGATCGGGCGGTACGAGAGGACCTGAAGAAGGCCACTGCCGAGGCCAAGGATGCTCGCTCTGCAAGGAGATTCGTGGATCCTAATTATGCTCAGTTGGACCAGCTGTGGAGTGTGGAAGATGCTTATCTGGACTTGGCGGCAAGTGCGGCGGACGCGGCCGAACACTTTCGAGATCAAGAGGATCACGAGACGGAAAATGTTTTTTGGTCGCAGTTCCATAATCCAGTGCACCCACTTCCATTAACCGATCGCCTAGCCGAATGGGAGGAGCTGAATAGGTTATCCGGACTTGCCATGAAGGATGTCGTGAGTCTTTTGTGGCCGAAGAGGCCCGAGCCGAAGAGTTATTTTGGCTTGGTGCAGTAGTTCCTTGGTGCGGTGCCGCATATCAATGCAATGAGGAGGTCGGCCTGCATAGAGGGTGCGCGGATGGCTCTTGCCCGTGTCAAGACATACTGGGCAGAGATGAAGGCCACCGATGTTGCATCCCAAGATTCGGACGGAAGCCGAGTACCTGTCGAGCACTATTTTCAGGAAGTTCTGCAGGGCGCTCGTTTAATAGAGACGCGGTGCTCGAAGGATATTATGTTCGAATAACATGTATTATTGTGAAACGATGTTTCGATGAAATATAAAAGCTTTTTATACTTGTGCCTTCAAGAATTGAAATACCTCCTGTGCGGCTGTTAATGTATATGTGTATATAACCTGAAAGATGGTAGTCTTCGGCTTCAGCCCCCATGCATATAATGCGGGGGTGTTTGCAAAAGGCGCGTTTTCACACTTGATCCAACGTCTTGGTCCTATAAAGGAGGTGGTGGCGCAGCAAACTAGGCAACCAGACTATAATGCTTTATCACTTTCACTTAGCCATAGGAGTTTGACAGTGGGGCTACTATATAGCCCCTAGGGGCACCGCGCTCACCCGAATTCGGGGCGCGTATGTGCCTGACCGGGAAACGACCCTTCGTCTATGCGGAGGAATCCTAAAGATTCCGGCGGGTCATCGAATGGTTGACCAGTCTCATGCTATATCATGACAGTCAGTTTTCGGCTTTCTCTATTGAGGTGCTCGCCTGGACGAACGGGGGCACAATCGTAGTAGTTCTCCTGGTGCCGCGTTAGCCGATAGAGCGGAACGTAAGGCAGAAAAACACAGGAGCCGGGCAAACCCAACATTTGACCAAAGACATGATTCGGAGTTGATGCATATAAGGCCTAACTCGAGACGCCGAACACTCCCTAAGGTATTCGGGCTTTATGAAAACGGGCCGAACAACGCCCTTGGTAATAAGCCCCTGGTGTCCAGGTACGCGCAAAATTCTGACGCGGCCCATGCCAAAACGCCAGCCTCCTCCTTGGTTATAGCAAGAAACCAGGGGATGTGTATCAACAAGAGACAGTAGAAAAGGTTTACGCAGGGTCTTAATCTGAAAAGAATCCTTGCAACGGGTCCCTACTGCACGTTTGCGCCTATGTCTCCGATGTGCCGTATCCTGGACGGGTGTAGCATGGTGTTCATCTGTAAAAGAGAGGAACTTAGTTGAAAAAAGATCGTGCGAAAATGTACGTTATATTAAATAAACAAAGTACGATTCAAAAAATGAATAAGATTGAGCTTTATTGTCTCTTGCTGTATATGCATGGAGCCCCTTGTGCGGGGGTATGCGGCTGGTAAGCCCTCGCCGGACTCGTCTAACCGTGTCCGGTGTCTGAACGACCTGTTTAGGTGCTTGGATTAGTGAAGCCGGCTTAGTGTGTGGCTGTCAAGGCAGTCACACAATCTTCCGTGCTCGAGGGACACTCAATATTTCCCTTTAAGGAGATGATGCCTCGTGGACCGGGAATTTTAAGTGTAAGGGATGCATAATGCGGTATTGCGTTAAAGCGGGCGAAAGCTTCGCGTCCCAGTAGTGCTTGGTAGCTACTTGTAAATGGGGTGAGGTGGAAGGTTAACTTTTCGCTGCGGAAGTTGTCGGGTGAGCCGAACACAACTTCTAGCAGTAGAGAGCCCGTACAATGGGCATATGGGCCTGGCATTACCCCTTGAAAGGAAGTGTTGCTATGGCAAACTTTGGTTGGGTCTATCCCCATTTTGCGGATTGTGTCCTGATATAGCAGGTTTAGATCACTACCGCCGTCCATTAGGACTTGTGTAAATTGGAGTCCGTCAATTATCGGATTTAATATCAAGGCAGTCCATCCTGCATTCCGGATACTTCTAGAGTAATCCTGATGGTCGAAGGTGATTGGTTTTAACAACCAGTGGCAGGACTCCTCTGGGATAGGCCGTATGTCGTGTACCTCTATGAGTGCCGCCCTATTTTTCCCTTTTGTCACGCAAAGTGAGTTTACTGTTTTGACTTCTTGTGGGAAATTCTTTTGTTTTCCGGTGCTTTGCTTGTGGGGATCGTCATCGTCCTCGCTTGGTGTGTCGAGCCCCTTCTGTTCGGCATTGAGTTTGCCGGACTGCTTGAAGACCCAACAATCTCTGTGGGTATGATTCGCAGGCTTCCCGGGGGTACTGTGGATTTGGCATACCTTGTCCAAGATTTTGTTTAAGTTAGATAGCTCGTCCCTTTTATCCTTAGGGGGCAGTTTTTTTATGATTTTGCGGTGAGCTTTTGAATCCGGCGTTGACTGGCGTGCTCTTCAGGCTGCTTCCCTTGGTCCGACGCTGGTCCTTGCTGCGTCGCGGTTTCCCATTTCCATCCCTGACTTCGGATGTACTTGGTTCGCTGGTACTGCATCTTGCCAGCCAGCTATCCTCTCCCGCGCAAAAGCGGGTCATGAGGCTTGTTAATGCGGCCATTGTTCTTGGCTTTTCTTGGCTGAGGTGTCTGGCGAGCCATTCGTCTTGGACGTTGTGTTTGAAAGCTGCTAAGGCTTCGGCATCCGGACAGTCGACTATTTGGTTCTTTTTAGTAAGGAATCTGTTCCAAAATTTTCGAGCTAACTCGCCGTGTTGTTGAGTTATGTGACTTAAATCGTCTGCATCTGGAGGTCGGACATAGGTCCCTTGAAAATTTGCCCGAAAAGCATCCTCAAGCTCTTCCCAACTTCCAATGGTGTTTTCGGGGAGGCTTTTGAGCCAATGCCGGGCTGGCCCTTTGAACTTGAGGGGTAAGTATTTTATGGCGTGGATCTCCTCTAGCCATGTGTATGTGGAGGATGTAATACTCGATCCAGACTCCAGGGTCTGTTGTTCCGTCGTATGCCTCTATGTTTACGGGCTTGAATCCCGCTGGAAATTCATAATCCAGAACCTCATCGGTAAAACATAGGGGGTGTGCGGCACCCCTATACTTAGGTGTGCCGTAATATTTAGATACTTGACGTGTTGCATTGCTTACTAGAGCTTGCTTTTTTGGCCCGTAGATAGATCTAAGTAGGCCATCTTTTTGATGCGAATCCGTGTGTGAATCGCGGGCCGTCTTGTGTGCGGCGCCATTTGCCGCTCTATGTTTGCCATGGGGTTGTCTACCCGACCGAGTGGTCTCCTTGTTTTTTGATTGCGGGGGCTCTACGGCCTCCTCATCAAATTCGGGCAGTAGTTTTCGCTTCGGGTAGCTCTTTGTTCGGCGACTATCGCCGTATTTGTCTGAGGTGTTGAGTACTTTGCTCCATCTAATTCTAAGCGCATCTTCCGCTGTTTTGAGCTTCCGCTTCTGCTTTTTCAGGCTACGCGCAGTGGCGACGAGCCTTTTGTGGAGGTTCTTCTGCTCTAGTAACTTGTCTGGTGTGAGATCGCCCGGACTATTATCTTCGCCGGGGACGGGTTGTTTATCCAGATTGTCCTGTTCGGATGGTTGCTCGATAGCATGTGCGTCGTCCACCGGTTCACCCTGCTCTATGGCTGGGTCTATACGGCTGCTATCTTTGTCGAGGCGGGACTTTGAGCGGCGCTTACGTTGCTGTTTTGACTGCTTTTCGAGGGAGTGATCCCTCGTGACATCCCGTTGTTCCTCGTCGTCGCTTCCTTTAGGTGTGTCCACCATGTATACATCGTGAGATGAGGTGGCTGTCCAGCGCCCTATAGGTGCTAGTTCATGTTGATGTTGGGGAACGTAGCAGAAATTCAAAATTTTCCTACGTGTCACCAAGATCTATCTATGGAGAAACCAGCGACGAGAGGAAGGAGAGTGCATCTACATACCCTTGTAGATTGCTAAGCGGAAGCGTTCAAGAGAACGGGGTTGAAGGAGTCGTACTCGTCGTGATCCAAATCACCGGAGATCCTAGTGCCGAACGGACGGCACCTCCGCGTTCAACACACGTACAGCCCGGTGACGTCTCCCACGCCTTGATCCAGCAAGGAGAGAGGGACAGGTTGAGGAAGACTCCATCCAGCAGCAGCACAACGGTGTGGTGGTGGTGGAGGAGCGTGGCAATCCTGCAGGGCTTCGCCAAGCACCGCGGGAGAAGAGGAGTACTTGGGAGAGGGGGAGGGCTGCGCCAGAACATGGGTGCGGCTGCCCTCCCACCCCCCACATATATATAGGGGCAAGGGAGAGGGAGGCCGGCCCCCTCAGATCCAATCTGAGGAGGGGGCGGCGGCTAGGGGGGTTGCCTTGCCCCTCAAGGCAAGGGAGGCGCCCCCCTTTAGGGTTTCCCCCAGCCCTAGGCGCCTTGGGCCTTGGTGGGGGGCGCACCAGCCCACCTGGGGCTGGTCCCCTCCCACACTTGGCCCATGCAGCCCTTTGGGGCTGGTGGCCCCACCTGGTAGACCCCCGGGACCCTCCCGGTGGTCCCGGTACATTACCGATAGTACCCGGAACCTTTCCGGTGACCAAAACAGGACTTCCCATATATAAATCTTTACCTCCGGACCATTCCGGAACTCCTCGTGACGTCCGGGATCTCATACGGGACTCAGAACAACAATCGGTAACCACATACAAACTTCCTTTATAACCCTAGCGTCATCGAACCTTAAGTGTGTAGACCCTACGGGTTCGGGAGACATGTAGACATGACCGAGACGTTCTCCGGTCAATAACCAACAGCGGGATCTGGATACCCATGTTGGCTCCCACATGTTCCACGATGATCTCATCGAATGAACCACGATGTCAAGGACTCAATCGATCCCGTATACAATTCCCTTTGTCTAGCGGTATTATACTTGCCCGAGATTCGATCGTCGGTATACCGATACCTTGTTCAATCTCGTTACCGGCAAGTCTCTTTACTCGTTCCGTAACACATCATCCCGTGATCAACCCCTTGGTCACATTGTGCACATTATGATGATGTCCTACCGAGTGGGCCCAGAGATACCTCTCCGTTTACACGGAGTGACAAATCCCAGTCTCGATCCGTGTCAACCCAACAGACACTTTTGGAGATACCTGTAGTACACCTTTATAGTCACCCAGTTACGTTGTGACGTTTGATACACCCAAAGCACTCCTACGGTATCCGGGAGTTACACGATCTCATGGTCTAAGGAAGAGATACTTGACATTGGAAAAGCTCTAGCAAACGAACTACACAATCTTTGTGCTATGCTTAGGATTGGGTCTTGTCCATCACATCATTCTCCTAATGATGTGATCCCGTTATCAACGACATCCAATGTCCATAGCCAGGAAACCATGACTATCTGTTGATCACAACCAGCTAGTCAACTAGAGGCTCACTAGGGACATATTGTGGTCTATGTATTCACACGTGTATTACGATTTCCGGATAATACAGTTATAGCATGAATAAAAGACAATTATCATGAACAAGGAAATATAATAATACTTTTATTATTGCCTCTAGGGCATATTTCCAACAGTCTCCCACTTGCACTAGAGTCAATAATCTAGTTCACATCGCCATGTGATTAACACTCACAGGTCACATCGCCATGTGACCAACATCCAAAGAGTTTACTAGTGTCACTAAACTAGTTCACATCATCATGTGATTAAGACTCAATGAGTTCTGGGGTTTGATCATGTTTTGCTTGCAAGAGAGGTTTTAGTCAACGGGTCTACAACATTCAGATCCGTATGTACTTCGCAAATATCTAGGTCATATTGTAAACGCTGCTTCCACGCTCCACTTGGAGCTATTCCAAATGGTTGCTCCACTATACGTATCCGGTTTGCTACTCAGAGTCACTCGGATAGGTGTTAAAGCTTGCATCGACGTAACCCTTTACGCCGAACTCTTTATCACCTCCATAATGGAGAAACATGTCCTTATTTACTCCAAGGTCAATTTTGACCGCTGTCCAATGATCCATTCCTGGATCATTCTTGTACCCCTTGACTGACTCATGGCAAGGCACACTTCCGGTGCGGTACACAGCATAGCATACTATAGAGCCTACGTCTAAAGCATAGGGGACGACCTTCGTCCTTTCTCTCTATTCTATCGTGGTCGAGCTTTTAAGTCTTAACTTCATACCTTACAACTCAGGCAAGAACTCCTTCTTTGACTGACCCACCTTGAACTCCTTCAAGATCATGTCAAGGTATGTGCTTATTTTGAAAGTACTATTAAGCATTTTGATCTATCTTATAGATCTTGATGCTTATTGTTCAAGTAGCCTAATCCAGGTTTTCCATTGAAAAATACTTTTCAAATAACCCTATATGCTTTCCAGAAATTCTACATCATTTCTGATCAACAATATGTCAACAACATATACTCATCAGAAATTCTATAGTGCTCCCACTCACTTCTTTGGAAATACAAGTTTCTCATAAACTTTGTATAAACAAAATCTTTGATCATCTTATCAAAGTGCATATTCCAACTCCGAGATGCTTACTCCAGTCCATGGAAGGATCGCTGGAGCTAGCATACCTTTTAGCATCCTTAGGATCGACAAAACCTTTCTGATTGTATCACATACAACCTTTCCTTACGAAAACTGGTAAGGAAACTCATTTTGACATCCATCTGCCAGATTTCATAAATGCAGCTAATGCTAACATGATTCCGACGGACTTAAGCATCGCTACGAATGAGAAAATCTCATTGTAGTCAACTCCTTGACCTTGTGAAAAAACTCTTTGCCACAAGTCGAGCTTCATAGACGGTGACATTACCATCCACGTCCGTCTTCTTCTTAAAGATCCATTTATCTCAATGGCTTGCCGATCATCGGGCAAGTCCACCAAAGTTCATGCTTTGTTCTGATACATGGATCCTATCTCGGATTTCATGGCTTCTAACCATTTGTCGGAATTTGGGCCCACCATCGCTTCCCCATAGCTCATAGGTTCATTGTTGTATAGCAACATGACCTTCAAGACAGGATTACTGTACCACTCTGAAGCAGTACGCATCCTTGTCGACCTACGAGGTTTGGTAGTGACTTGATCTGAAGTTTCATGATCACTATCATAAGCTCCTACTTCAATTAGTGTAGGTGCCACAGGAACAACTTCCTGTGCCCTGCTACACACTAGTTGTAGTGACGGTTCAATAACCATATCAAGTCTCCACCATCCTCCCACTCAACTTTTCGAGACAAACTTTTCCTCGAGAAAGGACCCGATTCAAGAAACAATCCCTATTGCTTTCGGATCTGAATTAGGAGGTATACCCAACTGTTTTGGGTGTCCTATGAAGATGCATTTTATCCGCTTTGGGCTCGAGCTTATCAACCTGAAACTTTTTCACATAAGCGTCGCAGCCCCAAACCTTTAAGAAATGACAGCTTAGGTTTCTCTAAACCATAGTTCATACGGTGTCATCTCAACGGAATTACGTGGTGCCCTTTTTAAAGTGAATGTGGTTGTCTCTAATGCCTAACCCATGAACGATATTGGTAATTCGATAAGAGACATCATGGTACGCACCATATCCAATAGGGTGCAACTATGATGTTCGGACACACCATCACACTATGGTGTTCTAGGCGGTGTTAGTTGTGAAACAATTTCCACAATGTCTCAATTGTGTGCCAAAGCTCGTAACTCAGATACTCATCTCTATGATCATATCATAGACATTTCATCCTCTTGTTACGATGATCTTCAACTTCACTCTGAAATTACTTGAACCATTCAATAATTCAGACTTGTGTTTCATCAGGTAAATATACTCTACATCTACTCGAATCATCTGTGAAGTAAGAACATAACGATATTCAATGCATGCCTCAGCACTCATTGGACTGCACACATCAAAAGGTGTTACTTCCAACAAGTTGCTATCTTGTTCCATTTTACTGAAAAACGAGGCTTTTTAGTCATCTTGCCCATGTGGTATGATTTGCATATCTCAAGTGATTCAAAAACAAGTGAGTCCAAACGATCCATCTGCATGGAGTTTCTTCATGCGTATACACCAATAGACATGGTTCGCATGTCTCAAACTTTTCAAAACGAGTGAGTCCAAAGATCCATCAACATGGAGCTTCTTCATGCGTTTTACACCAATATGACTTACATGGCAGTGCCACAAGTAAGTGGTACTATCATTACTATCTTATATCTTTTTGGCATGAAAATGTGTATCACTACAATCGAGATTCAATAAACCATTCCTTTAGGTGCAAGACCATTGAAGGTATTATTCAAATAAATAGAGTAACCATTATTCTCCTTAAATGAATAACCGTATTGCGATAGACATAATCCAATCATGTCTATGCTCAACGCAAACACCAAATCTCGATGGTAGAGGGAGCGTGCGATGCTTGATCACATCAACCTTGGAAACACTTCCAACACATATCGTCAGCTCACCTTTAGCTAGTCTCCGTTTATTCCGTAGCTTTTATTTCGAGTTACTAACACTTAGCAACCGAACCGGTATCCAATACCCTGGTGCTACTAGGAGTACTAGTAAAGTACACATTAACATAATGTATATCCAATATACTTCTATCGACCTTGCCAGCCTTCTCATCTACCAAGTATCTAGGGTAATCCTGCTCCAGTGGTTGTTCCCCTTATTACAGAAGCACTTAGTCTCGGGTTTGGGTTCAACCTTGGGTTCTTCACTAGAGCAGCAACTGATTTGCCGTTTCATGAAGTATCCCTTCTTGCCCTTGCCCTTCTTGAAACTAGTGGTTTCACCAACCATCAACAATTGATGCTCCTTCTTGATTTCTACTTTCGCGGTGTCAAACATCGCGAATACCTCAAGGATCATCATATCTATCCCTGATATGTTATAGTTCATCACGAAGCTCTAGCAGCTTGGTGGCAATGTCTTTTGAGAAACATCACTATCTCATCTGGAAGATCGACTCCCACTCGATTCAAGTGATTGTTGCACTCAGACAATCTGAGCACAAGCTCAACGATTGAGCTTTTCTCCCTTAGTTTGCAGGCTAAGAAAATCGTCGGAGGTCTCATACCTCTTGACGTGGGCACGAGCCTGAAATCCCAATTTCAGCCCTCGAAACATCTCATATGTTCCGCGATGTTTCGAAAACGTCTTTGGTGCCTCAACTCTAAACCGTTTAACTGAACTATCACGTAGTTATCAAAACGTGTATGTCTGATGTTCGCAACATCCACAAACGATGTTTGGGGTTCAGCACACTGAGCGGTGCATTAATGACATAAGCTTTCTACTGTCCGCATAATCACTATTGTCAACTTTCAACTATATTTACTCTAGGAACATATCTAAACAGTGGAACTAAAGCGCGAGCTTATGACATAATTTGCAAAGAACTTTTGACTATGTTCAGGATAATTAAGTTCATCTTATGAACTCCCACTCAGATAGACATCCCTCTGGTCATCTAAGTGATTACATGATCCGAGTCAACTAGGCCGTGTCCGATCATCACATGAGACGGACTAGTCATCATCGGTGAACATCTTCATGTTGATCGTATCTACTATACGACTCATGCTCGACCTTTCGGTCTCCGTGTTCCGAGGCCATGTCTGTACATGCTAGGCTCGTCAAGTTAACCCTAAGTGTTTCGTGTGTGTAAATCTGTCTTACACCCGTTGTATGTGAACGTAAGAATCCATCACACCCGATCATCACGTGGTGCTTAGAAGCGACGAACTTTAGCAATGGTGCACAGTTAGGGGAGAACACTTCTTGAAATTGTTGTAAGGGATCATCTTATTTACTACCGTCGTTCTAAGTAAACAAGATGCATAAACATGATAAACATCGCATGCAATCAAATAGTGACATGATATGGCCAATATCATTTTGCTCCTTTTGATCTCCATCTTCGGGGCTCCATGATCATCATCGTCACCGGCATGACACCATGATCTCCATCATCATGATCTCCATCATCGTGTCTCCATGAAGTTGTCTCGCCAACTTATTACTTCTACTACTATGGCTACCGGTTAGCAATAAAGTAAAGTAATTACATGGCGTTGTTCAATGACACGCAGGTCATACAATAAATAAAGACAACTCCTATGGCTCCGGCCGGTTGTCATACTCATCGACATGCAAGTCGTGATTCCTATTACAAGAACATGATCAATCTCATACATCACATATCATTCATCACATTCTTCTTGGCCATATCACATCACATAGCATACCCTGCAAAAACAAGTTAGACGTCCTCTAATTGTTGTTGCATGTTTTACGTGGCTGCTATGGGTTTCTAGCAAGAACGTTTCTTACCTACGCAAAAGCCACAACGTGATATGTCAATTGCTATTTACCTTTCATAAGGACCCTTTTCATCGAATCCGTTCCGACTAAAGTGGGAGAGACTGGCACCCGCTAGCCACCTTATGCACCAAGTGCATGTCAATCGGTGGAACCTGTCTCACGTAAGTGTACGTGTAAGGTCGGTCCAGGCCGCTTCATCCCACAATACCGTCGAAACAAGATTGGACTAGTAACGGTAAGCATATTGAACAAAATCAACGCCCACAACTACTTTGTGTTCTACTCGTGCAAAGAATCTACGCAATAGACCTAGCTCATGATGCCACTGTTGGGGAACGTAGCAGAAATTCAAAATTTTCCTACGTGTCACCAAGATCTATCTATGGAGAAACCAGCGACGAGGGGAAGGAGAGTGCATCTACATACCCTTGTAGATCACTAAGCGGAAGCGTTCAAGAGAACGGGGTTGAAGGAGTCGTACTCGTTGTGATCCAAATCACCGGAGATCCTAGTGCCGAACGGACGGCACCTCCGCGTTCAACACACGTACAGCCCGGTGACGTCTCCCACGCCTTGATCCAGCAAGGAGAGAGGGAGAGGTTGAGGAAGACTCCATCCAGCAGCAGCACAACGGCGTGGTGGTGGTGGAGGAGCGTGGCAATCCTGCAGGGCTTCGCCAAGCACCGCGGGAGAAGAGGAGTACTTGGGAGAGGGGGAGGGCTGCGCCAGAACATGGGTGCGGCTGCCCTCCCACCCCCCACATATATATAGGGGCAAGGGAGAGGGAGGCCGGCCCCCTCAGATCCAATCTAAGGAGGGGGCGGCGGCCAGGGGGGTTGCCTTGCCCCCCAAGGCAAGGGAGGCGCCCCCCCTTTAGGGTTTCCCCCAGCCCTAGGCGCCTTGGGCCTTGGTGGGGGGGGGGCGCACCAGCCCACCTGGGGCTGGTCCCCTCCCACACTTGGCCCATGCAGCCCTCTGCGGCTGGTGGACCCACCTGGTAGACCCCCGGGACCGTCCCGGTGGTCCCGGTACATTACCGATAGTACCCGGAACCTTTCCGGTGACCAAAACAGGACTTCCCATATATAAATCTTTACCTCCGGACCATTCTGGAACTCCTCGTGACGTCCGGGATCTCATCCGGGACTCAGAACAACATTCGGTAACCACATACAAACTTCCTTTATAACCCTAGCGTCATCGAACCTTAAGTGTGTAGACCCTACGGGTTCGGGAGACATGTAGACATGACCGAGACGTTCTCCGGTCAATAACCAACAGCGGGATCTGGATACCCATGTTGGCTCCCACATGTTCCACGATGATCTCATCGGATGAACCACGATGTCAAGGACTCAATCGATCCCGTATACAATTCCCTTTGTCTAGCGGTATTATACTTGCCCGAGATTCGATCGTCGGTATACCGATACCTTGTTCAATCTCGTTACCGGCAAGTCACTTTACTCGTTCCGTAACACATCATCCTGTGATCAACCCCTTGGTCACATTGTGCACATTATGATGATGTCCTACTGAGTGGGCCCAGAGATACCTCTCCGTTTACATGGAGTGACAAATCCCAGTCTCAATCCGTGTCAACCCAACAGACACTTTTGGAGATACCTATAGTGCACCTTTATAGTCACCCAGTTACGTTGTGACGTTTGATACACCCAAAGCACTCCTACGGTATCCGGGAGTTACACGATCTCATGGTCTAAGGAAGAGATACTTGACATTGGAAAAGCTCTAGCAAACGAACTACACAATCTTTGTGCTATGCTTAGGATTGGGTCTTGTCCATCACATCATTCTCCTAATGATGTGATCCCGTTATCAACGACATCCAATGTCCATAGCCAGGAAACCATGACTATCTGTTGATCACAACGAGCTAGTCAACTAGAGGCTCACTAGGGACATATTGTGGTCTATGTATTCACACGTGTAATACGATTTCCGGATAATACAGTTATAGCATGAATAAAAGACAATTATCATGAACAAGGAAATATAATAATACTTTTATTATTGCCTCTAGGGCATATTTCCAACAGTTGATCTCCTACATCGTCGTCCATACCGTCGATGTCTTCGGAGTCGAAGTCGAGCACGTCGTTTAAACTTTCGACAGTGGCTACGAAGTGGGTGGTGGGTGGGAGTCGAATTTCTTCGTCGTCCGCATCCCACCTTGCTGTCCATAGTCCGGCCAGGGCTCTCCTAATAGAGAAAGAGACTTTAGTAAATTCAGGATGTCGCCAAAGGGCGAGTGCCGAAAGATGTCCGCGGCGGTGAACTCCATGATCGGCGCCCAATCGGATTCGATTGGCAGGGGCGCGGGAGGTTCGGAGTCCGGAGAGGAGTCCGGCACCTTGGAGTCACGGGCTTCGCAAAGGACATGGTTGGTGTTCGGCTCAACCACCGTAAAGGTAGCAGCCCCCGAGGCGGTGTCCAGCCACCCGTGCTCGATCGGCGCAGTCGGCTCCGAGCTAAGGGTCGGAGCGGACACTTGTGCGGCCTCCAGGGCACTGTCCGGTGGCATAGCTAGATCATGCCCTTCGTGACAGTGCGGTGCGCTTGGCTGTGGCTCGAACCCGTCGAAGATCAAGTCTCGGCGGACGTCAGCCATGTAGTTCGAACTTCCAAATCTGACCTGATGGCCAGGGGCGTAGCTTTCAATCTGCTCCAGATGGCCAAGCGAATTGGCCCGCAGTGCAAAGCCGCTGAATACGAAGGTCTGTCCGGGGAGAAAAGCCTCACCCTGGACCGCATCATTGTTGATGATCGGAGGAGCCATCGGTCCTAAAGATGACGACACAGAGGAACTCTCAATGAAAGCACCAATGTCGGTGTCAAAACCGGCGGATCTCGGGTAGGGGGTCCCGAACTGTGCGTCTAGGCGGATGGTAACAGGAGACAAGGGACACGATGTTTTTACCCAGGTTTGGGCCCTCTCGATGGAGGTAAAACCCTACTCCTGCTTGATTGATATTGATGATATGGGTAGTACAAGAGTAGATCTACCAAGAGATTAGAGAGGCTAAACCCTAGAAGCTAGCCTATGGTATGATTGTTTTTCATCCTACAGACTAAAACCCTTCGGTTTATATAGGCACCGAAGAGGGTTAGGGTTACACAGAGTCGGTTACAATGGTAGGAGATCTACATATCTGTATCGCCAAGCTTGCCCTCCACGCCAAGGAAAGTCCCATCCGGACACGGGGCTAAGTCTTCAATCTTGTATCTTCATAGTCTAGGAGTCCAGCCAAAGGCGATAGTCCGGCCATCCGGACACCCCCTAATCCAGGACTCCCTCAGCACCGCCCACCAAACCCTCGATCCAGACCCGGCACTTTCTTGCAGTGATGACAGAGACCACCGATAAACTCCAGAACCTGCTCGAGTCTATCATATGCTGGCTCGATGCGAGCCAGTCCACCGCCGACGAGCGTTTCCAGGCCCAACTCGCCTTCAACGAGCAGGTGTCTCATGAGCTAAAAAATTTGTCCAAGCAAATTGACCTCACCCAGGCGGATGTGGATGAGGCTCGCAAGTCAACATCGGTCGCCGATTCGGCCGCGGCAGCCGCCGCGAGCGTGCTCTCCGCCTCTGGGGTCACGGCGACCATGGGCTCCTCCAACCAGGCTCCACCCCCGCCGCCAGCCACCAATCCGCCCCAAGCGCCACTTCCTCCGCCGGTTCGCTCGACGCCGCCATCGCTGCTCTACACCGAGGGTGCGGCCCAGCTTCCCATCGCCCGTCTAGTCAACCACGGCCCGCCTCTGCTTCCCTTGCGTACGCCAACAACGCCAGAACACTGCCGCACCGGCGAGTACATCTTCAAACCTCCCAAGCATGACTTCCCGCGGTTCGATGGTGATGCCCCGCGGATTTGGCTCGAATGTTGCACTTCCTACTTTGAGCTGTACCAAGTGCCACAACACACCTGGGTCACTACAGCCTCGCTGTACATGGAGGGGCTTGCAGCAATGTGGCTGCAGGCATTTCGTCGGACACATCCCGAGCTTACTTGGCCAACCTTCCGAGCTGCAGTTGAGGAAGAATTTGGGCCTGAGGAGTTCGAGGTCCAAATGCATTGTTTTGTGCAGTTGCGGCAGACTGGGACAGTGCAAGAGTATCGCCAATAGTTTGAGACATCCATGTACCATCTAATGGCACTCAACCCATCGCTGAGCTCCAAACTTTTTGTCTCCCAATTTCTGCTTGGGTTGAAGGACGAACTCCGGTTGGGCGTCAGGACGCAGTCACCGAATAGCATTACTCGCGCAGCGGTGTTCGCCCAAATTCAAGAAGAGGAACTGGAGAAACAAAGAGTACCGCGCCACCGCACAGCCCCTGGGGGCCGACCACCACCAGCCTTGCCGGCTCCCATCACAGTTCGCGCCGGTCCCCCACCACGACCCGATGGACTACGGCCGCGAGCGGCAGCTGCATGATTTCAGGTGCGCCAATGGCCTCTGTTTCTGTTGCGGCGACAAATACAACCGGGAACATCAGTGCAAGCGCACCGGCCAGGTGCTCATGATCGAGGTCGGCGACTACGGGGAAATCCTCTCGGACGACACGGTGCGCGCCTTTCAGTTGCTCGATACTCCAGCCGCCCAGGAGCCAGAATGCTGCACACTCTCCCAGCATGCCCTACCTGGTGAAGAGGCCCCGTCCACAATGCGTCTGCACGCCCAAGTTGGCGATCAAGTCATGCTCTTACTGGTGGACTCGGGGAGCACCCACAGTTTTGCCAGTCAGTCGTTTGCTACTCGCCTGTCTATTTCCACGGAGGCACTGCCGCCCGTATCAGTGCGCGTGGCCAATGGCAGCGTTTGCGCTGCGACTCCATGGCGAGGCAACTAGCTTGGCAAGTTCCTGGACACACTTTCCACACTGATTTGCGTGTGCTGGAGCTCAGTGCATATGATGGGGTTTTAGGCATGGATTGGCTAGCGGCGCATAGCCCCATGATCTGCCATTGGCTTGAGAAAACAATCTCTTTTCAGACTGTAGGGAAATGGGTGCACTTGCGGGGAATCAAATCTTCCAATCTCCATCGCATATCTGAACTGGATGCCTACGAGCTGCATTGGATGGAAGTTGTCAACGATATTTGGACAGCGGCGCTTGTCACCGTAACTTCAGTGGAAAAAGAAGAAGCTGCAACACCAGTACCACCACAAATTCAGAAAGTGCTAAGTGAATTTGCAGACATGTTCGCGGAGCCGACGGCCCTTCCCCCACACCGGCAGTATGATCACAGCCTCAACCTTGAGCCTGGAGCAGCTCCCATTAACACAAGACCTTACCGGTACTCCCCTGCACAAAAAGATGAGATTGAACAGCAAGTGCGCGACATGCTCGATGCCGGTGTTATTGTGCATAGCATGAGCCCCTATGCCGCGCCGGTCCTGCTAGTGAAGAAAAAGGACGGCAGCTGGCGGTTTTGCATCGATTTTCGTCGCCTGAACAAAGTCACGGTGAAGAAAAAATTTCCCTTACCCGTCGTGGATCAGCTCCTCGACGAGCTCGCGGGCGCCGCATACTTCTCCAAGATTTAACTGCGCTCCGGCTATCACCAAATTCGCATGCATGAAGAAGACGAGGAAAAAACTGCATTCAAGACCCATCACAGGCATTTTCACTTCCGGGTCATGCCGTTTGGGCTCTGCAACGCCCCTGCCACCTTTCAATGCCTCATGAACTCCATTTTCTCCAAGTACATCCGTAAATTTGTGATCATCTTTCTCGACGATATCCTTGTCTTCAGTGTTGACCTGCAGGAACATGAAGAACATTTGCGACTAGTGCTCTCAACACTGCGTCAACATGAGCTATACGCCAAGGCCTCCAAGTGCACTTTTGCTCAGCCAAGCATCAAGTACTTGGGCCACATCATCTCCAAGGAGGGAGTTGCCACGAATGCGAGCAAGACCAGCGCGATGCGCGACTGGCCCGTACCCACCAATGCCATCGAACTGCGCGGGTTCCTCGGGCTCACCGGCTATTACCGCAAGTTGTTCGCCAACTATGGGATTCTCGCCAAGCCGCTCACCCAGCTCTTGACCAAGAAAGGGTTCCATTGGGACGACCACACTCAAGCCGCGTTCGAGCTTCTCAACCAAGCAATGGTGCAAACGCCGGTCCTCGCTCTACCCAACTTTGAGCGCCCGTTCGCCATTGAGACGGACGCGTGTGACACCGGAGTGGGCGCGGTGCTCGTCCAAGAGGGCCATCCCGTGGCATACATGAGCAAGGCGTTGGGTGTCAAGAACCAGAAGCTATCTACCTATGAGAAGGAATTTCTCGCGGTGATGATGGCTGTTGACAAGTGGCGACCATACCTGCAGCGGGGACCATTCGAGATCATCACGGATCACAAGAGCTTATGCACACTCAGAGAGCAACAGTTGGACACGGAGCTGCAACGCAAGGCCATGTCCAAGTTGGTGGGCCTACAGTTCACCTTCAAGTACAAGAAAGGGGCGGACAACGGAGCAGCGGACGCACTCTCTTGTGTCGGGCACCGACACGCTCTTGACGCGCTCTCTGTGTGTCAACCCCAGTGGCTTCAAGAGGTGGCCAACTCCTATGAGACGGATGCCACCACTCAAGATCTCCTGAAACAATTGGCGGTCCACAGCCCGGACGATCAAGGCCACACGCTTCGGTAGGGCATCATTCAGCAAGGTGATCGGCTTTGGATTGGCGCCAATACTGCCCTCCAAACCAAGCTCATCGCTACCCTCCATGACAGTGCTCTGGGAGGGCACTCCGGCATCACTGCGACCTACCAGCGAGTGCGGAAGCTGTTCGCATGGCCCGGGCTCAAGCGCACCGTCGAGGACTTCATGCATCAGTGCCTCGCCTGCCAGCAAGCCAAGCATGAACACCGCCACCCCGCCGGCAAGCTGCAGCCTCTCCCCATTCCATCGGAACTGTGGCACGACCTGACGATGGATTTTGTTGAGGGGCTCCCCAACTCCGAGGGCCACGACTCGATCATGGTGGTGGTGAATCGCCTCACCAAATTTGCACATTTTGTGCCACTCCGGCATCCCTTCACCGCAGCACAGGTAGCTCGTGCATTCTGGGATTCCATCATCAAGCTTCATGGGGTGCCACACTCCATCGTCTCCGACCGCGACAAGATCTTCACAAGTGCGATGTGGCAGGAACTCCTTGCCGCAGCTGGCACCAAGCTCCTCTACTCCACTGCCTACCACCCACAAACATACAGACAAAGCGAGCGCGTCAATCAATGCCTCGAGATGTATCTACACTGTGCTGTCCAAGATCGTCCAAAGCAATGGCGGAAGTGGCTACCCGCTGCAGAATTTTGGTACAACTCCACTCATCACAGCGCTCACCGGTGTTCTCCATTCAAGGCACTCTACGGCCACGAGCCAAATCTGGGAGGATTGCCAGTTTTCCTTGACAAGATCTCATCAGACACAGCCACCAGCGACTTCGACTGGGCAGCACATACAGAGATGTTGCAGGGCCACCTCACCCGAGCTCAAGACCGCTTCAAGAAACAAGCAGACAAGTAGCGCATGGAGTGCGCCTTCACCGTCGGCGACCAAGTCCTCCTCAAGCTCCAACCTTATGTGCAGGTATCCATCGCCAGCCGCCCCTGCCGGAAGCTTGCTTACAAGTATTTCGGCCCATTCACCATCCTGGAGCGTTTCGGTGCCGTGGTGTACCGCTTGGAGCTGCCGCCGGATAGCCGCATCCATCCGGTCTTCCATGTCTCCCAGTTGAAGCCCTTCATCCCCAACTACTCGCCAGTCTACTCTAAGCTGCCCAAGACCCCGGACTTGACAACAACACCTCTGGTCCCGGTGGCCATCCAAGAAAGTGTTGGGGAACGTAGTAATTTCAAAAATTTCCTACGCACACACAAGATCATGGTGATGCATAGCAACGAGAGGAGAGAGTATTGTCCACGTACCCTCATAGACCGTAAGCGGAAGCGTTATGACAACGCGGTTGATGTAGTCGTACGTCTTCATGATCCGACCGATCCAAGTACCGAATGTACGGCACCTCCGAGTTCAGCACACGTTCAGCTCGATGACGATCCCCGGACTCCGATCCAGCAAAGTGTCGGGGATGAGTTCCGTTAGCACGATGGCGTGGTGACGACGATGATGTTCTACCGGCGCAGGGCTTCGCCTAAACTCCGCGACGATATGACCGAGGTGGAATATGGTGGAGGGGGGCACCGCATACGGCTAAGGAACGATCTTGAAGATCAACTTGTGTATCCTAGGGTGCCCCCTGCCCCCGTATATAAAGGAGCAAGGGGGGAGGCCGGCCGGCCCTAGGGGGTGCGCCAAGGAGGAGGAGTCCTCCTCCTAGTAGGAGTAGGACTCCCTCTTTCCTACTCCTACTAGGAGGGGGAAAGGAAGGGGGAGGGGGAGAGGGAAAGAGGGGGGCGCCGCCCCCCCTTCTCCTAGTCCAATTCGGACCAGAGGGGGAGGGGGTGCGCGGCCCATCCTGGCTGCCCCTCTCTCTCTCCACTAAAGCCCATAAGGTCCATTACTTCTCCCGGGGGGGTTCCGGTAACCCTCTAGCACTCTGGTTTTCTCCGAAAACCCCCGGAACACTTCCGGTGTCCGAATATAGTCGTCCAATATATCAATCTTTATGTCTCGACCATTTCGAGACTCCTCGTCATGTCCGTGATCACATCCGGAACTCCGAACAAACTTCGGTACATCAAAACTTATAAACTCATAAAACTGTCATCATAACGTTAAGCGTGCGGACCCTACGGGTTCGAGAACTATGTAGACATGACCTAGAACAATTCTCGGTCAATAACCAATAGCGGAACCTGGATGCCCATATTGGCTCCTACATATTCTACGAAGATCTTTATCGGTCAAACCGCATAACAACATATGTTGTTCCCTTTGTCATCGGTATGTTACTTGCCTGAGATTCGATCGTCGGTATCCAATACCTAGTTCAATCTCGTTACCGGCAAGTCTCTTTACTCGTTACGTAATGCATCATTCCGTAACTAACTCATTAGCTACATTTCTTGCAAGGCTTATAGTGATGTGCATTACCGAGAGGGCCCAGAGATACCTCTCCGACAATCGGAGTGACAAAACCTAATCTCGAAATACGCCAACCCAACATGTACCCTTGGAGACACCTGTAGTACTCCTTTATAATCACCCAGTTACGTTGTGACGTTTGGTAGCACCCAAAGTGTTCCTCCGATAAACGGGAGTTGCATAATCTCATAGTTACAGGAATATGTATAAGTCATGAAGAAAGCAATAGCAACATACTAAACGATCAAGTGCTAGGCTAACGGAATGGGTCATGTCAATCACATCATTCTCCTAATGATGTGATCCCATTAATCAAATGACAACACATGTCTATGGTTAGGAAACATAACCATCTTTGATTAATGAGCTAGTCAAGTAGAGGCATACTAGTGACTATATGTTTGTCTATGTATTCACACATGTATCATGTTTCCGGTTAATACAATTCTAGCTTGAATAATAAACATTTATCATGATATGAGGAAATAAATAATAACTTTATTATTGCCTCTAGGGCATATTTCCTTCAGTCTCCCACTTGCACTAGAGTCAATAATCTAGTTCACATCGCC
The DNA here is from genome assembly GCF_018294505.1 of Triticum aestivum. Classification (NCBI taxonomy): domain Eukaryota; kingdom Viridiplantae; phylum Streptophyta; class Magnoliopsida; order Poales; family Poaceae; genus Triticum; species Triticum aestivum. The sequence goes on from NC_057798.1 coordinate 174,737,533, forward strand.
ATATGATTTAACACCAATATTCACATCTGTATGTGATTAATATCCATAGTTCACATTGTCATGTGATCAACACCCAAAGGGTTTGCTAGAGTCAATAATCTAGTTCACATCACTATGTGATTAACACCCAAAGAGTACTAAGGTATGATCATGTTTTGCTTGTGTGAGAAGTTTAGTCAACGGGTCTGTCATAATCAGAGCGATATGTATTTTGCAAATATTCTATGTCCAAAATGCTCTGCACGGAGCTACTCTAGCTAATTGCTCCCACTTTCAATATGCGTCCCGATTGAGACTTAGAGTCATCTGGATTGGTGTAAAAGCTTGCATCGTTGTAACCTTTTATGACGGGCTCTTTTATCACCTCCATAATCGAGAAACATCTCCTTAGTCCTCACTAAGTGTTGGGGAACGTAGTAATTTCAAAAAATTTCCTACGCACACGCAAGATCATGGTGATGGCATAGCAACGAGAGGGGAGAGTGTTGTCTACGTACCCTTGTAGACCGTTAAGCGGAAGCGTTATGACAACGCGGTTGATGTAGTCGTACGTCTTCGCGAATCGACCGATCCAAGCACCGAACGTACGGCACCTCCGTGTTCAGCACACGTCTAGCTCGATGACGTCCCCCGGGCTCCAATCCAGCGAAGCGTCGGGGATGAGTTCCGTCAGCACGATGGTGTGGTGACGATGATGATGTTCTACCAGCGCAGGGCTTCGCCTAAACTCCGCGACGATATGACCGAGGTGGAATATGGTGGAGGGGGGCACCGCACACGGCTAAGGAACGATCCGTAGATCAACTTGTGTGTCTATGGGGTGCCCCCCTCCCCCGTATATAAAGGGGGAGAGGAGGAGGGGGCCGGCCAAGGGGGAGGCGCGCCCTAGGAGGGGGAAACCTACTCCAAGTAGGTTTGCCCCCTCCCTTTCCTATTAGGAGTAGGAGAGGGAAGGAAGAGAGGGGAGGGAAGAAGGAAAGGGGGGCCGGCCCCCCTCCCAATTCGGATTGGGCTTGGGGGGGTGCGCCCCCTCCTTTGCTCCTTCTCCCTCCTTTCCACTAAGGCCCAATAAGGCCCATATACTTACCGGGGGGTTCCGGTAACCTCCCGGAACTCCGGTATAATCCCAATCTCATCCGGAACCTTTCCGGTGTCCAAATATATTCGTCCAATATATCAATCTTTATGTCTCGACCATTTCGAGACTCCTCGTCATGTCCGTGATCACATCCGGGACTCCGAACAACCTTCGATACATCAAAACTTATAAACTCATAATAAAACTGTCATCGTAATGTTAAGCGAGCGGACCCTACGGGTTCGAGAACTATGTAGACATGACCTAGAACTATTCTCGGTCAATAACCAATAGCGGAACATGGATGTTCATATTGGTTCCTACATATTCTACGAAGATCTTTATCGGTCAAACAGCATAACAACATACGTTGTTCCCTTTGTAATCGGTATGTTACTTGCCCGAGATTCGATCGTCGGTATCCAATACCTAGTTCAATCTCGTTACCGGCAAGTCTCTTTACTCGTTTTGTAATACATCATTTCATAACTGACTCATTAGTTACAATGCTTGCAAGGCTTACTGATGAGTATTACCGAGAGGGCCCACAGATACCTCTCCGACAATCGGAGTGACAAAACCTAATCTCGAATTATGACAACTCAACATGTACCTTTGGAGACACCTGTAGAGCACCTTTATAATCACCCAGTTACGTTGTGACGTTTGGTAGCACATAAAGTGTTCCTCCGGTAAACGGGAGTTGCACAATCTCATAGTTGCAGGAACTTTGTATAAGTCATGAAGAAAGCAATAGCAACATACTAAACGATCAAGTGCTAAGCTAACAGAATGGGTCAAGTCAATCACATCATTCTCCTAATGATGTGATCCCATTAATCAAATGACAACACATGCCTGTGGTTAGGAAACACAACCATCTTTGATCAATGAGCTAGTCAAGTAGAGGCATACTAGTGACACTATGTTTGTCTATGTATTCACACATGTATCATGTTTCCGGTTAATACAATTATAGCATGAATAATAAACATTTATCATGATATGAGGAAATAAATAATAAATTTATTATTGCCTCTAGGGCATATTTCCTTCAGTCTCCCACTTGCACTAGAGTCAATAATCTAGATTACATAGTAATGATTCTAACACCCATGGAGTCTTGGTGCTGATCATGTTTTGCTCGTGAGAGAGGCTTAGTCAACGGGTCTGCAACATTCAGATCTGTATGTATCTTGCAAATCTCTATGTCTCCCACTTGGACCTGGTCCCGAACGGAATTGAAGCGTCTCTTGATGTGCTTGGTCCTCTTGTGAAATCTAGATTCCTTTGCCAAGGCAATTGCACCACTTTTGTCACAGAAGATCTTCATTGGTTCCGATGCACTAGGTATAACACCTAGATCGGAAATGAACTCCTTCATCCAGACTCCTTCATTTGCTGCTTCCGAAGCAGCTATGTACTCCGCTTCACATGTAGATCCCGCCACGACGCTTTGTTTAGAACTGCACCAACTTACAGCTCCACCGTTTAATAAAAATACGTATCCGGGTTGCGATTTAGAATCATCCGGATCAGTGTCAAAGCTTGCATCGACGTAACCATTTACGACTAGCTCTTTGTCACCTCCATATACGAGAAACATATCCTTAGTCCTTTTCAGGTATTTCAGGATGTTCTTGACCGCTGTCCAGTGACCCACTCCTGGATTACTTTGGTACCTCCCTGCCAAACTAATAGCAAGGCACACATCAGGTCTGGTACACAGCACTGCATACATGATAGAGCCTATGGCTGAAGCATAGGGAACTCATTTCATTTTCTCTCTATCTTCTGCAGTGGTCGGGCATTGAGTCTGACTCAACTTTATACCTTGTAATACAGGCAAGAACCCTTTCTTCGCCTGATCCATATTGAACCTTTTCAACACTTTATCAAGGCACGTGCTTTGTGAAAGTCCAATCAAGCGTCTTGATCTATATCTATAGATCTTAATGCCCAATATGTAAGCAGCTTCACCGAGGTCTTTCATTGAAAAACTTTTATTCAAGTATCCTTTTATGCTATCCATAAATTCTATATCATTTCCAATCAACAATATGTCATCCACATATAATATTAGAAATGCTACAGAGCTCCTACTCACTTTCTTGTAAATACAGGCTTCTACAAAAGTCTGTATAAACCCATATGCTTTGATCACACTGTCAAAGCGTTTATTCCAACTCCGAGAGGCTTGCACCAGACCATAGATTGATCGCTGGAGCTTGCACACTTTGTTAGCTCCTTTAAGATCAAAAAACCTTTTGGTTGCATCATATACAACTCTTCTTCCAGAAATCCATTCAGGAATGCAGTTTTGACATCCATCTGCCAAATTTCATAATCATAAAATGCGGCAATCGCTAACATGATTTGGACAGACTTAAGCATCGCTACGGGTGAGAAAGTCTCATCGTAGTCAACCCCTTGAACTTGTCGAAAACCTTTCGCAACAAGTCAAGCTTTATAGACAGTTACATTACCGTCAGCGTCAGTCTTCTTCTTAAAGATCCATTTATTCTCAATGGCTTGCCGATCATCGGGCAAGTCAACCAAAGTCCATACTTTGTTCTCATACATGGATCCCATCTCAGATTTCATGGCTTCTAGCCATTTTGCGGAATCTGGGCTCATCATCGCTTCCTTATAGTTCGTAGGTTCATCATGGTCAAGTAACATGACTTCCAGAACAGGATTACCGTACCACTCTGGTGCGGATCTTACTCTGGTAGACCTACGAGGTTCAGTAGACACTTGATCTGAAGTTTCATGATCAATATCATTAGCTTCCTCACTAATTGGTGTATTTGTCACAGGAACTGATTTCTGTGATGAACTACTTTCCAATAAGGGAGCATGTATAGTTACCTCATCAAGTTCTACTTTCCTCCCACTCACTTCTTTCGAGAGAAACTCCTTCTCTAGAAAGGATCCATTCTTAGCAACGAATGTCTTGCCTTCGGATCTGTGATAGAAGGTGTACCCAACAGTCTCTTTTGGGTATCCTATGAAGACACATTTCTCCGATTTGGGTTCGAGCTTATCTGGTTGAAGTTTCTTCACATAAGCATCGCAGCCCCAAACTTTAAGAAACGACAACTTTGGTTTCTTGCCAAACCACAGTTCATAAGGCGTTGTCTCAACGGATTTAGATGGTGCCCTATTTAATGTGAATGCAGCCATCTCTAAAGCATAACCCCAAAACAATAACGGTAAATCAGTAAGAGACATCATAGATTGCACCATATCTAGTAAAGTACGATTATGATGTTCGGACACACCATTTCTTTGTGGTGTTCGAGGTGGCGTGAGTTGCGAAACTATTCCGCATTGTTTCAAATGTAAACCAAACTCATAACTCAAATATTCTCCTCCACGATCAGATTGTAGAAACTTTATTTTCTTGTTATGATGATTTTCCACTTCACTCTGAAATTCTTTGAACTTTTCAAATGTTTCAGACTTGTGCTTCATCAAGTAGATATACCCATATCTGCTCAAATCATCTGTGAAGGTGAGAAAATAATGATATCCGACATGAGCTTCAACATTCATCGGACCACATACATCTGTATGTATGATTTCCAACAAATCTGTTGCTCTCTCCATAGTACCGGAGAACGGTGTTTTAGTCATCTTGCCCATGAGGCACGGTTCGCAAGTACCAAGTGATTCATAATCAAGTGATTCCAAAAGTCCATCGGTATGGAGTTTCTTCATGCGCTTTACACCGATATGACCTAAACGGCAGTGCCACAAATAAGTTGCACTATCATTATCAACTCTGCATCTTTTGGCTTCAACATTATGAATATGTGTATCACTACTATCGAGATTCAGTAAAAATAGACCACTCTTCAAGGGTGCATGACCATAAAAGATATTACTCATATAAATAGAACAACCATTATTCTCTGATTTAAATGAATAACCGTCTCGCATCAAACAAGATCTAGATATAATGTTCATGCTCAACGCTGGCACCAAATAACAATTATTCAGGTCTAAAACTAATCCCGAAGGTAGATGTAGAGGTAGCGTGCCGACCGCGATCACATCGACTTTGGAACCGTTTCCCACGCGCATCGTCACCTCGTCCTTGGCCGCTTATTCCGTAGTCCCTGTTTCGAGTTGCAAATATTAGCAACAGAACCAGTATCAGATACCCAGGTGCTACTACGAGCTCTAGTTAGGTACACATCAATAACATGTATATCACATATACCTTTGTTCACTTTGCCATCCTTCTTATCCGCCAAATACTTGGGGCAGTTCCGCTTCCAGTGACCAGTCTGCTTGCAGTAGAAGCACTCAGTTTCAGGCTCAGGTCCAGACTTGGGTTTCTTCTCTTGAGCAGCAACTTGCTTGTTGTTCTTCTTGAAGTTCCCCTTCTTCTTCCCTTTGCCCTTTTTCTTGAAACTAGTGGTCTTGTTGACCATCAACACTTGATGCTCCTTCTTGATTTCTACCTCCGCAGCCTTTAGCATTGCGAAGAGCTCGGGAATAGTCTTGTTCATCCCTTGCATATTATAGTTCATCACAAAGCTCTTGTAGCTTGGTGGCAGTGATTGGAGAATTCTGTCAATGACGCTATCATCCGGAAGATTAACTCCCAGTTGAATCAAGTGATTATTATACCCAGACATTTTGAGTATATGCTCACTGACAGAACTATTATCCTCCATCTTGCAGCTGTAGAACTTATTGGAGACTTCATATCTCTCAATCCGGGCATTTGCTTGAAATATTAACTTCAACTCCTGGAACATCTCATATGCTCCATGACGTTCAAAATGTCGTTGAAGACCCGGTTCTAAGCCGTAAAGCATGGCACATTGAACTATAGAGTAGTCATCAGCTTTGCTCTGCCAGACGTTCACAACATCTGGTGTTGCTCCTGCAGCAGGCCTGGCACCCAGCGGTGCTTCCAGGACGTAATTCTTCTGTGCAGCAATGAGGATAATCCTCAAGTTACGGACCCAGTCCGTGTAATTGCTACCATCATCTTTCAACTTTGCTTTCTCAAGGAACGCATTAAAATTCAACGGAACAACAACACGAGCCATCTATCTACAACAAACATAGACAAGCAAAATACTATCAGGTACTAAGTTCATGATAAATTTAAGTTCAATTAATCATATTACTTAAGAACTCCCACTTAGACAGACATCTCTCTAGTCATCTAAGTGATCACATGATCCAAATCAACTAAACCATAACCGATCATCACGTGAGATGGAGTAGTTTTTAATGGTGAACATCTCTATGTTGATCATATCTACTATATAATTCACGCTCGACCTTTCGGTCTCCGTGTTCCGAGGCCATATCTGCATATGCTAGGCTCCTCAAGTTTAACCCGAGTATTCTGCGTGTGCAAAACTGGCTTGCACCCGTTGTAGATGGACGTAGAGCTTATCACACCCGATCATCACGTGGTGTCTGGGCACGACGAACTTTGGCAACGGTGCATACTCAGGGAGAACACTTCTTGATAATTTTAGTGAGAGATCATCTTAAAATGCTACCGTCAATCAAAGCAAGATAAGATGCATAAAGGATAAACATCACATGCAATCAATATAAGTGATATGATATGGCCATCATCATCTTGTGCTTGTGATCTCCATCTCCAAAGCACCGTCGTGATCACCATCGTCACCGGCGCGACACCTTGATCTCCATCGTAGAATCGTTGTCGTTTACGCCATCTATTGCTTCTACGACTATCGCTACCGCTTAGTGATAAAGTAAAGCAATTATAGGGCGTTTGCATTTCATACAATAAAGCGACAACCATATGGCTCCTGCCAGTTGCCGATAACTTCGGTTACAAAACATGATCATCTCATACAATAAAATATAGCATCACATCTTGGCCATATCACATCACAACATGCCCTGCAAAAACAAGTTAGACGTCCTCTACTTTGTTGTTGCAAGTTTTACGTGGCTGCTACGGGCTGAGCAAGAACCGTTCTTACCTACGCATCAAAACCACAACGATAGTTTGTCAAGTTGGTGCTGTTTTAACCTTCGCAAGGACCCGGCGTAGCCATACTCGGTTCAACTAAAGTTGGAGAAACTGACACCCGCTAGTCACCTGTGTGCAAAGCACGGCGGTAAAACCAGTCTCGCGTAAGCGTACGCGTAATGTCGGTCCGGGCCGCTTCATCCAACAATACCGCCGAACCAAAGTATGAAATGCTGGTAAGCAGTATGACTTGTATCGCCCACAACTCACTTGTGTTCTACTCGTGCATATAACATCAACGCATAAAACCTAGGCTCTGATACCACTATTGGGGAACGTAGTAATTTCAAAAAATTTCCTACGCACACGCAAGATCATGGTGATGGCATAGCAACGAGAGGGGAGAGTATTGTCTACGTACCCTCGTAGACCGTTAAGCGGAAGCGTTATGACAACGCGGTTGATGTAGTCGTACGTCTTCATGAATCGACCGATCCAAGCACCGAACGTACGGCACCTCCGTGTTCAGCACACGTCCAGCTCGATGACGTCCCCCGGGCTCCAATCCAGCGAAGCATCGGGAATGAGTTCCGTCAGCGCGACGGTGTGGTGACGATGATGATGTTCTACCGGCGCAGGGCTTCGCCTAAACTCCACGACGATATGACCGAGGTGGAATATGGTGGAGGGGGGCACCGCACACGGCTAAGGAACGATCCGTAGATCAACTTGTGTGTCTATGGGGTGCCCCCCTCCCCCTTATATAAAGGGGGAGAGGAGGAGGGGGCCGGCCAAGGGGGAGGCGCGCCCTAGGAGGGGGAAACCTACTCCAAGTAGGTTTGCCCCCTCGCTTTCCTATTAGGAGTAGGAGAGGGAAGGAAGAGAGGGGAGGGAAGAAGGAAAGGGGGGGCGGCCCCCCTCCCAATTCGGATTGGGCTTGGGGGGCGTGCCTCCTCCTTTCCTCCTTCTCCCTCCTTTCCACTAAGGCCCAATAAGGCCCATATACTTACCGGGGGGTTCCGGTAACCTCCCGGAACTCCGGTATAATCCCAATCTCATCCGGAACCTTTCCGGTGTCCAAATATATCCGTCCAATATATCAATCTTTATGTCTCGACCATTTCGAGACTCCTCGTCATGTCCGTGATCACATCCGGGACTCCGAACAACCTTCGGTACATCAAAACTTATAAACTCATAATAAAACTATCACCGTAACGTTAAGCGTGCGGACCCTACGGGTTCGAGAACTATGTAGACATGACCTAGAACTATTCTCGGTCAATAACCAATAGCGGAACATGGATGTTCATATTGGTTCCTACATATTCTACGAAGATCTTTATCGGTCAAACCGCATAACAACATACGTTGTTCCCTTTGTCATCGGTATGTTACTTGCCCGAGATTCGATCGTCCGTATCCAATACCTAGTTCAATCTCGTTACTGGCAAGTCTCTTTACTCGTTCTGTAATACATCATTTCATAACTAACTCATTAGTTACAATGCTTGCAAGGCTTAGTGATGAGTATTACCGAGAGGGCCCAGAGATACCTCTCCGATAATCGGAGTGACAAAACCTAATCTCGAATTATGCCAACTCAACATGTACCTTTGGAGACACCTGTAGAGCACCTTTATAATCACCCAGTTATGTTGTGATGTTTGGTAGCACACAAAGTGTTCCTCCGGTAAACGGGAGTTGCACAATCTCATAGTTGCAGGAACTTTGTATAAGTCATGAAGAAAGCAATAGCAACATACTAAACGATCAAGTGCTAAGCTAACGGAATGGGTCAAGTCAATCACATCATTCTCCTAATGATGTGATCCCATTAATCAAATGACAACACATGCCTGTGGTTAGGAAACACAACCATCTTTGATCAATGAGCTAGTCAAGTAGAGGCATACTAGTGACACCATGTTTGTCTATGTATTCACACATTATCATGTTTTCAGTTAATACAATTCTAGCATGAATAATAAACATTTATCATGATATCAGGAAATAAATAATAACTTTATTATTGCCTCTAGGGCATATTTCCTTCACTAAGGATATTCTTGACCGCTGTCCAGTGATCTACTCTTAGATTAAAATTGTATTCCTTTGTCAAACTCAGAGCAAGGTATACAATAGGTCTGGTTCACAGCATAACATACTTTATAGAACCTGTGACTGAGGCATAGGGAATGACTTTTCATTCTCTTTCTATTTTCTGCTATGGTCGGGTCTTGAGTCTTACTCAACTTCACACCTTGCAACATAGGCAAGAACTCTTTCTTTGACTGTTGCATTGTGAACTACTTCAAAAAAATTATCAAGGTATGTACTCATTGAAAAACTTATCAAGCGTCTTGATCTATCTACATAGATCTTGATGCTCAATGTGTAAGCAGCTTCACCGAGGTCTTTCTTTGAAAAACTCCTTTCAAACACTCCTTTATGCTTTCCAGAAAATTCTACATCATTTCCAATTAATAATATGTCATTCACATATACTTATCAGAAAGGTTGTAGTGCTCCCACTCACTTTCTTGTAAATACAGGCCTTTCCAAAAGTCTGTATAAAACCATATGCTTTGATCAACTCATCAAAGCGTATATTCCAACTCCGAGATGCTTGCACCAGTCCATTGATGGATTGCTGGAGCTTGCACACTTTGTTAGCATCTTTAGGATTGACAAAAACTTTCTGGTTGCATCATATACAACTCTTCTTTAATAAATCCATTAAGGAATGCAGTTTTGACATCCATTTGCCAGGTTTCATAAAATGTGGCAATTGCTAACATGATTCAGACAGACTTAAGCTTCGATACGAGTGAGAAAATCTCATCGTATTCAACACCTTAAACTTGTTGAAAACCTTTCGCAACAAGTCGAGCTTAGTAGATAGTAACACTACTATCAGTGTCCGTCTTCTTCTTGAAGATCCATTTATTTAACATGGCTTGCTGATCATCGAGCAAGTCAATCAAAGTCCATACTTTATTCTCTCATATCTCAGATTTTATGGCCTCAAGCCATTTCGTGGAATCTGGGCTCATCATTGCTTCCTCATAGTTCGTAGGTTCATCATGTTCTAGTAACATGACTTCTAGAACATAATTACCGTACCACTCTGGTGCGGATCTTACTCTGGAAGACCTACGAGGTTTGGTAGCAACTTGATCTGAAGTTTCATGATCATCATCATTAACTTCCTCACTAATTGGTGTAGGAATCACTGGAACTGATTTCTGTGATGAACTACTTTCCAATAAGGGAGAAGGTACAATTACCTCATCAAGTTCTACTTTCCTCCCACTCACTTCTTTCGAGAGAAACTTCTTCTCTAGAAAAGATCCATCTTAGCAATGAATAACTTGCCTTCGGATCTGTGATAGAAGGTGTACCCAATAGTTACCTTTGGGTATTCTATGAAGACGCACTTCTCCGATTTGGGTTCGAGCTTATCAGGTTGAAACTTTTTCACATAAGCATCGCAGCCCCAAAATTTCAGAAACGACAGCTTAGGTTTACTGCTAAACCATAGTTCATACGGTGTCGTCTCAACGGATTTAGATGGTGCCCTATTAAACGTGAATGCAGGTGTCTCTAATGCATAACCCCAAAACGATAGTGGTAAACCGATAAGAGACATCATAGATCGCACCATATCTAGTAAAGTACGATCATGACGTTCGGACACACCATTACGTTGTGGTGTTCCATATGGCATGAGCTGTGAAACTATTCCACATTGTTTAAAATGAAGGCCAAACTCGTAGCTCAAATATTCATCTCTACAATCAGATCATAGAAACTTTATTTTCTTGTTACGATGATTTTTCCACTTCACTCTGAAATTCTTTGAACCTTTCAACTATTTCAGACTTATGTTTCATCAAGTAGATATACCCATATCTGCTCAAATCATCTTGTGAAAGTCAGAAAATAACGATACTTGCCACGAGCATCAATACTCATTGGATCGCATACATCGGTATGTATTAGTTCCAATAAGTCAGTAGCTTGTTCCATTGTTCCGGAGAACAGAATTTTAGTCATCTTGCCCAAAAGGCACGGTTTGCAAGCATCAAAATGATTCATAACCAAGTGATTCCGAAAATCCATCTTTATGGAGTTTCTTCATGCGCTTTACACCGATATGACCCAAACGGCAGTGCCACAAATAAGTTGCACTATCATTATCAACTTTGCATCTTTTGGCATCAATATTATGTATATGTGTATCACTATGATCGTGATCCAACAAACTATTTTCATTGGGTGTATGACCATCAAAGGTTTTATTCATTTAAACAGAACAACAATTATTCTCTGATTTTAAATGAATAACCGTATTGCAATAAACATGATCAAATCATATTCATGCTCAACGCAAACACCAAATAACATTTATTTAGGTTCAACACTAATCCCGAAAGTATAGGGAGTGTGCGATGATGATCATATCAATCTTGGAACCACTTCCAACACACATCGTCACTTCACCCTCAACTAGTTTCTGTTTATTCTGTAACTCCTGTTTCGAGTTACTAATCTTAGCAACCGAACAAGTATCAAATACTCAGGGGTTACTATAAACACTAGTAAGGTACACATCAATAACCTGTATATCAAATATACCCTTGTTCAGTTTGCCATCCTTCTTATCCACCAAATATTCAGGGTATTTCCGTTTCCAGTGACCATTTCCTTTGCAGTGTAAGCACTCAGTTTCAGGCTTTGGTTCAGCTTTGGGCTTCTTCGTGGGAGTGACAACTTGCTTGTCATTCTACTTGAAGTTCCCTTTCTTTCCCTTTGCCCTTTTCATGAAACTGGTGGTCTTGTCAATCATCAACACTTGATGCTCTTTCTTGATTTCTACCTTCGTCGATTTCAACATCACGAAGAGCTCGAGAAACTTTTACGTCATCCCTTGCATACTATAGTTCATCACAAAGTTCTAGTAACTTGGTGATGGTGACTAGAGAATTCTGTCAATCACTATCTTATCTGGAAGATTAACTCCCACTTGATTCAAGCGATTGTAGTACCCAGACAATCTGAGCACATGCTCATTAGTTGAGCGATTCTCCTCCACCTTTTAGCTATAGAACTTGTTGGAGACTTCATATCTCTCAACTCAGGTATTTGCTTGAAATATTAACTTCAATTCCTGGAACATCTCATATGGTCCATGACGTTCAAAATGTCTTTGAAGTCCCGATTCTAAGCCGTTAAGCATGGTGCACTAAACTATCAAGTAGTCATTATATTGAGCTAGCCAAATGTTCATAACGTTTGCATCTGCTCCTGCAATAGGTGTGTCACCTAGCGGTGCATTAAGGACATAATTCTTCTGTGCAGCAATGAGGATAAACCTCAGATCACGGATCCAATCCGCATCATTGCTACTAACATCTTTCAACACAATTTTCTCTAGGAACATATCAAAATAAACATACGAAAGCAACAATGCAAGCTATTGATCTACAACATAATTTGCAAAATACTACCTGGACTAAGTTCATGATAAATTTAAGTTCAATTAATCATAGTACTAAAGAACTCCCACTTAGATAGACATCCCTCTAATACTCTAAGTGATTACGTGACCCATATCAACTACACCATGTCCGATCATCACGTGAGATGGAGTAGTTTCAACGGTGAACATCAATATGTTGATCATATCTACTATATGATTCACGCTCGACCTTTCGGTCTCCGTGTTTCGAGGCCATATCTGTTATATGCTAGGCTCGTCAAGTTTAACCTGAGTATTCCGCGTGTGCAACTGTTTTGCACCCGTTGTATTTGAACGTAGAGCCTATCACACCCGATCATCACGTGGTGTCTCAGCACGAAGAACTTTCGCAACGATGCATACTCAGGGAGAACACTTCTTGATAATTAGTGAGAGATCATCTTAAAATGCTACCGTCAAACTAAGCAAAATAAGATGTATAAAAGATAAACATCATATGCAATCAAAATATGTGACATGATATGGCCATGATCATCTTCGCCTTTGATCTCCATCTCCAAAGTACTATCATGATCTCTATCGTCACCGGCACGACACCATGATATTCATCATCTTGATCTATATCAATGTGTCGTCACATGGTCGTCTCGCCAACTATTGCTCTTGAAACTATTGCTACCGCATAGCGATAAAGTAAAGCAATTATTTGGCACTTGCATCTTATGCAACAAAGAGACAACCATAGGGCTTCTGCCAGTTGCCGATAACTTCAACAAAGCATGATCATCTCATACAAGAAATTATATCTCATCACGTCTTGACCATATCACATCACAACATGTCTTGCAAAAACAAGTTAGACGTCCTCTACTTTGTTGTTGCAAGTTTTACGTGGCTGCTACGGGCTGAGCAAGAACCATTCTTACCTACGCATCAAAAAACACAATGATAGTTCGTCAAGTTGGTGTTGTTTTAACCTTCGCAAGGACCGGGCGTAGCCACACTCGGTTCAACTAAAGTTGGAGAAACTGACACCCGCTAGTCACCTGTGTGCAAAGCACGACGGTAAAACCAGTCTCGCGTAAGCGTACGCGTAATGTCGGTTCGGGCCGCTTTATCCAACAATACCGCTGAACCAAAGTATGACATGCTGGTAAGCAGTATGACTTGTATCGCCCACAACTCACTTGTGTTCTACTCGTGCATATGACATCTACGCATAAAACCTAGGCTCGGATGCCACTGTTGGGGAACGTAGTAATTTCAAAAATTTCCTACGCACACACAAGATCATGGTGATGCATAGCAACGAGAGGGGAGAGTATTGTCCACGTACCCTCGTAGACCACAAGAGGAAGCGTTATGACAACGCGGTTGTGTAGTCGTACGTCTTCACGATCCGACCGATCCAAGTACCGAACGTACGGCACCTCCGAGTTCAGCACACGTTCAGTTCGGTGACGATCCCCGGACTCCGATCCAGCAAAGTGTCGGGGATGAGTTCTGTCAACCCAAGTGGCTTCAAGAGGTGGCCAACTCCTATGAGACGGATGCCACCACTCAAGATCTCCTGCAACAATTGGCGGTCCACAGCCCGGACGATCAAGTTCGCACGCTTCAGTAGGGCATCATTCGGCAAGGTGATCGGCTTTGGATTGGCGCCAATACTGCCCTCCAAACCAAGCACATCGCTACCCTCCATGATAGTGCTCTGGGAGGGCACTCCGGCATCACCGCGACCTACCAGCGAGTGCGGAAGCTGTTCGCATGGCCCGGGCTCAAGAGCGCCGTCGAGGACTTCGTGCATCAGTGCCTCGCCTGCCAGCAAGCCAAGCATGAACACCGCCACCCCGCCGGCAAGCTGCAGCCTCTCCCCGTTCCATCGGAACCGTGGCACGACCTGACGATGGATTTCGTCGAGGGGCTCCCCAACTCCGAGGGCCAAGACTCGATCATGGTGGTGGTGGATCGCCTCACCAAATTTGCACATTTTGTGCCACTCCGGCATCCCTTCACCGCAGCACAGGTAGCTCGCGCATTCTGGGATTCCATCATCAAGCTTCATGGGGTGCCACACTCCATCGTCTCCGACCGCGACAAGATCTTCACAAGTGTGATGTGGCGGGAACTCCTTGCCGCAGCTGGCACCAAGCTCCTCTACTCCACCGCCTACCACCCACAAACGTACGGACAAAGCAAGCGCGTCAATCAATGCCTCGAGATGTATCTACGATGTGCTGTCCAAGATCGTCGAAAGCAATGGCGGAAGTGGCTACCCGCTGCAGAATTTTGGTACAACTCCACTCATCACAGTGCTCTCCGGTGTTCTCCATTCAAGGCACTCTACGACCACGAGCCAAATCTGGGAGGATTGCTAGTTTTCCTTGACAAGATCTCATCAGACACAGCCACCAGCGACTTCGACTGGGCAGCACATACAGAGATGCTGTGGGGCCACCTCACCCGAGCTCAAGACCGCTTCAAGAAACAAGCAGACAAGTAGCGCATGGAGCGCGTCTTCACCGTCGGCGACCAAGTCCTCCTCAAGCTCCAACCTTATGTGCAGGCATCCATCGCCAGCCGCCCCTGCCGGAAGCTTGCTTACAAGCATTTCGGCCCGTTCACCATCCTAGAGCGTTTCTGTGCCGTGGCGTACCGCTTGGAGCTGCCGCTGGATAGCCGCATCCATCCGGTCTTCCATGTCTCCCAGTTGAAGCCCTTCATCCCAACTACTCGCCTGTCTACTCCGAGCTGCCCAAGATCCCGGACTTGACAATAACACCTCTGGTCCCGGTGGCCATCCAAGAAAGTGTTGGGGAACGTAGTAATTTCAAAAATTTCCTACGCACACACAAGATCATGGTGATGCATAGCAACGAGAGGGGAGAGTATTGTCCACGTACCCTCGTAGACCGTAAGCGGAACCGTTATGACAATGCGGTTGATGTAGTCGTACATCTTCACGATCCGACCGATCCAAGTACCGAACATACGACACCTCCGAGTTCAGCACACGTTCAGCTCGATGACGATCCCCGGACTCCGATCCAGCAAAGTGTCAGGGATGAGTTCTGTCAGCACGACGGCGTGGTGATGATGATGATGTTCTACCGGCGCAGGGCTTCGCCTAAACTCCGCGACGATATGACCGAGGTGGAATATGGTGGAGGGGGGCACCGCACACGGCTAAGGAACGATCTTGAAGATCAACTTGTGTATCCTAGGTTGCCCCCCTGCCCCCGTATATAAAGGAGCAAGGGGGGGAGGTCGGCCGGCCCTAGGGGGCGCGCCAAGGAGGAGGAGTCCTCCTCCTACTAGGAGTAGGACTCCCTCTTTCCTACTCCTACTAGGAGGGGGAAAGGAAGGGGGAGAGGGAGAAGGAAAGAGGGGGGCATCGCCCCCCTTCTCCTAGTCCAATTCGGACCAGAGGGGGAGGGGGCGCGCGGCCCATCCTGGCTGCCCCTCTCTCTCTCCACTAAAGCCCATAAGGCCCATTTTTTCTCCCGGGGGGGTTCCGGTAACCCTCCAGCACTCCGGTTTTCTCCGAAAACCCCCGGAACACTTCCGGTGTCCGAATATAGTCGTCCAATATATCAATCTTTATGTCTTGACCATTTCGAGACTCCTCGTCATGTCCGTGATCACATCCGAGACTCCGAACAAACTTCGGTACATCAAAACTTATAAACTCATAATAAAACTGTCATCGTAACGTTAAGCGTGCGGACCCTACGGGTTCGAGAACTATGTAGACATGACCTAGAACTATTCTCGGTCAATAACCAATAGCAGAACCTGGATGCCCATATTTGCTCCTACATATTCTACGAAGATCTTTATCGGTCAAACCGCATAACAACATACGTTGTTCCCTTTGTCATCGGTATGTTACTTGCCCGAGATTCGATCATCGGTATCCAATACCTAGTTCAATATCGTTACCGGCAAGTCTCTTTACTCGTTATGTAATGCATCATTCCTTAACTAACTCATTAGCTACATTGCTTGCAAGGCTTATAGTGATGTGCATTACCGAGAGGGCCCAGAGATACCTCTCTGACAATCGGAGTGACAAAATCTAATCTCGAAATACGCCAACCCAACATGTACCTTTGGAGACACCTGTAGTACTCCTTTATAATCACCCAGTTACGTTGTGACGTTTGGTAGCACCCAAAGTGTTCCTCCGATAAACGGGAGTTGCATAATCTCATACTTACAGGAATATGTATAAGTCATGAAGAAAGCAATAGCAACATACTAAACAATCAAGTGCTAGGCTAACGGAATGGGTCATGTCAATCACATCATTCTCCTAATGATGTGATCCCATTAATCAAATGACAACACATGTCTATGTTTAGGAAACATAACCATCTTTGATTAATGAGCTAGTCAAGTAGAGGCATACTAGTCACTATATGTTTGTCTATTTATTCACACATGTATCATGTTTCCGGTTAATACAATTCTAGCATGAATAATAAACATTTATCATGATAGGAGGAAATAAATAATAACTTTATTATTGCCTCTAGGGCATATTTCCTTCAGAAAGACGCATGGTCAAGAAAGGTTCGAGCACACTCACCCAAGTCTGAGTTCAGTGGTCTTCACTTCCTGCAGACGCCACAACCTGGGAAGACTACGACATCTTGCGCTCACGCTTTCCATCAGCCAGCATCTGGGAAGACGCTGCATCTCAAGGAGGGAGTTAATGCGCCTCCTCCGACCCAGCATCTCGAGCAGCTGTCTCTACTCCTGCTCGACTGCGACGAGCTCTCACACTGGGCACTCCTTTGGTGATTTCTGCAACCGAAGCTATATTTCTAAAACATGCGTCTTGTTGCAATGCTTGGTCTCCTATGCTCTAACGTCGGGCGCTCCTCCGATGTTTTCTGCAACCGGGGCTATGTTTCTGAAACAAGAGCCTTGTTGCAGAAGAAAAAATCTTCACCGTCGAACCATTTTTTTTCTTTTTGAAACAAGACCTCTCTTGCAGAAACCTTCTGAAAACTAGATCTTGTTGCTAAAAAACCCTCACCACCGAACTGTTTTTTGTTTTTGAAACAAGACCTCTCTTGCAGAAACTTTCTAAAACAATACCGTTGTTGGAAAAAAAGCTGCACAGGACTTGTGGCCAGCATGAGCGCTCGATCAAATCGATCTGACGGCAATGCAGGCGGCGGATGCTGCATGCGCATCAGCCGGCTAAAGGATAGCGTTCTTGTTTTTAAAAAGACAAGTTGTGTTATCTTTGACCAGGTTTAGATTCCTTTATCAATCGTTATTGGCTATAAACAAGCTTGGAAACTTTTGACAAACCCATCCTTCAATTGGTAGTCGTCTATTCACAACCCCCCCCCCTCTGGTCAACATTTCGGGCATCTTTGTTCTTTAAATTGGTATCAAAGCAAGATCTCTCTCGTTGTTTAGCTTCAGCGCTATAGAGAAACAAAGATGTCGGATGATGTGCCACAAGAGTGCTAGACTTGAAGAATTTGAGAAAAGGAATGCCGAGTCATTCGAGGCCACAAGCTCTTCTGGTAAAGCCGGAGAAAAGTGATTGCTTCATATGAGTGCTTTACACGAAAGGAGGAATGAAGCTTATGAGAATGCAAAAATGTTTAAAGAGAAATTGAAAGATAGCATGTCAAGATAATACAGAAATCTAAATTCGAAATAGATGATAAGGTTATCTTGTACATGTTCCATTTCCGATATTTTGCAGATAAACTTCACTCCGGGTGGGAAGGTCATCAAAGATGTCTACATGTTAGGAGCCATAAAGATCAACAGTGTCGAGGGCACCAAACAAAGGGTGGCGATGGACAAATACTTAGGCACAACATTACCGGTGCGCCATTGCATGGCGAGTTGCAACAGACGGGCTGCCTACTTGGAGAAACAAGCACAAAATTGGTCTTGAAGTAACAAGCAGATGTCCCATTTGTGGTGTGGAGGAGGAGGACAATTTCATCCCTTCATGCGTTATCAGTTTGGCCGGGACTTATATCTTGCTATGGCCAAATTTGGCGTATATCCAATGTTGATTCGGTGGTACATAATGGCAAAGAACGACTATTGCATGCCCTAGCACCTATGAATGAACTTGAACGCGACATGATGTTGATGACGTTCTGAAGAAGTTGGCATGTTTGGGATGAGATTATTCATTTGAAACCTGCTCCACCTATGGAAATTTCCATCAGATTTTTGCAGAGTTATTTGGAATCGATGATGACCATCAAATCGAACACACTCATGGACCCAGATAAAGGGAAGGTTGTTATTTCTTTTGAGCCTCCTACAATTCCTGATAGAGTGGAAGCCCCGCTGCTCAGGTGGTCAAAACCGAGGCAAGGATGGGTGAAACTTAACACAGACGGGTCCTTTACCTCATGTGGTATGGCGGGTGCTAGTATGATTTTGTGGAATTCAAATGAAGATATTTTTTCGGCGTGCAGAGCCTTGTATTCTTGCAGGGACGCTCTAGAAGCGGAACTATATGCATGTATGGAGGAGGACTGTCTTCGGCCATTCGGCGGACAGATCTTACAATTGCAATTGAGATGGATTCCCTCACGGCGGTGTCTATGATCACATGTGCGGGACCTCATCGCTCTATTTTTGTTTCTCTTGTTAGCGAGATTAGATATCTTTTAAGTCATTGACATACTTGTATTACTCATGTTTCGTGAGTGCGGAATAAGGCTAGTGATAGCTTGGCTACTTTTGGTAGAGTTGAGGGTAGAACCCTGACCTGGATTGGTTCTGGACTTCCACAGGTTTTTGAGATGGTTGAGAATGATTGTAAGGATTTGATAATTGCGTAATACAAGTATATCTCCCACCAAAAAACTACTTTGAAAGAATTCATCGAAATGAATTTTCAGAAAGCTCCGAAACCTGAAAAGGAATAGCCACGTGGAAAACGTATGGAAATCATCTTCAAAAAATTCCCCGAAAAATATTTCTGAATGTTTTTATGAAAATAAGGAACCTTGGCAAAAGAGGCAACCATGGCGGTGCATGTGGGAGTAGCGGTTAATCCCATCCAGGATCATCTTTTTCCCGGTGCGCCAAACGGGTCCAAGGTCTAGATTTACCGAGATCTGTGAGTATAGGGTATCAATTTCAGGGATTTGAATGTGGGGTTTGTCTGTGCCGCTCGCTACAACTTCAGTGTTCAAAACAGATCACTCCCTCTCATTTGTGCTGCCGCTACAACCCTATCCGTAGTGTCCCACACGCTGGTCTGGACCTCTCGCCTTGCACGTTGTTATGTATAGTCTAGGCATTGCGAGCGCTAATCTGGTTCAATCTGTTACCGCTACATGTTCCATGGCTCGCCGAGATCGGGCCTTTTTGTCCAAATAAACTCGCATTTCGTTCAGATTACTTTAACGAATACAGTTAGGCCGGTCCTTAGCGACACGTATAAAAATATTTCCCGACTACCATTGACAAGGTCAAGCCAGCTTCGGTAGGAGGAAGGTGACAAGGACGTGTCATTGGCTCGTTTCGGCTACGATAGTGGTCGTTAAGGGGAGATCTTTCCATCTTCCGAGATCCACCCTGCATTTTGACATCGCATAACTTCGGCAGATCGCTTCGATGGTCGAGGGACCTTATTGTATTGTTATTATATTTTGGATGTTTTATACTACTGATGAACCTTCAGAATAAATTTGTGTCCTTTTCAAAAAGAAAAACATGAGCAATAGACCACCAAACAAACGCAATTCATTTGTGAGAGGAGAGAGAAGCAATACACAAAGAGGGGGACGACGGGTGTGGATGAAGCACCTCTGTATTTATTTTACTTTGTTTCAAGCCTTCAAGAATTCTGCTCTTTATTATTTTTATTAATAAACAAGAAAAAGTTACTCCGTAGAACACATTGTGGACGGTGCGCGAGTGCACGCGACATGCGAACCTGCATCGTTGTAGTACCCGCCTGCAGATGTACGTCTCTGATGGCCGCTCGCCGCCGGCTGGCTGCTCAAGAACGACCGCGTGAAGCTTTGCGTTCCTTGCAGAAGAAGCCCCCCAGCTTCCTCTTGACCACCAGGCACGACCGCCAGCTCCTGCTCTTGACCGGCCCCTTCCCGGTCTCCATCTTGCCGCGCCGGTGATCCACGTCACGGCGGCGGCTCTCGGCAGCGTCACGCCTCCTGGCGCGCGCCGCCTCCAGCCTCCCCACCGCAGCGGCCCGCCGCGCCTTCGCCGCGCGGCGCAGCGCCTCGGCCTCCTCCACGCGCGCGTCCGCCTTCCGCTCCTCGTCCTCCACTCTATGCCGCAGCTCCTCGTAGCTCCGCGCGGGCACCGCCACGACATTGTGGTGAGCGTCATCGTCGTCGTCAGCGCCTACGCCGGAGCGCGCGTTCAGCTGCTCGGCCGCCGCGGCCGCGGACCACGCCAGCGCGTGGGTCTCCGCCGCCACGGCTCGCTCGGCCAGCTGCAGCGCGCGAGCCGCCTGGCGCCGGACGGACACCCGCCGCTCCAGGGCGTCCTTGGCGTCGCGCGCCGCGGCCACCTCCATCAGGAGCCGCCGGAGCTCGTCCCGGCCTTGGTCGGCGCGCAGCCGGAGCTCATCCACGGCCGCCTGCTTCTTCCCTTCCTTCTGCTGCCTCGAGGCGATGCTGCCGTTGGTGGACTCGATGAGCGACTTGAGGGGCGGTATCTCGGCGGCTGTCGCGGCGAGGCGGCTCTTGGCCGCGGCCAGCTCGGCCCGGAGCCCCTCGAGCTCGTCCCCGAGCGGCATGGGGGCGACAACCGCCACGTCGCGTGCGCGGTGCACCTCGTCCATCGTGCCTGACTGATCTGCCTCTGCGAAGAGAGTGGCCGGTGGCCTGAGAATGAGAGGGTCGTTCGCTTGGTCGGCCATTTGCCAATGACGAGTCGGTTGGATGATCCTTATTTTTGGCTTTGTTCTCATCGGTATATCCTTTGATTGGGGGCAATCGCTAAGTGGGGTTTTGTTTTCTTTTGCTGCATTGTTTACTTTGTTTCTTCGATTGGTTTGATGCACAAGGTCGTGCTCAGACTGCAGCAGAGCTACTTGCCTCATGGTCATGGAGATTTCAAGATAGGAACAGTGATTTCAGGCTCACTCATGAAAATTAGAGTATACAGAGTATAGTTTATTTTACAGGGTCTTATTTGTTGTACTTGGATCCTCCCACTAGTTTGGTACTTTGTGCTGTCGAAATAAATCTGAAGCCAATTTGTTTTGTAAATTGCTCTCAAGCCTATTTTCTAGGCCACCCTGCCCTCGCCGGTAGAAAAATTCGAGAAAGTGAACTCCTATAAACATGTTCCCAAAATCTAATTTCCAAAAATTCAATGTATTTGAAGCCTGGTTTCTAATCGAACCTGATAAGTACTACCTCCGTCCTAAAATATAAGAACGTTTTTAAACTACACTGGTGTCAAAAACATTCGGGACAGACTATAGATCAGTCAATTGAAACAAAATTTGTTTCAATCGACTGAGCACAAATTTTGTTTCAGTCGATCTGCTGCCAAGCTGGAATGGGGACACAACGCTGGACGGATCGATCCCCTGGGTGGGACACATGCATGCACAGTCAACCGCTAATCTTATTAAGCACCCGCCATTAGCATGTAAATTAATCACAAGCAAAACACCTGTCACTGCCATTATCCGAATGACAACACGATGTGTTATACGCAGTGCAATTGTACTGACTATATGTGCACTCCCACCTTTTTTACATAGTGCATACAGTACATATATGCACATATATCATTTTTTACAATGTGTTATACGCAACGCAATCGTTAGTGACTATATCATTTCGAAGGAAGAGAAGAGGCTATTTAAACCCACATTTCTAATATGTTTATGTCTAGTAATCATCACACAAGACAACTTATTATTATAATCATTCTGATAAATTGTAAAAATAATAGTGGAATGATATCGGTATTGCCTCTAAAGAAAGAAAATAAAAAAATTCAAAATCAAAATAATGAAATTTTCTATGAAAGAATGAAACCCTTTAAGAACAAAGAAAATAAAAAAACTAAAACATAATCAAATAATAAAAATTTCTAGGGAATAATGAACCCCTTTAAGAAAAAAAGAAAAAGAGAAAAAAAATTGCACACAAGTTTGCACTGAAATTGCACTTTAGTAATATGCGAGCAAGAAACATATAATATTGCAATTTGGCACTCTACTATAATTTACACACATGTTGTACAGTACTTGTGTGTATATTTATTTAAACACACAAAAATATAATATTTTCTAAAAAAGAATGAAGTAGTGGCATTGGTACCACCCTTTAAGAAGAAAGGAATGAAAAAATATGTCATGATAAAATTTGTACATAATTTACACATAAATTGCACTTTTTATAGCTATGCAAGAACTAACATATACTAGTAGAATTTACATAAAAAATAAGTTTCATAGAAGGAATGAATTAGTGTCATTGGTATTACCTTTAGATAAGAGAGAAAGGGAAATAAAAACTTAAAATAAAATTTCGTCAAGATTCATACAAAAATTCACTTTTTATAATATGTAAGAAGAAACATATAGCAGTGAAATTTCCATAGTATAACATATAGTATACATGTAGTACTTGGGTGCATATATTTACACACACTCAACATCCAAAAAAAGCATGAAAAAAGAAAAGTCAACAAAAAAGCTAAAACACACAAAAATAACCAATAAAAGGAAATAAAAAGAAAAAAATGCATAGAAACAGAAAACCAGAATAAAAAATAAAGAAAAAATACTCAAAAAAGAAAGAATGAATATGTGGCATTGTTATTACCATTTAAGAACAAAGAAAATGGGAAAACAGAATCAAACACAAACACTGACATAATTTGCACGAAATATACATAAAAATTGCGATTTTTAAAAATATGCAAGAATAAGCAAAGAAAAGTGAAGCTTTTGCAAAAACAAAATCTAAGAACAAATAAATAGTGGCATTTGTTATGAAAATGAAGTAAAGACAAACAATATCAAAATAATTTTTTTCTGAAAAGGAAAGAATTAGTAGCGTTGGTATTTCCTTTTAAGAATAGAGAAATAAAAAAAACTAGCGCACGACTTTGCCCCAAAATTGCACTTTATCGTGATACGTAAAAATAATCATAATCATAAATATTTGTCACATATTATATAGTATTTTTGTATGTATATAATTAAACTCAGCCAAAAACCCATAAAAACAGAAAATAACCGATAAAGAAAAAGGTAAAAGGAAAAAGAAAAACGTAACCCAGAAAAAGAAGAAAACAACCCAAGAAGCAATTTGACTGACCCAAAATAGGGGGCAATCGATTCCACACAGCCCAACCCAACAACAGAATTAAACAAAAAAAAAATGAAACAACACAGATCTCAAAGCGCATCCAACGAACGGAACATTGATTGACCACAAAATAAAAAATCAGCTGACTGAAATGTAGCAAAAGTGATTAGAACTAGCCACTGTATCTTATCTTACGTACTGCCATGCATGTATGATCCCCTGTCAAAATCTTTTCACGCGCCTTGGGTTTTGTTGCTAATGAATTCCCTGCCTTTGCTTCTTTTTCTTCACGAATGGAGAGTTCCTCTACCTGATAACCTCCGTCAGCGTCACCGTGTATAAGTACTCACCCACTTGCCAGTAGCCACTGGGCAACTCCTCTCTCTCACTCAACTGCTACTACCACCAGCTTGCCAGCAGCCACTCGGCAACTTCTCTCTTAGCTAGCTCGTGTCGCGCGCGATGGGCCCTCAGCTTCTGCTCGTCCTTCTGCTCGTCGTATCTGGAGGCGTTGCCGCTGCCGGCGCCGACGAGGCCGGGCTGCCCCGACTCGAGTTCCAAGGCGTCGTCGACTGGGGCCGCGGGAACGCGTCCGTTGCGCCGGAGGAGCTGGCGTTCATGGACGTCATCTCCGCGGACGGCGCCTGCGGGCGCTTCGCCCGCCTCGTCGCCGAGACGGGGAACGCGGGCGAGGTCTTCCGGGGGCGCGTCGCGGGCGGCGGCGGTCTCACGGTGTTATGCCCCGAGGACAAGGCCTTCGCCAAGTTCGAGCCGACGTTCCGGAGCCTCGGCGCCGACGACCGGCTCGCCGTGCTGCTGTACCACGCCACGGCGGCATGCTACGGCAGGGAGCATTTCCAGGCATTCGACTGGGTGGCGGTGAGCACGCTGGCCGTCGACGGGGCCACCAACAAGGGCATCGCCATCACCCTCCGCGACGACGGGGACACGGTGGAGATGTGGCCGTCGCCGCCGTCATGGGAGAGCGCTGCCAGGGTGACCAAGACGGCGTCCGAGGAGCCCCCACTTGCCGTGTACGTCGTCGACGCCGTGCTGGTGCCGAGCCATGTGCGACGACTGCTGGATGGGGGCGACGAGGTGTCTGGTCTCGGCTGGTTGGACTACCGCATGCCGCTCTGGGTGACCTTGCTACTCGTGGCCGTGGCGAACCTGGGGAACATGGTGGACACCTTGATCAGATTTCTTGTCACCCTCAACTGAGGCCGCAGGATGCACTGAACAACATCAAGAAGAAGAAGGTCGCTCTGTTAGAGTTTAATCTATATCTTCTTAGGCTTAACTCAGAGTCATTAGTGTATAATTATGGGTGTGTCTTTGCGCATGAGACAGTGGACGTGTTGGTACTCGGTAGTTGCTGGAGTACACGATATGTTTAGCTCGTCATGTTGCTGGAATGCTTCATGTATATACAGTGGCGGAGCTTGACATGAATGTATGGGGGCCAGAAATTTTTTAACCACTGCAATAAACTACTCCTTCTGTCGTTTTTTGACACTACACTAGAGCCAAATACATTTAGTTTCCCTTGTGCTTTTATGTTTTCTTCCTGATAAAATCTTTCCCAATGAATATGGAATGCATGACATTTCTGGTTAACACTTGCCTTCGAATTCCAAGCATATTCATTACAGTCTGAAATGAATGTGTAGTGTGTTTGAAACTGTGGAATAGTTTTAGAAAGCAACTGAAACATTTATGTAAATGCGATTGAAGTTCTTGATTTGGAAAAATGTATCTAAAACATTTTTGGAACACAAACTAAAAGTTTATGTAAATGCATTTTCAAAATGTAAGGAACTAAAAGGTTTGGGGTTTAACTATGATCCTCACTTTGTTTACCACATTCTAGACCAGTTGTAAGGGCGCACAGCCCGGCCCATCACATCGCATGAAGGGTATTTGCGTCTTTATCCTCTGCATTGTGGAATAAAGGATAACCTCGGCTTCAGCATCATTGCAATGCACGCAACCAACTTTATTCGACCAACTTTATTCGACCCTTTATTAGGACTTATTAATTTAAAGTCGGGTGCTTTTTGTGTCTGCCTTCTAAAAAGCATGGAAATTTCTTGGTGTACATGCCAAGTGGTAGATCCTCGCTTCGCCGAGGAGAAAGATACAACAATCATCTAATTAGCAGTGAATGCACGGAAACCCAAGTGAAAGGTGCCTGGTACACGAACTTCTCTTATCGCTCGCATGGAACGCTGGTCACGTCTTTCCGTGTTTGCACAAAGGTAAAGATCGGTGAATCTACTTCCACGGCTTTGCTTCGTCGGAGTACACTTTTTTTTCCGAGTGATAACTTGCATTGACTGCCATATATATTTACACAGTTACAACGTGTGAACAAGTGTGGCAGTGGTTATATAGCTAGATTCGTCTTACGTTCTATCAGTGTACCAATTAATTACCCTATGTATGTTGTGTTGAAAATATGAGCAATTTACCAAATGATTTTATTAACAGAAATACTAGATAAAGCATGACTAAAATAGTAAATATAAAGCAAGTCATGCAATCTGACAGAGAGAAGGTAAACATCGTCTGCATATATGAACTTGAGCTAAACACATCTAGAACAGACACTAGATGAAGTTGCTTATACGACATAGAACCTAACATACGTAGGACAGAAACTAGAGCCAAGAACTGTAGCAGGACTTCTAACAGAAAAGGGAAGAACACGTACGGCACAGCAGCAGCAGCAGCGCTGGACTTGGGGTCGGTGTCCTCGCCTGCCATGTCGTCGAGGAGGTAGTCGTCGGCGACCGGATCGTCCGTGATGAAGCAGCCAGTAGTCGCACTGAGCGCTCCCCAAAAACCTTATCACCCTTCTCCCGTACAGGACTCAAAAGATGCGGTCTCGGAGGCCTACGCAAAACTTTAGACATCGGCTCGGCTCATTCCCGCAACCCGCAACCCGCGGCGGGCGGCGGAGGAGGAGCGCGCGTGGATGTCCCTCTTGTTCTCATGCTCATACAAGTGGGGAACGAACCTCCCTTATAAGGAGGTCCAACTCCCACTCAACTAGCAATGTGGAACTAATCATTAGTAGTATCCCTTGCCTTGCACAAATGGGCTAAGTGGGCCTCTAGGATTTATTTAGGAATTTCTGAAATAGTTATTGGGCTGCCCAAAATAGACTAAATTCCAGCAATCCCCCACCAGATCCCAGAGGCACACAGAAATTTACCTTTGGTTCCAAAACACTGTTTTATATACCGGCACTGCAGTGAAGACTGTTAAGTTGAACTTCCACCTAGAATCCTATGCTACACTAGTACGCAACTTGAACAGTGGACTGGGCCTTGAACTGCAAGTTTTCTGCGAATCTAGCTTCACATAAAGCCTTGACCGATACGTGGCTACCGTGGGTCTTTCCCGCGGGTGGAGCTTATGCATCATACTCCGTGAACTTTCTGAAGGAAATATGCCCTAGAGGCAATAATAAAGTTATTATTTATTTCCTCATATCATGATAAATGTTTATTATTCATGCTAGAATTGTATTAACCTGAAACATGATACATGTGTGAATACATAGACAAACATAACGTCACTAGTATGCCTCTACTTGACTAGCTCATTAATCAAAGATGGTTATGTTTCCTAACCATAGGCATGTGTTGTCATTTGATTAATGGGATCACATCATTGGGAGAATGATGTGATTGACATGACCCATTCCGTTAGCCTAGCACTTGATCGTTTAGTATATTGCTATTGCTTTCTTCATGACTTATACATGTTCCTGTAACTATGAGATTATGCAACTCCATTTTACCGGAGGAACACTTTGGGTGCTATCAAACGTCACAACGTAACTGGGTGATTATAAAGGAGTACTACAGGTGTCTCCAAAGGTACATGTTGAGTTGGCGTAATTCGAGATTAGGTTTTGTCACTTCGATTGTCGGAGAGGTATCTCTGGGCCCTCTCGGTAATGCACATCACTATAAGCCTTGCAAGCAATATGACCAATGAGTTGGTTACAGGATGATGTATTACGTAACGAGTAAATAGACTTTCCGGTAACGAGATTGAACTAGGTATTGGATACCGACGATCGAATCTTGGGAAAGTAACATACCGATGACAAAGGGAACAACGTATGTTGTTATGCGGTTTGACCGATAAAGATCTTCGTAGAATATGTAGGAACCAATATGGGCATCCAGGTTCCGCTAGTGGTTATTGACCGAGAATAGTTCTAGGTCATGTCTACATAGTTCTCGAACCCGTAGGGTCCGCACGCTTAACGTTACGATGACAGTTTTATTATGAGTTTATAAGTTTTGATGTACCGAAGTTTGTTCGGAGTCCCGGATGTGATCACGGACATGACGAGGAGTCTCGAAATGGTCGAGACGTAAAGATTGATATATTGGACGACTATATTCGGACACCGGAAGTATTCCGGATGTTTTCGGAGAAAACCGGAGTGCCGGAGGGTTACCGAAACCCCCCGGGAGAGATAATGGGCCACATGGGCCTTGGTGGAAAGAGATAGGGGCGGCCAGCATGGGCCGCACGCCCCCTCCCCCTCTGGTCCGAATTGGACTAGGAGGGGGGCGGCGCCCCCCTCTTTCCTTCCTCCTCTCCCCCTTCCTTTCCCCCTCCTAGTAGGAGTAGGAAAGGGGGAGTCCTCCACTAGGAGGAGGACTCCTCCTCCTGGCGCGCCCTCTAGGGCCGGCCGGCCTCCCCCCTTGCTCCTTTATATACGGGGGCGGGGGGCACCCTAAGACACACAAGTTGATCTACGGATCGTTCCTTAGCCGTGTGCGGTGCCCCCCTCCACCATATTCCACCTCGGTCATATCGTCGTGGAGTTTAGGCGAAGCCCTGCGTCGGTAGAGCATCATCATTGTCACCACGACGTCGTGATGACGGAACTCATCCCCGAAGCTTTGCTGGATTGGAGCCCGGGTATCGTCATCGAGCTGAACGTGTGCTGAACTCGGAGGTGCCGTACGTTCGGTGCTTGGATCGGTCGAATCGTGAAGACGTACGACTACAACAACCGTGTTGTCATAACGCTTCCGCTTACGGTCTACGAGGGTACGTGGACAACACTCTCCCCTCTCGTTGCTATGCCATCACCATGATCTTGCGTGTGCGTAGGAATTTTTTTGAAATTACTATGTTCTCCAACAGTGGCATCCGAGCCTAGGTTTTATGCGTTGATGTTATATGCACGAGTAGAACACAAGTGAGTTGTGGGCGATACAAGTCATACTGCTTACCAGCATGTCATACTTTGGTTCGGCGGTATTGTGAGATGAAGCGGCCTGGACCGACATTACGCGTACGCTTACGCGAGACTGGTTTCACCGTTACGAGCACTCGTGCTTAAAGGTGGCTGGCGGGTGTTTATCTCTCTCACTTTAGCTGAATCAAGTGTGGCTACGCCCGGTCCTTGCGAAGGTTAAAACAGCACTAACTTGACGAACTATCGTTGTGGTTTTTGATGCGTAGGTAACAACGGTTCTTGCTAAGCCCGTAGCAGCCACGTAAAATTTGCAACAACAAAGTAGAGGACGTCTAACTTGTTTTTGCAGGGCATGTTGTGATATGATATGGTCAAGATGTGATGCTATATTTTATTGTATGAGATGATCATGTTTTGTAACCGAAGTTATCGGCAACTGGCAGGAGCCATATGGTTGTCGCTTTATTGTATGAAATGCAAACGCCCTGTAATTGCTTTACTTTATCACTAAGCGGCAGCGATAGTCGTAGAAGCAATAGATGGCGTAACGACGACGATGCTACGATGGAGATCAAGGTGTCGCGCCGGTGACGATGGTGATCACGACGGTGATTCGAAGATGGAGATCACAAGCACAAGATGATGATGGCCATATCATATCACTTATATTGATTGCATGTGATGTTTATCCTTTATGCATCTTATCTTGCTTTGATTGACGGTAGCATTTTAAGATGATCTCTCACTAATTATCAAGAAGTGTTCTCCCTGAGTATGCACCGTTGCGAAAGTTCTTCGTGCTGAGACACCACGTGATGATCGGGTGTGATAGGCTCTACGTTCAAATACAACGGGTGCAAAACAGTTGCACACGCGGAATACTCGGGTTAAACTTGACGAGCCTAGCATATACAGATATGGCCTCGGAACACGGAGACTGAAAGGTCGAACGTGAATCATATAGTAGATATGATCAACATAGTGATGTTCACCATTGAAACTACTCCATCTCACGTGATGATCGGACATGGTTTAGTTGATTTGGATCACGTGATCACTTAGATGACTAGAAAGATGTCTGTCTAAGTGGGAGTTCTTAAGTAATATGATTAATTGAACTTAAATTTATCATGAACTTAGTACCTGATAGTATTTTGCTTGTCTATGTTTGTTGTAGATAGATGGCTCGTGTTGTTGTTCCGTTGAATTTTAATGCGTTCCTTGAGAAAGCAAAGTTGAAAGATGATGGTAGCAATTACACGGACTGGGTCCGTAACCTGAGGATTATCCTCATTGCTGCACAGAAGAATTATGTCCTGGAAGCACCGCTGGGTGCCAGGCCTGCTGCTGATGCAACTGACGACGTTAAGAACGTCTGGCAGAGCAAAGCTGATGACTACTCGATAGTTCAGTGTGCCATGCTTTACGGCTTAGAACCGGGTCTTCAACGACGTTTTGAACGTCATGGAGTATATGAGATATTCCAGGAGTTGAAGTTGATATTTCAAACAAATGCCCGGATTGAGAGATATGGAGTCTCCAATAAGTTCTATAGCTGCAAGATGGAGGAGAATAGTTCTGTCAGTGAACACATACTCAAAATGTCTAGGTATAATAATCACTTGATTCAACTGGGAGTTAATCTTCCTGATGATAGTGTCATTGACAGAATTCTTCAATCACTGCCACCAAGCTACAAGAGCTTCGTGATGAACTATAATATGCAAGGGATGGACAAGACTATTCCCGAGCTCTTCGCAATGCTAAAAGCCGCGGAGGTAGAAATCAAGAAGGAGCATCAAGTGTTGATGGTTAACAAGACCACCAGTTTCAAGAAAAAGGGCAAAGGGAAGAAGAAGGGGAACTTCAAGAAGAACAGCAAACAAGTTGCTGCTCAAGAGAAGAAACCTAAGTCTGGACCTAAGCCTGAAACTGAGTGCTTCTACTGCAAGCAGACTGGACACTGGAAGCGGAACTGCCCCAAGTATTTGGCGGATAAGAAGGATGGCAAGGTGAACAAAGGTATATGGGATATACATGTTATTGATGTGTACCTTACTAATGCTCGCAGTAGCACCTGGGTATTTGATACTGGTTCTGTTGCTAATATTTGCAACTCGAAACAGGGACTACGGATTAAGCGAAGATTGGCTAAGGACGAGGTGACGATGCGCGTGGGAAATGGTTCCAAAGTCGATGTGATCGCGGTCGGCACGCTACCTCTACATCTACCATCGGGATTAGTTTTAGACCTAAATAATTGTTATTTGGTGCCAGCGTTGAGCATGAACATTATATCTGGATCTTGTTTGATGCGAGACGGTTATTCATTTAAATCAGAGAATAATGGTTGTTCTATTTATATGAATAATATCTTTTATGGTCATGCACCCTTGAAGAGTGGTCTATTTTTATTGAATCTCAATAGTAGTGATACACATATTCATAGTGTTGAAACCAAAAGATGCAGAGTTGATAATGATAGTGCAACTTATTTGTGGCACTGCCATTTAGGTCATATCGGTGTAAAGCGCATGAAGAAACTCCATACTGATGGACTTTTGGAATCACTTGATTATGAATCACTTGGTACTTGCGAACCGTGCCTCATGGGCAAGATGACTAAAACGCCGTTCTCCGGAACTATGGAGCGAGCAACTGATTTGTTGGAAATCATACATACTG
Source organism: Triticum aestivum (assembly GCF_018294505.1). Taxonomy (NCBI): domain Eukaryota; kingdom Viridiplantae; phylum Streptophyta; class Magnoliopsida; order Poales; family Poaceae; genus Triticum; species Triticum aestivum. The sequence continues at coordinate 174,769,300 of NC_057798.1, forward strand.
ATGTTTGTGGTCCAATGAATGTTGAGGCTCGCGGCAGGTATCGTTATTTTCTCACCTTCACAGATGATTTGAGCAGATATGGGTATATCTACTTAATGAAACACAAGTCTGAAACATTTGAAAAGTTCAAAGAATTTCAGAGTGAAGTGGAAAATCATCGTAACAAGAAAATTAAATTTCTACGATCTGATCGTGGAGGAGAATATTTGAGTTACGAGTTTGGTCTACACTTGAAACAATGCGGAATAGTTTCGTAACTCACGCCACCCGGAACACCACAACAAAATGGTGTGTCCGTACGTCGTAATCGTACTTTACTAGATATGGTGCGATCTATGATGTCTCTTACTGATTTACCGCTATCGTTTTGGGGACATGCTTTAGAGACGGCCGCATTCACGTTAAATAGGGCACCATCAAAATCCGTTGAGACGACGCCTTATGAGCTGTGGTTTGGCAAGAAACCAAAGTTGTCGTTTCTTAAAGTTTGGGGCTGCGATGCTTATGTGAAGAAACTTCAACCAGTTAAGCTCGAACCCAAATTGGAGAAATGTGTCTTCATAGGATACCCAAAAGAGACTATTGGGTACACCTTCTATCACAGATCTGAGGGCAAGATTTTTGTTGCTAAAATCGGATCCTTTCTAGAGAAGGAGTTTCTCTCGAAAGAAGTGAGTGGGAGGAAAGTAGAACTTGATGAGGTAACTGTACCTGCTCCCTTATTGGAAAGTAGTTCATCACAAGAACCGGTTCTTGTGACAACTACACCAATTAGTGAGGAAGCTAATGATATTGATCATGAAACTTCAGATCAAGTTTCTACTGAACCTCGTAAGTCTACCAGAGTAAGATCCGCACCAGAGTGGTACGGTAATCCTATTCTGGAAGTCATGTTACTTGACCATGATGAACCTACGAACTATGAGGAAGCGATGATGAGCCCAAATTCCGCAAAATGGCTAGAGGCCATGAAATCTGAGATGGGATCCATGTATGAGAACAAAGTATGGACTTTGGTTGACTTGCCCGATGATCGGCAAGCCATTGAGAATAAATGGATCTTTAAGAAGAAGACTGACGTTGATGGTAATGTAACTGTCTATAAAGCTCGACTTGTTGCGAAAGGTTTTCGACAAGTTCAAGGGGTTGACTACGATGAGACTTTCTCACCCGTAGCGATGCTTAAGTCTGCCTGAATCATGTTAGCCATTGCTGCATTTCATGATTATGAAATTTGGCAAATGGATGTCAAAACTGCATTCTTGAATGGATTTCTGGAAGAAGAGTTGTATATGATGCAGTCAGAAGGTTTTGTCGATCCAAAAGGTGCTGACAAAGTGTGCAAGCTCCAGCGATCCATTTATGGACTGATGCAAGCATCTCGGAGTTGGAATAAACACTTTGATAGTGTGATCAAAGCATATGGTTTTATACAGACTTTTGGAGAAGCCTGTATTTACAAGAAAGTGAGTGGGAGCTTTGTAGCATTTCTGATATTATATGTAGATGACATATTATTAATTGGAAATGATATAGAATTTCTGGATAGCATAAAGGGATACTTGAATAAAAGTTTTTCAATGAAAGACCTCGGTGAAGCTGCTTACATATTGGGCATCAAGACTTATAGAGATAGATCAAGACGCTTAATAGGACTTTCACAAAGCACATACCTTGATAAAATTTTGAAAAAAGTTCAAAATGGGTCAGGCAAAGAAAGGGTTCTTGCCCGTGCTACAAGGTGTGAAGTTGAGTCAAACTCAATGCCCGACCACAGCAGAAGATAGAGAGAAAATGAAAGATGTTCCCTGTGCTTCAGCCATAGGCTCTATCATGTATGCAATGTTGTGTACCAGACCTGACGTATGCTTAGCAATAAGCTTGGCAGGAAGGTACCAAAGTAATCTAGGAGTGGATCACTGGACAGCGGTCAAGAACATCCTGAAATACCTGAAAAGGACTAAGGATATGTTTCTCGTATATGGAGGTGACAAAGAGCTAGTCGTTAATGGTTACGTCGATGCAAGCTTTGACACTGATCCGGACGATTCTAAATCACAAACCGGATACGTGTTTTTATTAAACGGTGGAGCTGTAAGTTGGTGCAGTTCTAAACAAAGCGTCGTGGCGGGATCTACATGTGAAGCGGAGTACATAGCTGCTTCGGAAGCAGCAAATGAAGGAGTCTGGATGAAGGAGTTCATTTCCGATCTAGGTGGCATACCTAGTGCATCGGGACCAATGAAGATCTTCTGTGACATCACTGGTGCAATTGCCTTGGCAAAGGAATCCAGATTTCACAAGAGGACCAAGCACATCAAGAGACGCTTCAATTCCATTCGGGACCAAGTCCAAGTGGGAGACATAGAGATTTGCAAGATACATACGGATCTAAATGTTGCAGATCCATTGACTAAGCCTCTCTCACGAGCAAAACATGATCAGCACCAAGACTCCATGGGTGTTAGAATTATTACTATGTAATCTAGATTATTGACTCTAGTGCAAGTGGGAGACTGAAGGAAATATGCCCTAGAGGCAATAATAAAGTTATTATTTATTTCCTCATATCATGATAAATGTTTATTATTCATGCTAGAATTGTATTAACCTGAAACATGATACATGTGTGAATACATAGACAAACATAACGTCACTAGTATGCCTCTACTTGACTAGCTCATTAATCAAAGATGGTTATGTTTCCTAACCATAGGCATGTGTTGTCATTTGATTAATGGGATCACATCATTGGGAGAATGATGTGATTGACATGACCCATTCCGTTAGCCTAGCACTTGATCGTTTAGTATATTGCTATTGCTTTCTTCATGACTTATACATGTTCCTGTAACTATGAGATTATGCAACTCCCGTTTACCGGAGGAACACTTTGGGTGCTACCAAACGTCACAACGTAACTGGGTGATTATAAAGGAGTACTACAGGTGTCTCCAAAGGTACATGTTGAGTTGGCGTAATTCGAGATTAGGTTTTGTCACTCCGATTGTCGGAGAGGTATCTGTGGGCCCTCTCGGTAATGCACATCACTATAAGCCTTGCAAGCAATGTGACCAATGAGTTGGTTACGGGATGATGCATTGCGTAACGAGTAAAGAGACTTTCCGGTAACGAGATTGAACTAGGTATTGGATACCGACGATCGAATCTCGGGCAAGTAACATACCGATGACAAAGGGAACAACGTATGTTGTTATGCGGTTTGACCGATAAAGATCTTCGTAGAATATGTAGGAACCAATATGGCCATCCAGGTTCCGCTATTGGTTATTGACCGAGAATAGTTCTAGGTCATGTCTACATAGTTCTCAAACCCGTCGGGTCCGCACGCTTAACGTTACGATGACAGTTTTATTATGAGTTTATAAGTTTTGATGTACCGAAGTTTGTTCGGAGTCCCGGATGTGATCACGGACATGACGAGGAGTCTCGAAATGGTCGAGACATAAAGATTGATATATTGGACGACTATATTCGGACACTGGAAGTGTTCCGGACGTTTTCGGAGAAAACCGGAGTGCCGGAGGGGTTACCGGAACCCCCCGGGAGAGATAATGGGCCACATGGGCCTTGGTGGAAAGAGAGAGGGGCGGCCAGCATGGGCCGCATGCCCCCTCCCCCTCTGGTCCGAATTGGACTAGGAGGGGGGGCGCCCCCCTCTTTCCTTCCTCCTCTCCCCCTTCCTTTCCCCCCTCCTAGTAGGAGTAGGAAAGGGGGAGTCCTACTCCTACTAGGAGGAGGACTCCTCCTCCTGGCGCGCCCTCTAGGGCCGGCCGGCCTCCCCCCTTGCTCCTTTATATACGGGGGCGGGGGGCACCCTAAGACACACAAGTTGATCTACGGATCGTTCCTTAGCCGTGTGCGGTGCCCCCCTCCACCATATTCCACCTCGGTCATATCGTCGCGGAGTTTAGGCGAAGCCCTGCGCCGGTAGAGCATCATCATCGTCACCACGCCGTCGTGCTGACGGAACTCATCCCCGAAGCTTTGCTGGATCAGAGCCCGGGGATCGTCATTGAGCTGAACGTGTGCTGAACTCGGAGGTGCCGTACGTTCAGTGCTTGGATCGGTCGGATCGTGAAGACGTACGACTACATCAACCGCATTGTCATAACGCTTCCGCTTACGGTCTACGAGGGTATGTGGACAACACTCTCCCCTCTCGTTGCTATGCCATCACCATGATCTTGCGTGTGCATAGGATTTTTTTTGAAATTACTACATTCCCCAACACTTTCATGAGTTTACTAGTGAGAACCCTACTCTCATAGATTGCGGCGTTTAACAATCAGACTCATATAGGTGCGTTCTTCAAAAGATGTTCTACAGGACAACATCTCTGCTTCAAAAGCCACTTAGAACACATTAAGATATAAATCAACCTGCCATGCAGATTAGGAGAGTATTGATCTTCATGGAGTGGTATTTTTAACAGTAAGGATACTCTCCTCTCAGTTGACCATCAGCTTGTCTTCCACATCTAATTCACGGGATCTTCGATCACAAAGAATAGGTTACCACTGTGAACAACTCATATTGTGGGTCTCATTCCCATCTCCCTCGATGCATTATCTATCACATTACGTGATAGACCCTTAGTAAAAGGATCTGCCAGATTTTTAGACGTTTGGATACAATCCAATGCAATAACTCCGGAGTTTTTCATTTTTCTGACAGACTTTAACCTTCTCTGAACGTGTCTTGATGACTTCATGTTATCCTTTGAGCTGCTCACTTTAGTGATCACAGTTTGATTGTCACAGTTCATAAGGATACCCGGTACAGGTTTCTCAACTACCGGCAAGTCATTCAAGAGCCGACAAAGCCAATCTGCTTCGACCGTAGCTGTATCTAGTGTCGTGAGTTCTGCTTCCATTGTTGACCTCATTAAGATGGTCTGCTTGCAAGACTTTCAAGAAATAGCGCCACCTCCATGAGTGAATACATATCCGCTCATGGCCTATATCTCATCAGCATCTGAGATCCAGTTTGAGTCACTATACCCTTCAAGCACCTTTGGGTGCGCGGTGTAGTGAATTCCATAATTCACAGTGCCTTTCAAATAACGCAAAACTCTCTCTAGAGATTTCCAATGCACATCTCCTGGTTTTGAGACAAACCGGCTCAGTTTGCTGACAGCAAAAGAGATGTCAGGTCTTGTAGCACTGGCTAAGTACATAAGCGAGCCAATATTCTGAGAATATTTCAATTGGTCTCTAGCAATTCTTTGATTCTTTCGAAGCAACACACTAGCATCATATGGTGTTGGAGAGGGCTTGCAGTCACTGTAGCCAAAGCGACTCAAGATCTTTTCCACATAGTGAGATTGAAGCAATGTAATCCCACCATCATCGTCTCTCAACAATTTGATGTTCAGAATGACATCAGCCACTCCTAAATCCTTCATCTCAAAATAGCAAGATAGGAAATCCTTGACCTCCTTGATAACATTCAGATTTTTTCCGAAAATCAGTATGTCATCAACATACAAGCAAAGCATAACTCCCTCGCCCCCACCATGGCGATAGTACACACATTTGTCAGCTTCGTTCACAACAAAGCCTGCAGCTGTTAAAGTTCTTTCGAACTTCTCATGCCACTGTTTGGGTGCTTGCTTGAGTCCATATAAAGACTTCAGCAACTTGCACACTTTCCCTTCCTGACCATCTATTACAAACCCATCTGGTTGTCCCATATAAATTTTCTCATCCAACTCTCCATTTAGGAAAGCAGTCTTAACATCCATTTGATGAACGAGAAGACCATGTGAGGCAGCTAGTGAAAGTAGAACTCGAATAGTGGTCAGTTGAGCCACAGGTGAGTAAGTATCAAAGAAGTCTTCACCTTTCTTTTGGGTATAACCCTTAGCCACGAGCCGAGCCTTGTACTTTTCAATAGTGCCATCAGGCCTAAGCTTCTTCTTGAATACCCATTTGCATCCTATAGGTTTGCACCCATAAGGACGATCAGTTATCTCCCAAATTTCATTTGCCAAGATGGAATCCATCTCGCTACGAACTGCTTCCTTCTAGTAGTCAGCATCTTCAGATGCATAGGCCTCTAAAATAGAACTGCGAGTGTCATCTATGAGATACACAAGAAAATCATCATCAAAGGACTTTGCAATCCTCTATCTCTTGCTCCTAATAGGAACTTCATTGTTCTCCTCCACAGGACTTTCAAAGTGTTCCATCAAAATGGCAGGTTCGGTAATTGTAACTGGATCCTGATTCAATGAACTAGGCATCTCCTGATTAGATGAGGTAGCCATATCCTTCATGGGAAAGATATCTTCAAAGAAAGTCGCATCATTCGACTCCATGATCGTATCGACATGCATGTCAGATACCTCAGATTTTACAACCAAGAATCTATAGCCAATGCTATGAAAAGCATATCCCAGGAAAACACAATCCACAGTCTTTGGTCCAAGCTTCCGCTTCTTTGGAATTGGAACATTGACTTTCGCCAAACAACCCCATGTTCGCAGATAAGAGAGTTTTAACCTTTTCTTCTCCCATTCCTCGAATGGAGTTATCTCTTTGTTCTTTGTGGGCACTCGATTTAGGACATGACATGCTGTCAATATCGCCTCCCCCCATCATGCCTTGGAGAGACCCGATGTGTCTAACATGGCGTTAACCAAATCAGTTAGAGTACGGTTCTTTCTCTCGGCCACCCCATTTGACTGAGGTGAGTAGGGATGCGTCCTCTCATGGATTATACCATGTTCCGCACAGAAAGCATCAAATTCATTGGAAAAATACTCTCCACCATGGTCGGACCTAAGCCTCTTGATTTTCCGATCAAGTTGGTTTTCCATTTCAGCTTTATAGATCTTGAAAAAGTTCAAAGCCTCATCCTTAGATTTCAGAAGATACACATGGCAGTATCTAGTGGAGTCGTCAATTAACGTCATGAAATATTTCTTTCCACCTTTTGTCAAAACACCATTCATTTCACATAGATCTGAATGTATAAGTTCTAGTGGTACAAGATTTCTCGTCTCCGCAGTCACGTGAGACTTACGAGGTTGCTTAGCTTGCACACACACTTGACACTTAGATCCCTTGACAGTGGTGAAACTAGGGATTAAGTTCAACTTCGCTAGTCGCGACATGCAACCAAAGTTAACATGACAAAGACGTGAATGCCACACATTTGATTCACTATTATTGCAAATATGATTAACAACTTTATTGCAAACGTCTGATAAGGATAAAAGAAACAGGCCTCCTGACTCATAGCCTTTACCAGCAAAGGTTCCATACTTGGAAATTACAAATTTATTAGAATCAAAGACAAGCTTGTAGCCATCTCTACACAGAGAGATCCGCTAACAAGATTTTTATTGACGGAGGGGACATAATGCACGTTCTTCAGCCGCACGATCTTTCCTGAAGTAAATTTCAGATCGACCGTGCCAACACCACGAACAGAAGCACTTGAACCGTTGCCCGTCAGCACGGTTGAAGTCCCTGCGGTCTGATAAGACGAAAACATGGAAATATCACCGCATACATGCACATTAGCACCCGTGTCAATCAACCAATCAGGAGAATGACATACTGAAAGAATAGTGGGAAATATACCATACCCAGCATCCTTCATGTCAATGTCTCCGATGACAACATTAGCGGTCTTGCCGCCTTTCCCAGGATGACGCTTGTCATAGCGATTAGGACAACTAGGAGCCCAATGATCAGGATCTCCACACACATGACAAGCACCTTTCTTCTTGTCACTCTTCTTCTTGAAGTTCGTGTGTTGTACAGCCTTGTTCTTCCCATCAAACTTTGCTTTACCATCAAGCTTGCCCTTGTTCTTGAACTTGTGGGACTGGAAGTTTTTCTTCTGTACCAGATTGGCACTAGATCCTCCCTCAATACCTCGAGCATGTGTGTCCTTTGTTCTCGCCTTTTCTTCCACATCAAGAGTACCAATGAGATCCGGGACGGAAAACTCCTGTCTCTTATGCTTCAGTAAGGTAGCAAAGTTCCTCCACGAAGGAGGAAGCTTAGTGATGATACCCCCGGCAACAAACTTGTCCGGTAGGATACAATTGAAGTGCTCAACTTCTCTAGCAAATGACGGTATCTCATGAGCCTGCTCAACCACGGAGCGCTCTTCAGTCATCCTGTAATCATAGAATTGCTCCATGATGTACAGCTCAGTGCCGGCATCCGAGACCCCAAACTTGGCCTCGAGTGCGTCCCACATATCTTTTCCATTGTCAATTGACGCATAAGCATCAACTATGTTCTCACCAAGAACACTCAAGAGAGCAGCCTTAAACAAGGTATCCATTTTCTAAAAAGCTTGTGCATGTTGGGCATCTTGCTCTCCTTCGGGTTTGCCAAGAGTTGCGTTATAGCACCTCATGGTTTGAAACCATAAGACTGCTCTCACGCGCCACCTCTTATAGTGGATACCCTCAAACATAGGAGGTCTCATGGAAGCAGCAAAACCATTCGAGGTAAATTGCCTATAATAAGGTTTTTGGATTGTTGGAAATATGAGCAATTTACCGAATGATTTTATTACCAGAAATAGTAGATAAAACATGGCTAGTATAACAGTGATGAAATAAGCCATGCGATTTGACAAAGAGAAGGTAAACAGCATGTTCATATATGAACCGTAACTAAACATATCTAGAGCAGACAGTATAGCAGGTTGCACATATGAGTCTAACATATCTAGGGCAAATACTAGAACCAAGAACTGTAGCATAACCTCTAACAGAAAGGGGAGAGACACGTACGTGACAACAGCAGGAGCAGAGGCACTGGACTTGGGGTCGGTGTCCTCCATGTCGTCGAGGAGGTTGTCGACGTCGGGGAAGTAGTCGTCGGAGTCCCGGGCGTCCGTGACGAAGAAGTCAGTAGTCGCGCAGAGCGCTCCCCAAAAACCTTATCACCCTTCTCCCGTACAAGACTCAAAAGGTGCGGTTTCAGAGGCCTACTGTCCCGACCAGCGGTGCACGCCGCAAGCCGGGATGAGGAAGAACGTAACAGCAGCGCAGTGCTCAGAAACTTGTGGCGAGAGGAGGAGGAGATTCTGGTGCGTCTCTCTGAGAGGAGCGACCTCCCTTTTATAGGCGCAAGAGAAGGAGGCGAGAGGCTGCGCCGGGAGCTGAAAGCTTCCGAGTGACCTTTCGTATACCCGTAGTGCGTGGCAAAAATTTAGACATCAGCTCGGCTCATTCCCGCAACCCGCGTCGTGGCGAGGCGGGCGGCGGAGGAGGAGCGCGCGTGGATGTCCCCCTTGTTCTCATACTCATTTTTTCGAAAAGGTTGTTCTCATACTCATACAAGTGGGGAAAGAGCCTCCCTTATAAGGAGGTCCAACTCCCACTCAACTAGCAATGTGAGACTAAACATTAGTAGTATCCCTTGCCTTGCACAAATGGGCTAAACGGGCCTCTAAAATTTATTTAGGAATTTCTGAAATAGTTATTGGGCTGTTCCAAAATAGACTAAATTCCAGCAGTTGCAAGGGCGCACAGCCCGGCCCATCACATCGCATGAAGGTATTTGCGTCTTCATCATCTGCATTGTGAAATAAAGGATAACCCTTCGGCTTCGGCATCATTGCGATGCACGCAACCGACTTTATTCGATCCTTTATTAGGGCTTATTAATTTAAAGTCGGATGCTTCTTGTGAATGCCTTCTAAAAAGCATGGAAATTTCTTGGTGTACATGCCAAGTGGTAGATCCTCGCTTCGCAGAGGAGAAAGATACAACAATCATCTAATTAGCAGTGAATGCACGGAAACCCAAGTGAAAGGTGCCTGGTACAAACTTCTCTTATCGCTCGCATGGAACGCTGGTCACGTCTTTCCGTGTTTGCACAAAGGTAAAGATCGGTGAATCTACCTCCACGGCTTTGCTTCGTCGGAGCACACTTTTTTTTTGCGAGTGATAACTTGCATTGACTGCCATATATATTTACACAGGTACAACGTGTGAACAATTGTGGCAGTGGTTATATAGCTAGACTCGTCTTACGTTCTATCAGTGTACCAATTAATTACCCTATGTATGTTGTCATGTACTGGGCAAAGGGATCAAGAAAGGAATTACTTCAGGCTTGAGGACGGGGCGTGTAAGTATAAAAGGGGGGTGTTGGCCAAGAATTTCAGCCAAGAAGACGGAGGGTGCAGCTGGGGTCTCGCTTCAGGTTCGTTCGTTCAGATGGATGCAGCTTGGTGGATCGTCCTCTTCTGCATCGCCGGTAGGGTCGTCCTTTGCCATCACGTCGCTCATCCTCAACTTCATATGTGGGTGCGTACGTGCTCATTGTGTTTTTATCTCTTTGATTGACGTTCCGTTGCGACGTTTTGGATGACAAATTAATCGATTTTTTCAGGGCGAGCGGGTTTATATTGCTCACCGTCTTCATCGGCGCGTTACTGCTGCTGGTCGAGTCGAGCTGGCTGAGTGATGAGCTCGAGCAGCAGCAGCCGGGCGACGTCGGTTGCCTGGTTATCCTGGTCGTGTGCTTATTTTCAGTAGTGTGTGAGTGGTCTGATCCTTGTATGAAGCAGTAGCTAAACAATGCTTGCCAAGGATATATGCATTACTATTTCAAAACTGACTATTTCTAAATGCTGCACCATGAAAAAAACACATCGAGTTATCTTCAGGAATATTGAGACCCCTTGTATTTGTCAAGGTTCGAAGCTGAATCTCAGCATTAAGCAACTATCATTCATATATCTGTTGTGTTATAAAATTTTACACAATATTAGTTTAGTTAGGATATTTTCCGATCGAAAATAGAAGCCTTGTCTCAATTTCATTCCCATAATGAAAATGGTTAAGAATATATTAGTCGCTTGTCAGTTAATCTAATTAGAGTTAGACTAGCTATTAATTAGGTTGCTCATTTGTCAAGCAACAGTGCACTTCCTTGGTTCTCAAGGCAACCATGCATGTATTTCCTTGACTCTCAAGCAACTATGTACTTTTAATAAATCGCACAACGATATTTCGCCCACAAAAAACATAAACTTTTTTGAAGTGAAGAGGTACAAGGACATCTTTGATCAAAGTCCAATAAAGCTAGCGAGTGATTTTTCTACTGTGCATTACAGGCCCCGTATGTGCATTATCATATTGGTTACTTTGGGTGGGCCACTGCATGTAGTTTTCGACAGAAATTGCATGTTTCATCACGCACTAAACGTCCCGTACTTTTTCTTTTAGCTTTCAAATACGAATTTATTGTATCTTTTGAATCGAAAGTTTAATTTATGTTTTGTTTGCTTATTTGTGTTGCTTGTAATCACGGCTTTCAAACAAGACCAGTCTTGAATACGTTTTGGCAAGTTTTGAAAACTTAAACAAGTTTCATCTATTAAACTTTATAATGTGAAGGATCGATAAATTTACCAAGTTTTAAATACTAAAACTTTAGACCCTAAACCCTAGAAGAAAATGAAACTTGATAAAACTTAATATTACAGCTATCAAATATTAATATTATAAACTTGGTAAACTTTTAAAAGAGTTCATATTGTATTCAAGAGGGATCTTGTTAGAAAGTCCTCGTCGCAAGAAACACAAATATGCAAATGAAACTTAAGTTGAACTTTTAGTTCAAAATATATAATAGATTCAAATTTGAAAATGAAATGAAAAACATGGGATAGAAACTAGCACAGTACCGTGGGTGGAGCATGCATGTATGTGACCCTAAAATTAAACGTTGACCCTAAAATTAAACGTAGGAGATAAGCATGCATGCATTGGACCATCCAAATTATTTATGCGAGACTAGTTTGCATGCATGTGTGAATCTTGGGTTGAATAGATGGCTCCCGTATGCATATGGGACCTCCCGTGCATAGAAGAATCGTTTTTTCTCAGTTACAACTCTTAAATAATTATCTTTTTAATTAAGCCATCTAATTCGCCCCCCAAATATTCATAAGTCAGTTTTTGGACTAACCCACAAAACAGCAGTCCCTACCCAACATTTAGGCAGCGAGCGCTCCTCCAATTGCACTCCCAAAAGGCTAGATCCGCAGGGAGCAACTTTTCTCCTCCAAATCGTTCCACTGCCTACGAGTTTGCCTTCTTAACAGATTTTTTTATCGTGCCACCCTCATTCGACCCAAACCAACTCACATGCAACCTTCCGGGCCTACCCATTCCTCGACAAGCATGCTCCTCGTTGCAAGTTGTTTTCCACCTACACCATCGTCTTTGATCTCCATCCACCACCCGCCGCCCCAAAGCAACTCCCGTGCCACCGTTCGCAGCTTCAATCGACCCCCACCCCCGACATCCCTTGTCGTCATTGACAC